>NW_006408555.1:6669358-6686046 GCF_000296735.1 Chrysochloris asiatica | reverse complement strand
TTGTTATTGTTAGGTGCCATCGACTCATAGCAACCTTATGCACAGCAGAACAAAACTCTGCCCGATCCTGGGCCAACCTCACTATTATTACCACACCTGAGCCCATTGATGCTGCCACGTGGCCAATCCATCTTGCTGGGGGTCTTCCTCTTTTTCTCTGACCCTCCACCTTACCAAACATGATCTCCTTCTCCAGTGACTGCTCCCTCCTGACAATATTTCTGAAGTATGAGAGATGAAGCTTGGCCATCCTGGCCTCCAAGGAGCACTCTGGCTGTACTTCTTCCAACATGGATCTGTTGGTTCTTTTGGAAGTCCATGGCACTTTCAATAGTCTCTTCCAACACCATAATTCAAAAGCATCAATTCTTCTACTGTTTTCCTTACTCACTGTCCAGCTTTCACATGCATATGAGGCTATTGAAAATACCATGGCTTGGGTCAGGTGCACCTTAGTCTTCAAGCTGACATGTTTGCTCTTCAACACTTTAAAGAGGTCTTGTGCAGCAGATTTGCCTAATGTAATACTTGTGATAGGGATTGCAAATTGGCTTACACCTGTAATGGGTAGGGGTTAGAGGAAAATCTTACCCTAAGTCATTAAAACCTGACCTTGAAGGTGACATTGTGGATATCTTGTATCAGCAGCACCCCATCCCCCCAAAAAAGGAAGAAGAGTTGCCTAAGAGTTGATTCTAACTCCTCAGTGGTACAGTTGGTGAATGGTGCAGATGGTTAATGGAATGATGGCGTGAGGTGTTCCAGAGGCACCTCAAAAGAAAGGCCCGGAGAACTACTTCTGCAGAAGCAGCCACTGAAAGCCCTATGGGTCGGTTCTACTCTGACATACACGGAGTGCCATGAGTCACACATGACACAGCGGCCACTGAAAGCCCTATGGGTCGATTCTACTCTGCCACATATGGAGCACCATGGGTCACAAATGACACCGCGGCCACTAATATGGTCTAGCCCAGAAGAGTCATTGTCATGGTGAGCAGGACTGATGACTTCAATTTCCTCCCTCTTGTAGATTGCTTTATAAAGACCACTGTCTTCAAATCAGACCAGAGATAACACCTACAACTAATATCATATACAAATCCCTCAGCTTTCATCTTCTATTTAAGTATTTGAAATGAACAGGGGTCTAAACTAGTGAAGTGGAATGAAAAGTATTAAGGATATTTCTGGGCATTGAGAGACATTTTCTTCTTTTTCTGTCTACACTGTGTCAGAACTGAAATCCTTGGATAATAGTAACAGGGGTGTGCACTTGAAAATATCTTGACTCTCATATCACCAGTTCTACTCCTGAGACATCCTTGATCCTTGGATCAGATCCCTGAAACTGAAAGGGAGCGATCCCTAGGGATTACATAAATGACAGAGAGTAAAATTTGCAAAACATCATAGTGAGAAATATGAAATATGTCAGCCATCTCCTGTTAGAACATTTCTTCAAAGTGAATTATTTTATGGATGTTTGAGGAGGGGGCATACTGGGAAGAAATAAAGTGAAGAGGAACCAAATTATTTATAACGATGAGATGTATGTGTTGGCGGGAAGGGGGTTGCCTTCTGAGACAAAGGGATGACAAAGAATAAGATATCTCTTTATAGATCGAATGTGGCAATAATTGCTTAGTCTCTGGCTTCAAAAAGTCATAATCTATTAATTTGATGGATATCAAAAAGCCATAATCTGTCAATCAGGTGTCAAGAGAAAGAGTATCTTAAAGCTTTGAAGCGTGGCATTTCCAATGCGCCTGGAATGCTTTTATTTCTATTCTGGTACCAATGGGAGAAAGTATTCAAACATCCTCAGCATAGTTAGGGAGCAAATATCATTTGAGATATCTTCAAGATTTTTAAGCTTTAAAGTGGTATTGGATCAGTCCCCTGTGTTGAAAATGTATAAACACCAACCTGCAATGATTTCGAGGGAAATTGTTTTATCTTGAAATTTCCCTGAACGTACCCACATTCAGGCATTGCTTCCTTGGTTTAAATGTGAACAGAACCTAAGATTATTCCTTGGTAAAGTCCCATGACCTATCTATTATTTCTATCAACTATGTGCCTGTGGCTTGAGACACTCCAGTAGGCACTGAGGACATTCAATAGAATGTCACATTGATGGAAGGACAAAATTGGAGATATCACACTTGTAGAAAAATAGAGCTTCTTCAGAACCCAGTAACCCTGCTGGGCACCAGTGACGGAAAACATCCCCTGCTCTTCCTGGAAGTGAAGAGTTTAATGTCTCACAACATGATGGCACACACTTCAAAGCTGAACACAATGACTCCATCACAAAGCCATCTTTTAAAAATATCCTTTGAGATTCTCCAGAAATGTTATGCAAAAGTATTCTTGGGGCAAGGGTCACCAGACCCTCTGGACTCTTCTTTCTCCTCTCAGCAAGCATGGCCAGAGAGCCTTCTCTGTTTCCTCCCTACTCTTTCTTCTGAGGACCAGGGAAAGTTCAAGTGGAGGAGGGAGTTCATTTGCATACCCACTTTAGCCTTTGTAGCCTCTGCCTTTAGTACAAACACCTTGTTTATCAAATGGAGAAATGGAAGGGCCTTGGGGTTCAGAAGCTAAGAGAAAGAGAAATTACTCTCCCTGGTCAGAGCTATTCTGAGATCATATCCTCAAAAGGCCAGAACAGCCAGACACAGTAGATGGGCTCTCTTCCCATGAATCAGCGCCCCATCCTGCTGTTGACAGAGCAGGGAAGAAGGGAGGGAAGAATGATGAAGCCCCCAGTCTGTTATGCCTGATAATCTTCAAGGTTCTTCCTGTGAGGACGTTAATTTTCACAATGATCTCATCCAGGACCATTGTATCACTTGCCATCACCCTGAGCATCAATGACTCACCTGTCCACTCCATCACTGTAGTCCTCTCTTCACTCCAGACCTGCCTACTGCACTGACCCTTGCGTTGTTTCAAAGGCATCTCATACTCAACATTTCCCAACCCAACTCTGAGCACAGCTGCTTCCGTCTGGTACCTACTTCAACCCAGGTTGCCCTCATCCAACCACTGTGGTCCCTTCTTCATATCCAGTGTAAATTATTTTGTTTTTGCCTCCAGAATACCTTGGAACTCCGCCACCCATTTCCTTCCATCTCCATCGCCATCTGAGCTGTCATCCATTTTTGCGTGAACACCAATATGATGTCCCAACTGGTCTTCACAGAGTCACTTTTCTTACCCTACAGTCTGCTCTTTCCACCCCAAAGAAGATGATCTTCTGGGAGCTCAAGATAATGTGTCTCATCAGGACACTTCTCTGCTTAAATGCCTTCAATCTCTTCCCATTGCTTATGAAATTGAAAAAACAAAAACAAAATACAACTTTCAACATGCACTATAAAGGCCTTAAATGAGGTTCACTGACAGATAGCAGCCACTCCATTTTCCTCCTCCATTAGTCTATATGTGAAGTGTCCAAATGCAATCATCTGGATCATTAAACACCAAGACCTTTAGACATGTGACCTTTTCTATGTAGAATCTGTCCCTGATCCTTTCATGTCATTAATGCTCATGTCTCTTTGTATTTTGGCTCACTCTGACTACTGTCTCTCTGTCAGGGAGGTCTGACTCCCAGCCTAGATCATGTGTCTGTCTTACAAACCTCCCCTTCCTAGCACTGGTGAGCACCATCTTTCTCATTTATGGTGAGCAAGTGATTTTTGTCTCCCCACTGAGAGGCAGAGAGATTCACATGGACAACACTTCCTTAAATCATCATGGAATCCTCACTACCGAGCAGAGTGTGTGACACCTTGTAGGTATAAATCATTAAAGACTGAATTAATGAATGTGTGAACTGAGTAGACAGAAATAAACCCTTTCCACCGGCTGGGAAATCAAGTCTCACTTTAGGTAAGAACTTAGAAGTAGCAGACACAGTATTCATGGCCAGATCTCCAGGATCACTGATGTGTTGTCGCTGCTGTTATAAGTGTGGTTGAGTCAGTTCCGATTCAAAGCGACGCTGTATGAGGTTTCTGAGGAGTAGCTGGTGGGTTTGAACTGCAGATTTTGTGTTTCTTAGTCCAGTGCTGACCCTACAATGCCACACTATCCCAGACCTGGTGGTGAGTGGTGGTGATGTGCTATGGAGTCGGTTCTGACTCATAGAGACCCTGTACAGGGTTTCTGAGGCTGTAAATCTTTACGGGAGCAGAAAGCCTCATCTTTCTCCTATGGAACAGCTGGTAGTTTCGAACTGCGGACTTTGAGGTTTGTAGTCCCATTTGTAACCACTATACTACCAGAGCTCCTTACCTAGTACATCATAAAATCTACAGTAACACTGATGATTTTCTTTAGTTTCCTCTGGTCTCATACATGGACACAACCGTTTTTAGGTCTACATTCTTCCATTCTTCACATTCACAGAGTTTTTTGAAGGCATGAATTAGACACCAGGCAGGTATTTCCCTCCTCTTTTTCAAAGGTCTCATTGTTTTCTGGGTGTCCTGATGAAGTCTTTCTTCAAGTGCCTGATCAAGCTCATTCAACTGCACTTGTCTCCTGACCTTGCTCTCCCAAATTTACCATCACTGAATGATTGATGTGTGCTGCTCCCCGTTAGGCAAGTGTCTTCAGATATGATCCAGAAAATCTATAGTCCCAAATATAGCATAAATTTGAACAAGTAGTGATGAGACTAGTAAGAAGCAGTGCATGGAAGTCTTGCATGGAAATTCCTCATTTGTCATCTTTGCTCTTTACAGTAGCCTTCTCAAGTGTTTATATGAGGTATCCAGCACCTGGAAAAATGTTGTGACCATCTGTTGGATGAATGGGCATATGAATGTGTGTGCATGAGTGTATGGATGAGTGAATGGATAGGTGGATAGTTGCTTTATTATAGACTCGTCTTTTCTTCTCATTGTAAGACAGTGGGATGAGTGTAAAAATTGCCTTTATTAGTGGTGGTCTTAAATGCAGTGCATGATATGTAGGGAAAATCATTTTGGGGTTTGAATGTTCAATCTATTATAACATGCTGGCCCCAGTTGTAAGACTTTTGCAAGTTGCTACAGTTTCCTATTTTCTTATCTGTTTTTAATCTAGAATGTTCCTTCCTGCTGGCTATGGAATTTCTTGTCCCTGGAGTTTCACATAATCCTGACTTGTCTTTCTTGATGGCAATATATCCTATCCCCTATGGCAATGACGTATGTTGGAAGCATCAGGGACTGCTTAGGAGGTTTAATATGAAGCTGTGTTTTTTTACCAACATATATGTTTAATTTCTCTGTGGAGACTGAAGGGTGCATGGTCACACTGCAAAATTGACAGCCTAGAATGCCCTGAGATGAGTTAATGATGGAGAGAGACTGTGGACTTTAATGAGGTAGTGGTGTATACACTGATGCCCTTATAGATCTGGCCACCACGTTCTTCAAAACAGGGAGGAACTGGTCCCTTGTTGGGAACAATAACAAATTCTGTTATTCATGATAAAATATTTGACTAAACAAAACAGCCCTTCCATTCTCCCTGACTAAGCCTGCATTCACCCCAGAGAGTACAGCTGTACACCAGGGATTATGGGACCCCAGGAAACAGGAGTGGAAAGAAGCCAGACACAAAAGCCACATATTGCATGAGTCCATTTGTATGCAATGTCCAGAACTGGCCAATCTATCCAGAAAGAAAGTAGGTTAGTGGTTGCCAGGGACTAGGGGAGGGAGGGCTAGGTAGTGACTGCTAATGGGTATGGCGTCTCCTTCTGGATTGTGGGAAAACATTCTGGAACTGGATAGGCATGGCGACTGCACAACATTGAGATGCTCTGACTGTCACTCATAGTGTCCTGGATGCTATGCATGTTGTGAAAATAAATGCACATGCACAGAAATGCCTGCCCACTTACTGGCTGCCTGTGTGCCACTGAAGCTGTTCTGACTCATTGTGACCCTGTACAGGGCTTCTGACACTGTATGGTGCTGCAGGGTTTGCGCTCGACCACATGGTTGGTTTGAACTGCAAAACCGGTTGTTCAAACTCACTAGTCGCTCCTTAGAAACCCGATACAGGGTTGCTGGTAGTCAGAATTGACTTGACAGCACTTCACAACAATATCAACAAATACTTATGGGAGCAGAAATCCTCATCTGGTGGACTCAACCTGCTGACCTTCGGTGAGCAACCCAATAGGTAAACCACTATGCTACTAGGGCTGCCCACATACATGCAAAAATACATAAACATGTGCACACATACCTACATGGGTACACACACACAATTACACACATGTGTGCATACACATGAATTACGATACACATACACACATGCACAAATACTTACACCTGTGCTCACATACACAAATACTACATGTACTCACATATAAATACATGCATGCATACATAAATAATACATATCTACACACATAAACACATGCAAAAATATGTACACATATGCACACACATAATTGCATGCATGTTGTTGTTAAGTGCTGACTACTAGTGACCCTGTGTAGGGTTTCCAGGGAGCAGATGAACTGCTGATCTTAGTCCAAAGGAATTAAATGCACACATGTGCACATGCATGTACAAATACTACAGTACACACATGTACATACATACACTCATGCACACATGCATAAATTCCTACACATATACATACATACATACACACATGCCTACACCTGTGTACACATACACAGATACCTATGTACATGCTCACATACATAAACACCTATGCATACATACGTACATAGATACCTACATAATGCACCCATGCACAAATACCTAAATGCATGCATGCATATATGTCTATATGTGTGTATACTTACATGAATACCTACTCTCATAGATACATAGATACCTACATGTGTGCACATACACACAGGCACCTACACATACAAAGGGAGAGGAGAGGGCACTTCATTCTTTCTCTCACACACACACATACACACCCACTTGTCATTTGCTGTCTGAGCAGGGCACTGCTGCGCACCTGACACCTTCTTGTGGGTGAGTGGGCGGGAGAAGCAGCAGGCTGTATGGGTGCCACTTCCCCTGCCTACATACCGGCCCAGCCTCCTGCAGCCAGCGCTACCTTTCATTGCCTGCCAGCTTTCTCTGGCTGCAAAAGCTGATTATGCACACATAGAAATACAGAGGAGTTAGCATCTCCCATAGGCTGAGGCTGAGGAAGGCTGGTGAGGGAACACCTCAGCTTCTCTGCCGTCCAGGTGTGATAGTGGGGCTGTGTGCAGGTGGAGGAATCTGGCTTCGTCACACCACTTTGGATTCGCCCTGCCTTCCTTTTCTCATTTTCCACTTCCCTCTGTGTGCTTTCCTCCAGCCCCTAAAACTACAGCTCCCAAACCCTCATCTCAGGATTCACCATAACTCTAAAGTCATCCTAATCCAAAGCAAACCTAATGACTTGTCGTGACCTGATAGGACAGAGTAGAGTTACTCCATAGGGTTTCCAAGTCTACAAACCTTGAACTTTCTCCCCCAGTGGCTGGTGGGCTTGAACCACAGACCTTTTCAGTTAGCAGCCCATTGTTTAACTCATGGCACCATTAGGACTCTATAAGGTAATAACAGATAGCATTTATTCCCTGGTGACTTCTAAATTATCTCTAAGAAGAGACTGGCTCGTCTTCCTTTTACATTTCCTGTTCCCAACGTGAAGGCGTCTTCATTGTCACACTATCGATGTGCGGTGCAATGAATCATTGACTAGGTGTTGTGCCCATAGTCTTTGTGAACGCCCACCAGACTACTTTTTCCTGATGGGTGTTGGGTAAGAGATGATGGGGGAGATGCTGTTGGGTTTTATGATTCAGTTGTGACTGGTTGTTAACAAGGTTAACTGTGAAAACTTGAAACTCTGACGGGAGTATAGGATGAATCATCTTAGAAGCAGGCAGGGGGATTGCTCTACAATCAAAGAAGAAGAGCCAGGAATGGAGCATGTCCTTTAGACCCAGAGATCCCTGTGAACTGAATGTCCTCAACCCAAGAACAGAAATCTGTAGACACTGAAAGGAAGACAGAGGAGCCTGAGCTCGAGACAGAGTTGTGGGATTCGTAGTCCATGGAACAAGTAAAGCTGAATGCAGGATGCTTGTTTGTGGAGTGGGGTACCTCCAGGAACTTAGTTCGGGGAGCTCCATTTACTGACCACAAAGCCACAGATGAGTGCCTTTGGACATTGTAATATTGTGCTTTGTAATAAGTACTTTATAATACTGTCCAAGCAATAGAGAGGCCAGACAAAGGACTGAAGGCCAGAGAGAGACCAGCCTGTAGGCACAGCATCGAAGAGGCTGTCGTGACCAAAGAGCTGTGTTCAGAGCGTTTCTGATCCTATTTTGTAAACTGCTAGCTTCCCTACTAAACCCTATAACTGTGATTATGGTGTCTGAGTTCTGTATGGCTATTGCAATGAATATTAAAACCCAGCTGAATAGACTTTTGTGGGAAAACTAGTTGGTGCCTTTTTTTAGCATGGTTCTCAGATTTTAGCATGCACAGCATGCTCCTGGAAGATGATAAGAGGTGCAGATTCCCAGGCCAACCCTGAGACATGCTCATTTGATAAGTCTCCGTACAGAACTTTGGAATCCATGTTTATCAAATGACATGGATTGAATTTTATCCCCCTAAAAATATACCTGGTGTGGCTCTGTGGGGGGCTAATGCATCAGACTGCAAAGACATTTGAACGTCAAGGTCAGTGGTTCAAGCTCACCAGCTGCTCCTTGGAAACCCTATACAGGGTCACTATGGGTTGGAATCAACTTGACAGCACTTAACAACAACAACGACAACAAATATGTGCCAGCTCAGCTAGATCATAATTTCCAGTATTGAGTGGTTGTCCCCTCATTTTGTGGTGTGTTCCCATTTGGTGATATTTTCTAAACCCTAGCATCTGTATGTTAATGAGACAGAATCTGTGTGGGGTGTATTCTGAGCTGCACTCACATTTGAATCTCGCCCTAAGTCAAGCCACATCCTTGCTTGAGTTACATCTTTTATCTCACAAGAAATAAAAGAGACAAAAGTCAGAAGAGACAAGGGACCTTATGGTAACCAAGAAAGAAATCAAGGAGCAGAATATGTTCTTTGGAACCCGGGAACCTGTGCCAAGAAATTTCTAGACCCAGAGGAAGGTTGATGACTAGATATATGGAGATTTTCAACGAATGCCTGCCCCACAGATGTTGAAAGGAAACACGGACCTTCCCGGCTGTGAATTCAGTCTTCGAGCCTCTTAAACTGTGAGAAAACAAATTTCTGCTTGTCAAGTGTCCACTTGTGGCATTTAGTTATAGCAGAACTAAGACATCAAGGGTTCCTGGATATTGTTATGGAAGTTATACAGGGACCCCAGTTTGAGAAACACTGTAGTGTGGCATCATGGGAGCACAAGGAGAGATAACATATATCACAGGTATGGATGGCTGTCTCTAGAATTTCTATTAATGGACTTGGTCCCCTCGATTCTACAGGGAGAAAGACTTCATTATACATTTACTTTCTCTTCAGCTGATAGGATCCACATCCAATAAGGAAGTTAATTTCAGTATTTAATAATCATTAAGTAAAGAGAGAGTGAGGTATCTATGCTATGTAATTACATAAAACATGCTTCTGGCAATATTTACCCCCTTGGAAATTCAAATAGGAAATCTCCAAGGAGAAAGGTTGTATTCTTGGAGGTGGACACAAAGTAATTGAGCTCAGCTAATGGAGATAATTAATTAGGAAATGCATGTGCCCGATTCTCAGAGAAATATTGGAAGATTCTCCCAGAAGGCCTAGCCTTCTGCTCTTACTATTTTCAGAAGAACACCAAGAGGGCCTGATGTTTCCTCGAAACCATGATCCACCCCACTCAGGAATTGAGAGGGTAGGGAACAAACAGCCCCTGTCCACACGAGCACGATCCTAGGAGCTCCTGAGCCCCCTTAGCAGTTCACCACAGGAAACCGTACTGGATTTGATCGGGAAGTCAAGTCCTAGCCCTCTACTTACAAGCTCTCTGAACTTAGCCCAGCCACTCAGCTTCTGTGGGGTTTCAGCATGTTATCTGGAAGCAGGAGTTGTACTCCTGGTAACTACAGTCCGGAGTCTGCAGGGAAACACCACCCTGAAGGAAGTCAAGTTGGAAGGAGATGATGTGGCCTAGTGTGGTCTGACAACTTCTCAGACTCACCCCTGAGCCCTGTTTTCTTGATTTGGATGGCCTATTTGTTCAAGTCTAGTTTGTGTGAACTCAGAATTCTGGTCGTTCTTTCTATCTTAGTTGTTCATCAAGTCCCTTCCCTTCCCGTACCCGGTAGTTACAAATGAGAGAAACACCTTGGAGACATTGCAGCTTCCATTTTAGACACCATCATAAAGTGAGAATGACAATCGAGTGAGTCCCACAGATGTTTTGACTTCCCGGTGCTGATAAAAGATGTGTTTGTACCAGACTACAGTATATGAAGTGTGCACAACCATGATGAAAAGGTTTGAAATATTGTGAGAGTACTGAGGTGTGACACAGAGACAAAATGAGCACATGCTGTGGGGAAATGGCGCTGATAGACTTCCTTTTTATAAAGTTTTTATTGTGAATTGAGTGATAGTTTACATGGAACACCATCGGTTTTACCCTCATCATTTCATTGCAATGATTACAATCTCCTTCGTGCATCATCATTCAACAGTATATGCTTCTGTTCCTTCTGTTTTTTTGTTTTGTTTTGTTTTGGATGGGGGATGGGGATACGTATACAAATATAATCATTTAAACAACCAAAAGGCACATCCTGCAAGCCTGCCTCCTGGCTGCCAGCACACAGCCTTTCTCTTTCCATGAGTCTAGAGTCCTCAGCTGCTCTGTTTCTCCATGTCCTCATTTCTGGTGTTGCTGCTTCTGTGGATAGGGTCCCACATTCTGCTCATGCTCTTCTCCCTTGATGGTCCTAGGGTCCTCTGTTCCCGGACTGCAAGATTTACTCCCCCCTTTTTTGTTACAAAACTTCTACCTTTATAGTTGTGACAATTGCAGTTAATGCCAATAGACTTTCTTAACACAGGGTTGCCACAGACATTTAAGTTGTAAAAATTGCAATATCTGTGGAGCTCATTAAAGCAAGGGGCCATATGTGCCTAATCTCCTCAGGCTACTCTTGGTACTGTGAAGTGGTAGTGCCATTAATCTTCCTGCCTGGACCTCCAGGATGTCATCGCAGTGACTGGGCAGGACAGCCCAGCAGTAAGAGATTGTTTTCAGACCCCTTAACTGCTCCTTCCTAATCAAATCATAGCAGGTGGCATGGTGACAATGGGTCAGGTCAAAGTAGTCAAGCCCATGAAAACAGATGCATCCAAAGGCCTAGCAGCTGTCTAGGGGTAGGTGAATAAGGCACGAAGTCCTTGAGGCTGTCCATAAGGTGTGAGCATTCCTGGAGTCGAAGATGAACCATAGGAGAAAACCACATCTGTCTGTTCACCAGGCAACCACATGGGCAAGCTCAATTAATAGGTTTTGAAATGAGAGTGGATCTGAGACCCAAGACTGGGAGGCAGAGACTCATATGGCTTGTATTTTTGTATTCTGGTGATGGGACAGGGACCCATTACATTCCACAGTATTGGCACACAGTTCAGAACAATAGAATGAGATCACATGGACATTTGACTGTTCTATCTCCCGCCTCTTGCATTAAGAAATCTATTTAGAAATTGGTTCAAGACTCATTTTCTTCTTTTCCGCCCCCTTCACAAACTAGCCCTGGCAGTGCAGTGGACTATGTGTTTGCCTGCTAACCACAAGATCATCCTTTTGAGTCTACAAGTTGTTTCATTAGAGAAGGATGAGACTTTCTATTCCCATAAAGATTTACAGCCTCAGAAACCCTGCATGGAGTTGCTACGAGTTGGAAACAACTCAATGACACCCAGCCACCACCATCACCACCACTCCTTCCCCGACACGACCATTGAGTCTTAGCCTCTTCAGCCATCATAAATGAATAAATGAAGAATAGAGAACAAAGTGGATAGACTGAGGCATTTAAGGAAGCTAGAGATTCAAGGCTTTTTAGGGAAAGCTGCCCAGGTTCTGTTACCTAAAGACATCCTGGAGGTCAGAGATTTGGAGGTAGGCTCAGAAAGCATGGTGTAGAATTCAGAACAGAAGCTGACAGTAAGACTGAGTCTTGGTCATGACATCTAAATTCTCCTCTTCTGTATCCCTGGTATGAAGGCATTAGAGTTGCCAATACTTTGGAGGTAATCCTTTGTTTACGTCTAGGAGGGCAAACAGGTTCCATTGTGTGGCTTAACTCTTCTGTCGATGCTCTCTGGATCTCTGGGCTGAATAGCATCCAAAGCTCACCAGGAAAGTGTGCTGCAGTTGATGAGTGATGTCTGCCATGAGTCGAGTGTAGAGGACTGGTGGGATGTGTACCACATATTAGCATCTCAATTTCATGTCTTTAAGTGACATCAAGACCATGGGAGCTAGCTCAGTAAGTGAGGATCCTTCTCAAGTATTTCCCTGAAATATGTGGATAGCTGGTCCTTCTTGATTATAGACGGAGGCAACTGAACAGAACTAGCTGTAATTGTCTTTGTCTCTTTTTCTAAGTGATAGGGAGCTTTGGCTAACAAGGACACAACACAGTCCTGAAATGCAGGAAGACACACTCTCTTGGGAGTCACTCTTTACAAATGCGACCTGTCAATGCACCATGAACCTCAGCGCAGAGTCCAGACTTCAGCCTCTAAGACCACTGGCCTCTTTCTGAATACTGAGGACATGAGTGAAGACAAGATTGGAGAGAAAAATAATGTCTTAACTCAGCTCTTTTTTATTTAACATTTTAGAGCATAGCAAATGAGCCAGTATGGGCAAAAATTCAGGCAAAGCATAACGAAGTCTTTTGCAGAGTGGCTTGAGTGTGTGTGCTTACATCTTTGTGACTCAGGACACAGTTTTGGGGAGGCAGAGAGGGAGAAATGATCCAGGGGAAGAAAGCTTCATTTAACTGAGAGATAGTGAGATCATATGTAATAAATACCTGGGCAAAGGCTATTAGTTGTAGACAAAGATGTGTTTCTACATGTGTACGAGTATATGTATGCGTGTTTGCATCAGTGCCCATGTGCATGCACGTATGTGAGCATTTGGGTGAACATGCATGTGCATGTGTGTGATGGTGTGTATGAATGTGCCTGCACATATCCTAAGCCTTTGTACAGGTGCTGGACATCTTGGATTTTAAGGGACCTGATAGGTAGACATTTCACAGGTGATGCTCACCATCTACCCTGTGGGCTTCCATCTCTGCCTGCCTTTGTGCCTGTCATCAGCCCTTGGGTCCCATGAAGAGGTCTGGCTGAGTCTACTGTGGTTCCATTCCTCAGTTCTAACCTCACAGGCCTTCAGAAAGAATCTTTGCGTTAATAGAAGATTGTCCTCAGTTGTGAGGAGTGGTTTACAGGATCACCTCTTGAGAATGACTCCTGACCTCACATCATGGCATCCTCTAGGATGTAGGTTGCTACAAACAAGTATGATATCTGCCATTGAGCAGAAAGCTGTGTATTGAGGTGGGAAGGGTGTACTTCTCCTCCCCATATGCCCTTGTGAAATGGAGTTCACATTTTCTTCTTAATGGCCAGTAGAGCCAACAATGATCCTTCCACACTCTACCCAGAGATTCAGGGAAAGCCTCACAATCATCACCGTCATCACTGATGGATGCCATTTGCAAAGTAGATGGGTTTTGTGTATATGGGGAAGGACATGACTATGAATTTCTGCTTCAAATCAGCACATCCTTGAAACTGAAATGGGACGTGATTCATAATTGTATGAGGACAATAGATCTAACCATGGCTTTCCTGGGTGAACTGAATGTGGATTCACTTAGCTGGAGTAGATCTTTGGAATCCTTCCCTCTTGACCTTGTAGGAGAATCAGAAGGGTGCAGAAAAGGAGTCCTTGGCTTTGTCTTATAAATGATGAATGTCTTCACAGTTACCTGTGGGCTCCCCCTAAATGTGACTGGCTGTTGGTGCTGGCAGAGACTGTGTGGGGAGATGGGTGAAAGAATGGGAGGTTCCCAGGCTTCCTAGTGGAATCCAGAACCAGAGCATGGTGCTTGGGGTCAACCAGGCTTACCTCTGACTTACTGAGGAACCCTGGGTAAATTTCTATAGCACACTAAAACTGAGCATAATCATTGGCTCTAATCTTTGTTGAAATGATTCTAGGTGATAACTTAGGTGAAAGATCCTAGTACCCAGCATTCCTTTCTTCCTTCTGTTGACCATGTGGAGTCGCGCTGAATGTTCAGGGCAAACAGATGATCGAGAAAGGCAGTGAGGCATAAGACTGTATTTAATGTGAGTTCCATGAACACTCCCAGTGCCCTTGACCACAACAAAGCCCACATGGGGAACAACAAAGGAAAGACTACTCCTTGCTCTAGTGACACAAAGGAAATTCACTCCTCCATGGAGTTCTCTGGTGGAAAGAAGCCGTTGGAGAAGACTTGATGTTTGAGTGAAAGGTTAGAAATTAGAACTCAACACTAGTGAGCTGCTGATTAATTAAACAATCCATTGTGTATGGGAGTCCCGGTGTGTTGCTGCAGGGTTATGCACCGGACCTCAAGGTCAGTTTGAACTGCAAGGTTGTTGGTTCAAACTCACCAGCCATTCCTTGGAAACCTTATACAGGGTCTCTGTGACTTGAAACCAACTTGACAGCCCTTAACAACAACAACTGTGAATGGCAAGCCCACGGCTTCTCTTTCTTCAAAAACTAGGGGTCTGCGTTAATCATTGTGACAATGAGGAGCAAGAGGAAGGGAGCTAGGTCTTGGGTGTTATATGTTTTTATGTCAGGGGTTCTAGTCAGCAGTTTACCTACAACAGGCAGGCCAGGCCTGTGTCATGATTGAGTCTGGCTACAAAGGTGGGGTTTGGGAGAGATTAGTATCCACTAAATAGCACATGTGAAGGAGGAGGCAGAATTTGGCATCAGGAATAACTAAATCCATAGTATGTTGTGCCCTGAGTAGTGTTATTATACTCTGACTGGTCCCAAAATTATGAAAAGAATCCAGTGGTATGCACAGTGGGGGCAGTGTTGGTTCAGTGATTACAATTCCCATCTTCCTTGTGGGAGATTCAGGTTCCAGCCCTGGCCTACGCACCTCATTCATCACTACCTGCGGAGGTTTGCATGCTGCTGTGATGCTGAGATGGACTCCTGGTGTGGTGTTCTAGGATAAGCACTGGACTGCTAACCCCAAGATCGGCGGTTCAAATCCACCAGCTGCTCCTCAGAAACCCTATACTAGATGGCAATTAACAACAATGATGCTGAACAGGTTTCAGTGCAGCTTAAAGTCTAACATGGACTGACGATAAAGGCCTGGGGATCTACTTCCAAAACCAGCCAATGAAAACCCTAGGGATTGCAATAGTCTAACCCATGGCCCATCATTGGATCAGGCAATGGTTGGTTCCATTGTGCATGGGTAGCTATGAGTTGGGGCTAGTAACAAGAACACTTGTTTACAGGAGGCTGGGTTGATGGTCTAGGCAGGGTAAAGAGTTCGTTTGCAATACGATGATTTGCCATTCTCACCCCTTCAAATTGGTGTGTCCCCAAATGGTGGCTTAGTGAAGACTCCACAGGGTACAGCAGAGCCTGAACCAACTATGTTGTTGTTGTTGTTGTTGTTGTTAAGTACCATGGAGTTGGTTCCGACTCATAGTGACCCTGCACAGGGTTTCCGAGGCTATTAATCTTTACAGGAGCAGAAAGCCTCATATTTCTCCTGTGGAACTTCTGGTAGTATTGAACTGCTGACCTTGAGGTTGGCAGCCCGACTCGTAACCACTATGCTATCAGAGCTCCTTGAGCCAACTATGAGAGAACACTAACTGATGGGTTTCCTGCAGGCATGCCCAGGCATGGGTGGGCAGGATGGTTTTACCTGTTGATTACAACACTGAGTACGGCAGGAAGACATTCAGGGCCTCACAGACTGCACGTCTGTATGGCTGGAGTCCTGATGCTGTGCTGTAGGATAAGCACTCGGCCACAAGAGCAATTTGAACCTCAAGGTTGGTGGTTCAAGGTTACCAGCCATTCCTTGGAAATCCTACATAGGGTTGTTATATGTCAGAATTGGCTTGATGGTACTTAGCAACAAAGCCAACATGGCAGGAGTGGTACCAACGCAGAAATGAGACCAGTGTCTGTGACTTGGTCTTCATTGTGTCACTGGGACTTGTAGCCTGTAATCTCTAAACTACACATCCCCAAGGTTGTTGTCTGGCTCTTGTCTGATGTGGTCCAGCCAAGTAGTCCTCTTGTTCAGTCCTTATCTGACCTGTCAGTAGGTGCTCCCTGCAAGCTGTGTTCTGGATGCCACGCTGAGCTCATGCATGTCTGCAAACATGCTTCCACAAAGCCAAGCACCTATACAAACAAAGGCCCTGCAGGATGGCAACCCAAAGAATGGAGGCACATTTTACACCTCTCTGGACCTGAGCTTTCTCACGTCTGGGAAAGGGAACCAAGATCCCACGAACATTTGCGTATTCAATGAAATAAGTCCTGCAATGGTTATTATTAGTCAACCTGATGAAATGCATTAGAGCCACATCTGTGTG
>NW_006408555.1:6661113-6669258 GCF_000296735.1 Chrysochloris asiatica | reverse complement strand
TGTACTGAATGAAAAATATCAACTACAACAACAGATTTTAGAGACCTATAGTCAAAACATCACCCATTCAGATGACATATTCCTTTTAAACCAAGTTTGAATGTTTCTGTTAGTGTCAGTAAAAGGAAATATGGCTCAATGGATGATAGACAGGTTTTTTGAAACATTTAATTGTGCTTTCTGTGAAAGTTTACATAGCAATCAATAGTTCATCCTAATCAATAGTTCATTCTAATCAATACTTCATACACAAATTGTTCTCTGACACTGGTTGTGATCCCTGTGCGCTCCCTATTTCCTCCCTGGGTCCTCCTTTTCCATTCATCTAGGTTTCCTGTTTCTCCCAGTCTTCACACATTGGATTTAGAGATGGATCCACCCAGCTTCCAGTGGGAGTGGCTTTCTCAGCTGATGCATATTGTTTGATCCCACTCATATAGAATGTCTGCAGTGGATTAATGAACAGAGACTAAAGTAGATTTGCTGTGAACAGGGGAGAGGAGAGGGGTGCAGGAGAGTTATTGGTTGGGAGATTTGAATTTCTGTTTAGGCTGAGGACAGACATTTGGAAATTAACAGCATGATGGTTGCACTACCCAGTGAATGTAATTAACCTCACTGAGCTCTACACTGATTTTACCACAATTAAAACCAACAACAAAAACACTTCAGAGAAAGCTTCTTCTTGCTACTCAAGTCACCCCACCCATCCAGCACCACTATTTTTGTCCATGTTAGTGATCTCAACCAGATTGCTCTTTAGAGGCCAGGATGACCAGACTTTGGCTCTCATACTTTGGACATCTTATCAGGAGGAACCAGTCCTGGAGAAGGACAACATGCTTGGGAAATTTAGAGGATCATCAAAAAAGAGACAGACACCAATGAGATGGATTGGCATAGTGGCAGCAGCAATGGGCTTAATTGTGAGATTGGCCAGGACCAGGCAGCAGTTCATTCTTCTTTGTATAGCATTTGGTTGGTTGGTTTTCAAAGATCCTCAAAACCCAGTCTTACAACCAGGATGTCTCTTTGAGGTCACTTGGCCTGGATTGGTCACAGGGGTGATGCCGATCACTTCTCTGTCACTGTCCTGTTTGTTCAGCTCTTGAAAGTGACCATCTGGAGCACTACTCTAGATTTTAATATGTTATGTGACGTCCTGTCACCCTAGTCAGGACTGTGGACATGTACGGCCCCCTCCCACTCATATTGGACATTGTGAGCGATTCTTGTTTTCACAGGTCCAGTCTAGACAAGCCAATCAGTCGGTTTTCCAGGGTAGCACTACTACCAGCAAAAGCCAACAGACCTCCTGGCAATGAGGTGGTACATTTTCTATCCCCATAAACACATTTAACTAAGATCAAATATGTGACCTGGGAATTGGTGCAGAAGACAATTATGCAGATGAATGTTGACCCCATACTTGGCTATTGTTGTTTTGTGCTGTTGAGTTCGTTCTGATTCATAGTGACCCGGTATAGGTTTCTGATGGGAAGCTGGTGGGTTTGAACTGCCAACCTTGTGGTTCTCAGTCCTGTGCTGATCTCATAGTGCCACTTTGTAGACCTCCTAAACTTGAATATAACAGCGTTTAATAATTCTGTATGGTTTTAAGCCTTTTGGTTTATAGCCATTTGTCATCTAACAGTGAATAATGAATTCAAACATGGGTATCTCAGCTTTCGTCTCACTAGAGACCATGCTGGTAAAATCCATATTGTTGGGTCCGTCAAAAAGTATTGCTACTAGGGTTCAAGTTCATACATACATAAGTTAAACATGTTTTAAAATGCCTGTGATCAGTGGATGGATGAAAACAGGTTCTCTCAGTAATTGGTTTATCTTCATTTCATTCTAAGTGTCTTTTGAGGGAAAAGGACCCATCCAAATAGTGACCCAGAGGGGATCTGCTGGGCCAGTTAAATTCAAGTCACAGAGCTCAACTCAGAAGGACTTGGTGACTGTTTTATTTGGAATTCCAAAGGGAGAGTCTTGATAAATTTTCTTGAAAGGGCAGAGGACAATCATGGGGGTTTATTGTGAAGAAGTTTGAAGAAAATTGAAAACTGTACTAGCGAGAAAAAGACCAGGAAATTGTGCCAAGAGTTTTTTTTTTTTTTTTTTTTCCCCATCACAGCAATGTATGTGCTCATTTTTCAAGAGTAGCAAGGGCTGTCCAATAAGAATGTCCTTGGAAACCTTTCCCCATACATCCTACAGCCCCGATCTTGTCCCTTCAGACTCCTGGATGTCCCTCAAACTCAAAAGAACATTGAAAACGCACATAAGTTAAGCCCCTGGAGATGTCAAAGCTGTCATGATGTTGACGTATAAATCAAAGAGCACAGAATTCTTCAGGGAAGGGCTAGTGATGGAAACGCCACCTTTAGAAGTGTGGAGACCAGATGTATAGTAAGAAATAAAAACTTCCCATTTTGATATATTTCTTGAATAAAGATTTCAGTGACTTTGTAACAATATGAGGGGACTTCAAAAAGTTGGTGGGAAAATCCTATTCTCTTTTAATTCAATTTTGAAACTCCCCCCACCCCACCCCCCCGCCAAATGGTTTTCACTTACCAGCATACATACATGATTGTAAAGTGGTATAGAAATCCTCAGTATATCCTATGCTGATAGCAATGGCTTTGAGCTCAGGATGAGTGCAAAGACATTTGAGCCCTCACCCAAACATTGGTGTGTGGGGTATAAGATGAGTGTATCTTCTTGCACCAAGCTCTCCCCAAGAATCTGCAAGTAGGCAATTATGGAAATGTGTCTGTATGCTGACCCACATCAAAAAGATCTCTGCTGTAAATAAGTCATTAATGAGCCCTGCTCTGCACATATGCGTAATTACTTTCCCATATTTATTTGAGTCCTTGCCACTTTTTCATATTTCATGGAAAAGCAAAGGTGGAAAAAGACATTTGTGTTATTGAGCAGAGGCTCTGTCAGGATCAGAAAGCACCCAATAAAAATCGAGTGACCTGAGCTCTTCCCGGACAATCTTATGGTGTTCCTGTCAGACTTGTCATGTCATATCAGACTTCATGAGATAGATAAAGACCTGGGTTCAAATGCTGCCTTTTCTTAATTAAGTATATGGCCCTTAGCTAGTCATCTGAACACATTCTGAATATTCATTCCTCATCAAGTTAAGAATGAACATAAAACTCACAACCTTGCAATCTCATCAGAAAAGCTCAGTGCCTGGCACTTAGTAGGGTCTTCATAATGCTTCTTCTTCCATTAAATTTTCCCTAAACACATTGAACTGTTCACACCAACAAGTGTATGTGACAGCTCCTAGTCATAGATACTTTTGTAATAAATGTCTCTGCCTCACACCTTACAATAACAAATAGTGTTTGGCTCCTAGCACGTGAGATTGAACAGAGTTACTGGAGCTACTCATAATAAAATGTGACAGGCAGACTTTGGGATTTTGTCATCCCAAGTGTGTGTGTGTGTGTGTGTGTGTACTTTTTATGGACTGCTCTCTCTTGCTGCAACGTTCAGCACTTTTTCCCCGTGTCAGCTTGATAGACAATATTCATATTCTTCTTGGGTAATTGCCTTTTTAGCTGAATCAATGGCTTGCAGGCATGAGAGAAGGAGGCTGTTTCACTCAACTTTATTTATCCTATGATTATACTACGACCATTAAACTGGATCTCTTTCCCTCTCCTCCTCCTCAAGCCCAACCCCCGCCATCTTTCAACACCCCTCTGTATAATCAGCTCTCAGCGTGACTTTTCTCGTGGTACCGAGCTAGTTCCCGTCTTTGCATCTTTGGTAGAATTCTAGGTCTAAATAAGGCACTGCTGCTGCTGAGATTCATCATTGACTCATTCATTCATTCAAAAATAGTCTTTGTGGGTCTCATTAGGACAAACCATTGGGAACTTTCCCACAAATGTAAAAAGGGAAAGGAAGGAGTGGGGGCCGAGAAAGGAAAGAGAGAGAGAGAGAAGAAAGAGATTTGGAAATGGGCAGTGGTGATGGTTATGCACTGTGGGGAGGGTGGCTGGATTCTACAATGGTGAAAAACCAAGTGTTTCATTTTATACACACACACACACACACACATATGTGTGTGTATGTATATTTGTTGTTGTTGTTGTCAGGTATCATTGAGTTGGAAATGACTCATAGTGACCCCATGATACACAACAGAACAAAACACTGCCTGGTCCTGCGCCAACCTCATAACTGTGGCAATACCTGAGTTCATTGCTGCTGCCATGGTGCCAATCCATCTCATTAAGGGTCTTCCTCATTTTTGCTGACCCTCCACTTTACCAAGCATGATGTCCTTCTCCATCTCCAAGGACTGGGCCCTCCTGATAATATATATCCAAAGTGGTTTACAGTGCTCAGACCCTAGGGATACAAGAGTAAGTGGGGGAGAATGTCCTTATGTGTGTGTGGGATACAGCAGCTGTGGTAGAGTCTAGAAAGAAGTTCTTATATAGGAGCATTCTTTTCTACACTTGATGACCCTAAGAAGAGCAATGGAATAGTCATGGATGTAAAGCTTCTCTGACAAGTCACTTTTGAGTTGAGATTTCAAAGAAAAACATGTGAATGAGTCTGTGTGTATGTTGGCATGTGGGTAGAGAAAGGAGGTGGTGGAAGACTGTAAGTATCTCAAGGCAAGGGAAGCATATTTGCAAAGTTCCCAGGGCAAGACGAGCATGATGTGCTCTTGGAACTCAGCAGCTCAGTGGACAGGAGCCTGAAGGCATGCCTGGTAGATGGGATCCAGCCTCTCCAGGGCCTTATTAAACCTGATATCCATTCCAGACTCTTTGCCCAGAGGAATCGAGTGGGGGTTTGCGTGGTAGAGTGTGGTGTCTGTGTGTGTCCATAAAGGATGTAGCTGAAGAAACGGTAGTATTGATGAGAAAAATGTGGAAACAGATGGTGGTGATGGGTGCACAACATGATAAACTTAATTAGTGTCACCAAATTGTACATGAAAAAAATGTTGGAATGGCAAATATTTTGGTTTAATATATACATATATACTTCCCACGATAAAAAATAAGTAGATTGGCATCTGACAAGGAGCTCCCTGCCAAGAGAACAGCAACTTGCTTTGAGATGACCAAGAAAGTTCTGGAGCTTTGCAATGTCCAAGTGAGACATAATGGAGACTTGGACTTTTGTGGTTGGCAGCTGAAATGGAGAGCAGTAGAAGGCATTTTGATTTATTTCAGGGTAAAGTCTACAAGATGCAGTGATGGATGGAGGATGGGTAGCAAGATAGACCTTTGGTTTCTGACCAGCCTGATTGATTGATTGATTGTGATTGATTGTGATTGATTATCATTGCCTGCCATGCGGGTGTTTGAAAGCGCTGGTAGACCAGCTTTAGGAGAGGGAGGGTAGCTCCATCTTGGAAGTAGGTTTAGTTTCCAGAGAAATTCAACTTCAGAAAACCAAGACTGAACAGGTCGGAACTGTGCTAAACAAGCACTTGTTCATTCAATTCATTGCTCTCTCAGAGGTTCCCCATTTTTCTTGTTGTTAAGTATGGGGTTTACAAAGAGCAGCTGGTGAGCTTGGACTGGCGAGCTTGTGGTTCAAGCCAACATTGCAGTCCAGCGCATTAGCCCACAGCACTAACCAGGACTCCTGAGGTCCACCATAGAGCTGACATTTCATTGAAGGTTTACAGTGCTCAGACTCCACGGACACATGAGAGGGAGGGGAGGATGCTCTTATCCCTTCATGTTCAAAGACATGGCTATGGTATGTTCTGGTGGAAAGTTCCTTTAAAGGGGCCATTTTGGTTACTCTTGGTGAACCTAATAGTAAAAATGGATTAGTCAGGAAGGAAAAGCTCATCCGAAACATATTCCATCTCCAATTAAAGACCATCCAGCCAGATACTTCTCAGTCCTGTCGAGGTCTTTGAAGATTTAGCTATATCTTCCTCCTATTGTTCACCATAAAACATCTACCCTTCCTACATGTGTTTCCAAAGAACCCCTCCTGTTCTTTTCACCTGTATTAATACCCCAATGCCCTCAATATTTTTGGAAGTCGTTGTTTGTCTCAGGTTCCCATCAGTCAATGAGTCCTTCAAACAGTCTTCATTTCATAAACCACATCAGTGTGAGTAGTAGTGACTATGTGTACGCTGTGTGAAAGAAGATTCTGGAACCATATCTGGGCAGAACAGGAATGTGTTTGGGGATTAATTGACAATATCTGTCATGTCCTCAAGATACAAGCATGGTGTTCTATGAGCCCTGTCATTTTTATTTCTGCTTTTGTCTTCCCCAGTTGCTAGCATATCTCTTTAATCTATGTACATATAAGGACAGCTTTCCAAGATGTCCCTCTGTGTTGCTCTTCGGATATTTATGTATCTCTTCAAATACAAAGTAAATTATGAGGAAACAAGGACCAATTTGCTTCTAATTTTTGGTCTCCTACTCAGCACTTCTATGGAAGACCATGGAAGAATCGATGCATTTGAGTTGTGGCATTGGAGAAAAATATTGAAAGCATCATGAACTGCCAGAAGAACCAATCTGTGTTTGAGAAAGTGCAGCCAGGGTGTTCCTTAGAAGTCAGTATGATCAGACTTTGTCTCTCATGTGTCAGACATATTATTAGGAGGGACAAGTTCTTGAAGAAGGACATCATGCTTGATAAAGTGGAGGGTAAGCAAAAATGAGGAGGGACCCCCAGGGAGGTAGATTGGTACAGTGACAGCACCCTAGGCCTCACGTGTCACCAGGATTGTGAAGATGTGCAGTACCGGGCAGTGTTTCCTTCTGTTGTGCATGGGATCACTAAGTCTCAGAGCTCGCTCCATGACACCTAACACCAACACTCAGAGGCATTTAACAAATTCTCTGTAACTCAACCTCTCCCTTTAACCCCTATGCATATGCATACATCTGTCGTCAGGCTCCAGAACTGAGCATGGTATCTAGTTACTGAATAAGGAAGGTAAGCATGGGCTTACCTTGCTTACTTACTAGTCTATAATGAACAATTTCACATTTTTTCACCCCACCATAGATTCTGTTTCTGGGTATGGCTGGCATCTGTCTCTCTCCCAAACTTCCGTCACCTTCCTATGGAGTCCAAGCCTCTTTTCTAATTACAGCCTCTGAGAAGGATGGAGTACAAGTACACAAGGTGAACCTGTGCTGACCTGTGCTTAATTACTATCAGTAAATAAGTACAAGTCAGCCTGTGCTTACCTTGCTTACTGAGTGTTCCCTCTGGCTGAGTAGGAGAACCATCACCTCCCTTTCCTCTCTTAGCTTTTAAAGCCTGTGATATTTTCAGAAGAGTTTGAGGCCAAAAGAAGAACATCTGGCAGCATTGTTAGTCTGTCATTAGGGCCACTGAGCCTTGTAAGACACTTGTCAGGGACAAGGGACTGTTTTGCTGACCTTCACTCAAAGCCCCATCGTAACTCATGCAAGGAGTGTTTTGTAGGTGACTAGTGCCCTAAGAGTTGTTGTAGTTGTTGTTAAGTGCCATCAAGTTGGTTCTGACCCATAGCGACCCTGTACAGGGTTTCCGAGGGTGTAAATCTTTACGGGAGTAGAAAGCCTCACCTTTCTCCCGCAGAACGCCTGGTAGATCTGGACGCGAGAACATGATAGTAAGTGCTGGAGCCTGAACGAATCGAGCCAACTTTTGAATTTATAAGAGGGTACATTTAATTTCTAACAGATTATATACAAGATATTGAGTGACATTAAACACAGAGTTAAATCAACCATAACCCATTTAAAGCAGCCTTGCAGATAAATGTCCCTCATCCGCTAGCTGCTATATATATTTCTTATCTACACACATTTGTCAATTCTCTCCAAAGTACTAAGCTGTTCTAACGCTTCTCTGAGACTTACTCCCCCACAAGACTGAAGTATAGTTGTCATCTACCGTCCGTGAAATCGCTGAGACTGACAAGGAGAACCCTTGCATTTTGACTGTTAATCTTTTACTGATCACAGACCCCTCTGGACTGCTCCCCAATCAGAAAATATATACATATGTATAATATATAAGCACTGGACTGCTAGGTCCATGGTTCAAACTCACCAGTCACTCCAACACCATTTATGAGTAAATAAGTATTATATATTTATGGAATATATA
>NW_006408555.1:6650083-6661013 GCF_000296735.1 Chrysochloris asiatica | reverse complement strand
ACAGCTAGAGTGCTCCTTGGAAGCCAGGATGGCCAGACTTCATCTATCATACTTTAGCTATGTTGTCAGGAGGGACCAGTCACTGGAGAAGGATATCATGTTTGGTAACATGGAGGGTTGGAGAAAAAGAGGAAGACCCCTAATGAGATGGATTGGCACAGTTGTGGCGGCAGTGGGCTCAGGTGTAGCAATGATTGTGATGTTGACCCAGAACTGGGCAGTGTTTTGTTCTGTTGTGTGTTGTGTGTAATGTTGCTATGACTCAGTGCAGACTTGAACACCTAACAGCAACACCTTCTTCTTGTTGTTAAGTGCCGTTGACTCAGTTCTGACCCTGTTGTTGTTGTTAGGTGCCATTAAGTTAGTTCTGACCCATAGCGACCCTAATTAGGGTTTCTGAGAAGCCACTGATGAGCTTGGACCGCCGACCTTATGGTTCAAACTGGCTTTGCAGCCCAGCGCACTAATGCACAGCACCACACCAGGACTCTCCATATCTCTGTCTCTCTATATGGAGTCCTGGTGTGGCGCTGTAGGATACGTTTTGGACTACCAGCTTGAAGGTTGGTGGTTCAAACCTACCAGCTGCTCCTTGGGAACCTTATACCATACAGGTTGCTATGAGTCGGTGCCATGACACAACCATATATGATATAAATATGCCACCACCACATTTAATATAAATATGTTGTTAAGTGCCATCTAGTCAGCTCCTGGAGAAAGACATTATGCTTGGTAAAGTGGAGGGTCAATGAGAATGAGGGAGTCCCCCGGATGAGAGGGATGGACACAGTGACCACAGCAATGGGTTCAAACTTAACAATGATTGTGAGGTTGATGCAGGACTGACAGTGTTTTGTTTTGTTTTGTTGTGCATAAGGCTGCTATGAGTCAGAACAGATTCAATGGTACCTAGCAATAACAAAAGGTCAATTCTGACTCATAGAGACACTGTATATGGTTTCCATGGAGCGATGGGTGCATTTGAACCACCAGCCTTTATATATATAATTGCCTTCAAAATAGATTTTTCTCACATTCTTTAAAAAAGAAAAACAGCAAACATTCTAATTCGCATCAATTCAGTAAGACAGAGCAGACCTGCCTCCTAAGGTTTTTAAGGCTGAAATCTCCATGGAAGCTGGTTTTCATATCTTTCTCCTATGTGGGCGGCTGGTAGGTTAGAACCACCCTTTTGTGTAGCAGCTAAGAGTTTAACCATTGTAGAGTGTAAAAAAAATGAAAGACAATCTTTACTAAAATATTAATGTCATTCACTCTAGATGTTTTTAGAAAGAAATTAAGGGGTACTTTCTAAAAATAAACCTTGGAAAAGTACAAACAAAAAAGTTAAACAAATAAGTAAATCATTTTTCTTAATTAAAATTAATAAGAACACTGGTGTTTTGCTACTGTAAAAATTTTAATAATCACAGGATCTTTGGCATGACTACTTAATGTCATCTTTTGACATCTGGTCAATTCCTACACCTTTGATGGCAAGCTGTGTGTAAAAACTGACACTTGCATGATGGTCGTAGCGACAAAATCAGAGCTCCCATGAGTCAGTTTGTCAGGTAAATGCACTCTTGTGTCAAAAAAGCAGGATTCTCCAAGACATCTTCTAGTCAACTCATGTTTCAAGATCCTCTTGTTTCCAAGCTAAATAGGTCAACTTTGACTGGTTTTAATCATTCCATCCTCTGTGTATTAATAATCTGTTGCTGTGTAGGAAATTACTCTGAAACTTAGTGGTCTATACATCTAATATGTGCTATCTCAGGAGTAGCTAGCTACATGGCTCTGATTTGAGATATTTCCTGACACTGTGGTCAAAATATTAGCTGGAACTACATTCACCTGAACATTTAAATGGGTTTGGAGGCTCTGCCTCCAAGATGGCGCCCTCACATGGCTTTTGGCAGGCAGTCTCTGTTCCTTGCCATACGGGTTTCTCCATAGGATTGCTTTGTGTCTATATAATATGGCACTGGCTTTCTCCAGAGTTGAATACCTAGAGAAGGAGAGAGTAGTCAAGAAACTAGGATGCCCAGTATGATCTAATCTTGGATGTCAGGTACCATCAACCTCACCACACTCTATTCATCAGAAGTGAGTCACTAAGTCCAGCTCTTTGGCCAATGAGACAGAGATGGAGCTCTCCCTCTTAACTGAAGGAGTGTCAAAGAACTTGTGATTGTAGTTTAAAACCACCACACTATGTCTTCAAAGAAAAAATGTGAATTTGCATGCATGTTCAATTTTCCGTTAATCTGAACAATGTTAACTATTAGAGTAGTTCACCTGTAAGTACCTGGAGAGATTTCTCTGCAGAAAAAATGATGAGGTCCTACCACTGTCACCCCACATTGTTTTCTACCATCATTTCATCATCTCTAAAGGGTCCAAGGAAATTATGTTGCGTGTATGTTGGAATTTTTCATGCATTTTCAGCCAAATGGTTTTCAGTGTATAGAATCTGTAATTGCACTACCGAGAATAGATTATAATCAAGTTAGGGAGCTGCACGATCTGCTGGTGGTTCGCCAGGAGAGTGTTGATGAAGAGAAACCGGAACTAGAGAATGTAACCTACTGTATGAATGAGTATCTTGAGGACAGTGCTTCAGCGCAGGGCCTGACTCATGGCGCTACAAAGCAGTGCTTGTTGAATGAATGAATAATGGAAGTCCACTGAGTTCAGCTTAGATAGGAAGGTTCTAATTGGTGCTGTAGACCTGTTCAAACCGTGTTCAGAGTCTGCAGAACTGGAGCACTGATCAGAATGGACGCTCTGATTTAAGGCTGTGCCATATCTCACCTCATCAGTGTCTCTGCCAGAGACAGAGAGTGAGCAGATGATTCCTAAAACAAAGACAGTACCATGTAGGGATGATTCACTCTTCATGAGTACCTTTAATGGTGGGGGAAAGGAAGAGAATGTGTAACAAATGCCTACAAAACCTAAGCACCATCTGTTGTTAAATGCTGTAGAGTTGGTTCGGACTCATGGTGATCCTGTGTAGGGTTTCCAAGGAGCAGCTGGTGGGTTTGAACTACTGAACTTGTGGTTCACAGTCCAATGCTGATCCTACAGTGGCACACCTGAAGTCCATCTATTAGGAAGGGTTTAGTGTTGAGGTACATGGGATCAGCTGTCTGTTAAGTGACTCTGCTCTTTGCTCTGGGAACATGCCCAAGTCAGCCCAGTTACACAGACATTGCCAAAGACCAAAGAACTGCAGGTCTTTGACCAGTCCAGCCCAAACCAGCAGAGTCCCCTGGCTGACAGCTGGCCCCCAGTTCACAGACCACCCACTTACTATTCCACACTACTGCGGCTTTGCAGGTTTCGATCACTCAGCTACAGAGAGCAATCTGAATCCCATGGGGACTTTGGAAGCCTTTTTGGTGAGCATGCCACTGGTACACAAGCCCAGGACAGCATCCCTCATTATGGTAGTGAGCACTGAATGGTCACAGATAGGATACACACTGACTTGCAAGGAGCCAGGTACACACAGGCTTAATTGTGCTGACTTGCTCATCTGTGGTAGGTTTTACTTCATCTTTGATATGGTCAGGGACAAGTGAAACTTGTTGTTGTTATGTGCCGTGGAGTTGGTTCTGACTCATAGCAACCCTGTACAGGGTTTCCAAGGCTGTAAATCTTTATGAGAGCAAAAAGCCTCATCTTTCTCCCATGGAACAACTGGTAGTTTTGAACTGTTGACCTTGCGGTTTGCAGCCCGATTTGTAACCACCACACTACCACAGCTCCTATAGGTTGTTGGAAAGATACAAGTGGACCCATTTGTACCTGGTTTGGGAGTGGTGTGGCACTGTAGAGTAAGCACTGGACTGGTAGCTTGAAGATCAGTGCTTCAACATACCAGCCACTCCTTGGGAACGCTACACAGTGTTGCTATGAGTTAGAACTGACTTGCTGGCACTTAACAACAACACATTTTGCTTAGTGTGTTATCTGGCCCTGGACATGGCACTGGAAGGTTGAAGGATCAAGGTCACATCTTTGCAACCAATTAGAGGAGTCCCACAAGGTAGACTGATGCAGTGGCTGGAACAGTGGGCTCGAACATGACAAGAATTATAACGATGCCGCAGGACCAGGCAGAATTGCTTTCTGTTCACTATGAATCGGCGCCAAATTGACAGCACATAACACAAACAACAACACAGGAAGGCAAAGAAAATGCCATTTTCATTTGTTTAAGACAGATGCACACAAAGTGTTCTCTAAAGGGCCAAATTGTAAAGATTTTACGCCTTGAAAACCACATGCACGTTCTGTGGTATGTTCTTTGTCTTTTAGAAAAGTAATCCTTTACAAATGAAGAAAAAAAAAAAAAAATTCTTAGCTTGTCATCTCTATAAAAACAGGCTGCATGCCCTCTGTGGCTCATGGATCAGTTTGCCAGACCCTCATTTAGAAGCCAAGATCCTCACAAATGATCACGTACTATCAGAACTACGGTCGCAGTGAGGAATAGGGAATGTGCCATGGAATGTTATAAGAACAAACAAATCTGTCTTGGAAGAATGCAGCTAAAATGCTCCTTAGAAGCCAGTTTGGTGACACTTCACTGTACATGCTTCGGATGTATTATCAGGAAGAACCAGTCTCGGAAGAAGGACTGAAGACTTGGTAAAGCGAGGGTCATTGACGTAGGGAAAGACGTTCATTGACTTGCTGGGTTGGCACAGAGGCTGCAACAATGAACTCAAACATGGCGGTGACCTGCATTACTTCCTTCTTTGGTCCAGGAAGTCTCTGTGAGACAGAACTGCCTCCACGGCCCCTAACAACACCTACAACTTACCTAACAAGGAGCTCTGGTAGTGCAGAGTACTCCACTGCTAACTGAAAGATCATAGGTTCAAAGCCATCAGCTCTCCATGGGACAAAGACCTCTGTAAAGATTTACAGCTTTGGAAATACTGTGGGGTACTTCTACTCTGGAAGGCAGTGGGTCTGGTCGGTGGGAATTTACAAAATACATTCATATTTGCATGTGTTTGCTTCTCACCCAGCCTGGCTGTTGAAGGTTCCTGTCACTACCGGTCAGCCCGGCCCATGTGGGGAGAGCCATGAGCTGATTAGAGGACACTGATGTGCTGCTATGAACTGATTAGGCTATTGTAGGGCGGAAGGGCAACAGGGCATAGATCAGGTTACCCTGCCAAGAACAGCTCTTTTCTCCACAAGTGGCCTGTGAGGCTGACTTTCCAGTAGGATCAGTGTGAGCCAACTGGTCCCACCCTCCCTCCTGAGAACATAGTGGACACAGGTGGAAGAAAAGCCATCAAATTATGTTAATTCCACCCCAACCCAGGCTGCATGAGGCAGATTTCAAGGATGCACAAGGTGAAGCTGCAGGTCCGGGCTGACACTGTCTCCACTTCATTAACAAGGTCCCCTCCCCACACACACTTCTCTCTGCTTTCCAGTTCCTCCCACTAAGCACCTTTGAGAAATGGTGTCCACAGAAGCTGGTTTTCAACAAGGCTCTGTGGTAATGGTGGCTTTTCTTTTAAAACCAAATAGAATCCCTCGACACATTCTGCATCCTGATACTTAAACCACCAACATAATGCTTAAGATATTTTCTTCCCCAACCCACCACCTCAAACAATGTCAAAGACCGGAATAGATCAGAACGTTCTGATACAGGTTCCGTCCGCTCTCTGAAAGTATAGCATTTCTATGGAACATTTGTTAAACAGAAATGGCTTAAAGTAAAGCAACATTTACCATTAATATCAAACCGGTTGCTGTAGAATCAGTTCCCACACATAGGGACCCCACAGGACAAAATACAAGTGGGTTTTTGTTGTTGTTGTTGTTATTTTTTTTCAGGATTTCTGAGACTATAAATCTTTATGGGAGCAGAAAGTCTCATCTTTCTAGTTTGAAGATTGTGTTGTTAAGTGCTGCCTAATCGGTTCTGGATCATAGGGTTACCAAGGAGCAGCTGGTGGGTTTGAACTGCTGATTTTGCAATTAGCAGACGAGTGTTTACCCTATAGCACCACACCAGGGTTCTCTCAAAGGGGCTCATGGGTTTAAACTGCCAATGCTTAACCCACTGTACCACCAGGGCTCCTTAACAAAAATTTACTTGGGAAAAATGTTGGAGTGTTCCTAGACCCCAAAAAGGAGCTCTGGTAGCGTTGTTGTTGTTGTTGTCAGGTGCCATCGAGTCGGAACCGACTCATAGCGACCCCATGCACAGCAGAACGAAACAATGGCCGATCCTGGGCCAACCTCACTACCGCTGCCACACTTGAGTCCATCAATGATGCCACCTGGCCAGTCCATCTCGTTGGGGGTCTTCCTCTTTTTCTCTGACCCTCCACCTTACCCAGCATGACATCCTTCTCCAACGATTGTTTTCTCCGGACAATATGTCCAAAGTAGGAGAGACAGACGAAGCTTAGCCGTCCTGGCCTCCAAGGAGCACTCTGGCTGCACTTCTTCCAAAACAGATCTATTGGTTCTTTTGGCAGTCCATGGCACTTTCAGTATTCTCCTCCAACACCACAACTCAAAGGCATCAATTCTTCTATGATCTTCCAGCTTTTGTAGCCATATGAGGCTATTGAAAACACAATGGCCTGGGTCAGGTGCACCTTAGTCCTCAAGCTGACATCTCTGCTCTTCAACAGTTTAAGAAGTTCCTGTGCAGCAGATTTGCCCAGTGCAATACATCGTCTGATCTCTTGACTGCTGCTTCTAGTAGTGTAGTGGTTACGAATCGGGCTGCGAACCTTAAGGTCAACAGTTCGAAACTACCAGCTTTCTGCGGGAGAAAGATGACGCTTTCTGCTCAGGTAAAGACAGCCTCGGAAACCCTGTACAGGGTCGCTATGAGTTGGTTCCGACTCCACGGCACATAACCACAACAACCAGACCCCAAAAAGTAACCTACCACATTTTGCCAGATAACACGTAAGTCCTAAAATAGCAGTTTGTTGTTGTTAAGTGTCCTCTAGTCGGTTCCAACTCATAGCGACTCTGTATAGGATTTCCAAGGAGCGTCTGATAGGTTTGAACTGCTGACCTTGTGGTTAGCAGTTCAGTGCACATCCTACAGCATCACACTGGGAGTCCAGTGCTAAAGGTGCTGTCCAGTCCTTTCCAAGTCGTAGCAACCCTGTATAGTTTCCGTGGCTCATAAATCTTCACGGGAGCAGCCTCGTCCTTCTCACGGGACTGCTGGAGGACTTGCACCTCAGAACTTGTGATTCACAGTCCAGTGCTTACCCTGTGGAGCCACCACACGCCCAAAAAACATTGTTGTTGTGGCTGCTGCTGAGTCGGTTCCGACCCATAGCGATCCTGTAGAGGATTCTGTGGAGCAGCTGGTGAGCTTGAACCTCCAACCTTGAAGTTCACAATGGCCTTGCAGTCTAGCGCATTAACAGTTTGGCGCTGTGGGTTAATGCGCTGGACTGCAGTTCGTTTGAACCACAAGGTAGGCGGTTGAAGCTCACCAGTCACTTCTCGGAAACCCTATACAGGGTCACTATGGGTCGGAACCAACTCTACGGCACTTAACACCACCTACAACAACAGGGCTCTAAAATAACATTAACCTTTGCAGACACAACTGAAAGATAGGGCAGCTGAGTGTAGTTCCCGGGGCGGGTGCTTGGGGGCGCCACTCTTACTGTTCAGGGTACATGTTGCCTCTCTAATGATTTGCTGCAAAACAAAACACTGAACTTTAGTTTTGCTTGTCGCCTCAGTTTCATAAAAGGGAAAGTCGTCTTTGGATTTCTTTCCGTTAGCCAAAACAGGTACTCACGCAGGTCTTTCCTAAAAGAGACCTGGCATAGAGCAACTTTAGAAACACACGGGTTTCCTGCATTCACGTTTGTGGATGCCAAATGAGACTTACCTGTCGGGAGAGGGCTGCTCAACCGAGTCTTGACAAGCAGTAGGTAATACAGCGTGTGCAGGTCCAAATGGGCGGTACCGACTCCATGTTTCAACAGTTCTTTCAAAAGGGGAAATGAAATGAATCAGCCACTAAGTTGGCGGGGCTTTTGCATGCAAGTTGCCAACCAGAAGGCTTTATTCATTTATTCCATCGTGGCTGAGGTGGACTTATTCTAGAGCTACGGTCTCCCATAGCCCTTTTCTAGAGTTACCCAAAGTAAAATGTGGTTAGCTGCTATGGAGTGGGTCCCTACTCATGATGACCCCACCCACATGGAAGGACACCCTGCCCAGTCCATGCCACCCCCAGAATCAGTTGTGGATCAAGTTTCATTCACCAGGTTTTCATTGGCTGATGTTTAGTAGTTCTCCAGGCTTTTCTTCCCAGATCCAAAGTATAGTTCACTGATGTTGGCTACTCAGGATGCTGAGAAGGGTTCTGAAATCAAAGACGTACTGCTGTTGTTTTTAACACCTTGGAGTCAGTTTCAACTTGGAGTGATCCACATGTCTGACAGAACACAACACTGATCGCCTCTGCCCCATCGTCACCATCACTGATATATATACGCAAGCCCATTGTGGTAGCCACGGTATCAGTCCCTGCTTGACTGCCTTCTAACCTGAGGGGCTCATCTTCAGGTACCAGATTGGTCAATGTTGTGCTGCTCTCCGTAAGATTTTCACTGGTAAATTTTTTCAGACTTGGGTTGCCAGGTCTTTCTAGCGTGTGCCCTGGGTGACTGCTGGTATTTGAAATACCAGTGGCATGGCTTCCAGGATCCCAGCACCACACAGGCTCATACAGTGTAACGCCCTGAAGAGAGAGTGGTGGGCAATCAACTGAACAAATGGGGGGCGGGGTATCTGGATGACAGAAAGTTGAGTGAACTTTTCCTGCAGAATTTCTCAGAGCCTTTAATACCTTTAATTACTGAGTGCGCAAGGTGAGCTCCCAGGAAGGGGTCAGAGTGTACAGTAGTATCCAGATCTAACTGCCCCTGAGACCCTGATGTTCACAGAGCTGCCCAGGAGATAAGGTGGCTGTGGAGAACCATCTTTGAGAATCACCTAAAACGCAGCCACTTGAAGCCCTGTGGAGCACAGTTCTGCACTGACTCACGTAGGGGTACCATGAGAAGGTATTACTCCAGCATCTGGTTTACTGTGGGTGAAATGTCACCAACAGTCTACCAGGGAAGCCGCTGAAGGTATCCTGAGCAGTCAGGAATCCCAGGATGTGTGTGGACAAGGGTGTGTTTCCCCAAACAATCAAATTAAACCTGAGTGCTCTGAGGAAAATATCATCATTCAAACAAGAGCTGGAACTGGATACTCTATATACATCCCAGAAATCCGAATTGTGGATGAGCTTAACCATTTCTCGACTTCTGTGACTTTGAGTCCTGAAAGCAGCTAAGGAGAACTGTCAGCATCATGTCATCTCATCCTGCGTCTTGTCTTCCTCTCCCCTTGGCCCTCATGCACATTTCATTAATTCCTGTTGACAGGATACATTTTAATTGTTCTTCGGTCCCACTCACCTGGGCTTTCCCTCCGATATGTTGTGGGGATCCGTTATGATTTCTATTCAGAACAGTAACTTGGTCTCCTAAAGGACAGAAAGAGGGATGCAGTCTGCTTTATGGAATTAGGATTGGAACCGACTCGACGGCACTTAACAACAACAACAACAACAATCATTATGTGTACTGTCTCTGTGGGCACTGCAGGTTCATACTGGACCTTGTAAGGCTGCTGTCCTTCAGGCAGTCCCAGCCCCCTGTGGGCACAATGAGCTCATGATCTCCCCCTTCGAGCCAGTTCCTCTTCCTGTTTTCTTTTTCCCATCCAGCCTAATGACATTTCCATCCGCAACCTCTAAACTTTGACAGTTCTGAGCACTTTTTGATTTCTTCTTCTTCCTTGTCATCCATGATTTGCCAATTCCTGTTATTCGAAACCTGGAATATTTTGCTAATCCACACCCTTCTTTTTATCCCCATGAATATTGCTCCGGTTAAAAGTCCTTATTTATTTATCTTTTTTTTTTTTTTTAAAGATAGATCCCTATGCTATTGTCTATTCTCCATCTAACTGATTACTCCCAATGTGACCTTGATTTCCAGAGGTAAGATGAGTGCCCTCACATTTCTGAATGCGTCCTCTTCTTTGGGTGTTTCACACACATTATCATTCAGTCTTTACTGTGATGCCCCTTTTTGATTGGTATCCATAGGTCACCGATGAAAAAAGCAAGACACAGAGAAGCTAAGTAATAACCCCAAAGTCACACAGCTAATTCAGGGGATCTGTGATACGAGTCTAGAAGGTTCTTCTGAGTTTGGGCTCTTAACCCTAGACTTGGCCAATCTGTCTGTGTTTTGAACAAGATAGCTCTGATGCGGCGGGGGGTGTGGGTGGGGGCTCATTTTTTAATAACATTCTCAAGTGCTGCGTTTTCCATATCATAATACTAAGACTCATGAGAAATACATTTTTGTTTTGTCTCAAAATGTCTTCATTTTGTCTTCATTTTAAAAACAAACCCATGGTTGTTGAGGTTTTGTGGTGCACTGAACTATGGTGGCAGCTGAAACCCACTAACTGCTCCTTGGAACCCTATACCATGTCGCTATGAGGTGGAACCGACTTGACGGCACTTAACAACAATATTCAGTAAAATTCATCCATTTTCAGTGTACATGTCTATGAATTCCTATGAATTCAAACAAATTTACAAACCACCACAATCCAGATCTCGACTGCATTTGTTGCTGCCCTTCAACGGCATAGCAAGGCATTGTTCAGTAGCAAGGGAAAAATTAAGGCCACTGTTATCAAGTGAATTCTGACCCATAACATCCTGCTGGGACAGAGTAGAGCTGCCCTATTGTTGTTGTTGTTGTCAGGTGCCATCGAGTCAGAACCGACTCATAGCGACCCCATGCACAGCAGAACGAAACAA
>NW_006408555.1:6607170-6649408 GCF_000296735.1 Chrysochloris asiatica | reverse complement strand
GCAGGTTGTTAATAAGTCTTCCTCCAATCCTGATGCCACGTTTTCCTTCATACAACCCAGCTTCTCGTATTATTTGCTCAGCATACATATTGACCAAGAATGGTGAAAGAACACAACCCTGCCCTATAGGACTTCCCAAACTATAAATCTTTATGGAAGAAAACACACTGCCACATCTTTCTCCCAATGAGCAGCTGATAGAGTCAGACCACATGACATATTAATTAGTGCTTTGGTTTCAAGTGATAGAAACCTACCTCAGACTAGCTTAAGAGAATAATAAAGGCGCTGTAGGATAAGCACTAGACTGCTAACCACATGGTCAGTGTCTCAAACCCACCAGCTGCTCCTTGGAAATCCACTACAGGGTGGCTATGAATCAAAATCAACTCGACAGCACTTTAATAACAACAACACACATTAGGCTTGGCAACTGGAAAACTTAAGAGTTGATTTAGCTTTATAACAGCTAAGCCTTGAAAGTTGTTACCAGAAGCAGCTCTTTTTGGCTTTTTCTCTTTTGATAAATGAGATGTTTTCCAACAGACATTGTGCAGAACAGAGATCTCGCCTTCCAACACATTCAATAAAAATCCTGGAACTAAATTCTATTGGCTCACGTGCGATCACATGCCCATCTGTGAACCAATTGCTATGGACAAGGAGTTGCGACACTCTGATTGGCCAGTCTAAGTCACATGTCCTCTTCTGAAGTCAAGCCTGTTGGATAGTTGGCTCCTCCCATCCACATGGACATGAATGGCAGAAAGGAAGCTAGAGTCTTTTCAGGGGAGGCAGGGTAATGAATGAGTGGCCGGCAAAAGAAAAGAAAATGATCGTTACTCATGGCCTCAAGGTGGTTTGTCCTCCCATCTCAACCTACCTTTCTTACCTCATCTTTCTTTCTCTGAATGCTAAGAGCATATTCTCCGGGCACTCAAGAAACCTTGTTTCCTCGTTGGCTTTTCCTTTCTCTCTTCTTGTCTAGCATCATCCTCTGTGGTGTTCGCTTGCTCCATTTGTCTTGTAGCTCAGGATCTGTAAGTTAGTGATGGTTCTGATGGTGACGTGTCTCATCATACAGTCAGTTTTGTGTGGTCCTCACCTCCCTACCACACACTGAAGCAGAAGGCAGCATCTTGTCAATGTCAACCCTCTCTCTTCTCCACCCCCCCCCCCCCCACACACACACCAGGACCCTAAGGCAGAGTCTGTTCTAGGGCACTGCAGGCTCCATAAACACTTATTGATTGATTCTGGACTTTCTATCCATTCAGAAAAGTTAATGGAGGTTTTGTGATTCTCATCACAGGATCAATTTTGGAATGTTGTTATCAGTCAAATTTCTAAGAATCAATAGTGTCAGTGTGTTTTTTTCTTTCCCTCACTCAAAGAATTTTTACAAATAATTGCATGTATTTTTTTGTCTCTGATTTTTAACAAGTCATGAAAAAACTGCGGCAAATTTGCAAGTATAAATATAAAAGAATGATACATTAAAATGACTTCTAAGTTTGAGTCATTGCATTTGCCATTTTCTTGGCCTGGAACCTTCTAGACACTTATTATGGATCAGCCAAGCTCCTCGTGGGTCATGCCATAGCACATGCTAAGCCTAATGGATGTTGTTGTTGTTAAAGTGTTGTTGAGTTGGTTTCACCTGTTCATGTCTTCTCTCAGTTTTCTGTACAGATGTGGTGCTGATGAAAATCTGTCCTCCATGCTGATGTGTGTATCTCTGTCTCTCCATGGGGACCAGGACCTGGTTAACTTGGTCACTGTGTATGCCTACACCCAAAATAGTGCCGAGCACGTAGTAAATGCTCTACACATATTCATGGAATCAGTTAGCCAACACCCACACGATTTACACGTTTGTTTCCACTTGTAGAAAACATACATGTCAGGTAGTGTGACAGTGGATAAGAAGTGAGGAATGGGTGTATCCATGTGCAACTGTGTTACGCATCTATATGTACACACACACATAATATATCATCAGATATATGTAACATCATCCAAGGCTATTCCACCCGCTCAGTCCTCACTTGTCATTCCGGCTGGCCCCTTCTCACTGGAAATTCTGGGATGTCTGTTTGCTGCTTACTTTGGCTGTGGAATCGGAACATTCCTTCTTTCATGAGGAAGAGGTCAGAGACTCTGGGGGATGCTCCTCCCCAGGAACTGCCTTCCACCAATGATGAATGGGATTGATGGATCCAGGCCCTAACTTTTTGGACCCTTTGGTGGGGCAGACGTGGGGCAGGTTCTACACCTGCTCCTTCCTTGCAGCCCCATAGGGCTGGCGCTTCCTTTGCCTGTACAGGATGCTGCATTAACAATGCCTGTTGTATGGACTTCCTTCCCATCCCTGCCTCATTTCTCCAACGCCACATCAGGGCTTCCTGGACTCAGCTCCTATAGAAAGCTACCCGAGACAAGGAAAAACTGTAAACATCACTTTGCAAACTGTGAAGACATGGCTTTTTGCTCCTCAGAAATCACAGTTTGTAGATGAGACTGCTCCCTCCCTGCCCTCCCTGCCTTGTGGGCTGTTTTCTTATGAAGCCCCCTCTGAGACAGCCTCATTAGCACTCGGGGCTGCAGAATGTAATCCTGTATATCAAGCAGCAGTCCACTGCAGAATTCTAGGTGCATCGTCTTATAGACTCCCCGGCATTCAGCTTGGCTTTTTATCTGTTTCCAATTCCTATTTTCAAGGCATTCTGTTTTTCTCCGTTCTCCTTCACCCTGACCCCTCCTTTACAAAGGCATCAAATAAAAAACCCACCATGCTACCACAGCCTACAAAATCTTAGAAAAAAGTGAATGGTGTGGTTTGAATTTTCCTAAATTTGGAAACAGCAGATCATGGAGCACTAAAGAGACAGGGATGAGGGGGGTTGCATTAGGGGGGCGGCGGCTGTTAGCCCCGTGGAAGCAGCCTTGAGGCCATAGTCGACTCTGGGGACACAGCGCCTCTAGCAGGGTTTGAGCAAGTGCACGTGGGCATCTTTCTTGCAGAATTTGAGTCTGAATTATAGATGTGACTGAATGAAAGATTAAGTCTGGGTCTGCCGAGACTGCTGTGGTTCTCTGGGCTGTTAACTTTTTAACAACATTTTCTGATCGTACCTCAGTGCTGCTTCCCTCATTACAACACAACTGTGTTGGAGTCCATCCGCCGGTCCATTCACCCCTTCATCTGGTGCACAATGACAATGAATCTCATGCTGGGACTATCACATTGTCTAAGGCCCAGTCTTTGCTTCTAGAGAACTCAACATGGAATTTATGCGGGTCGACCAGCCAACCAGAATCTTCAAGAGTTTAAAGTTGATATTGTTCTAGGTGGGAACTAGGGGTCCTGAGAACAAGAGCTTCAGAATCCAGCACACCTGGGCTCCTGTCATAGCTAAGTGCATCCAGGAGGGCTTCCCAGAGGGAGATGCAGGGTTTTTTGGTAAAGAGCTGAGGATATGGCGTCAGTTGGCTCTGGCTTCCAACCTGCCTCTGCCTGCATTTATTAATCTCCTCGATACTCAGCTGCCTGATCCTCTGAATGGTTAGACATATCTGCATCTTACACTGTGTGGAGTAAAGGGATGGTACATCCTAAATGGTTAGAGACATATCTGCACTTTGTGGAGTAAAGGGATGGTGCATGAAATGAGGTTAGCCTAGTTCTCCACAGACAACAACAGGTTAACACAGGGGTTCTCCACACCCCCAAAGTAAAGCCTTCCTTTGAAACCTTTCGTAAGTCATAACAGAGTAAAGTGAAGAAGCAGTTGCCATTAATGCATATGGTGAAAAGTTAAGTCTCCGCAGACCCAAAATGTGTTGTTAAGTGCTGTTGAGTTGGTTCCAACTCATACTGGCCTTGTATAGGGCTTCTGAGAAGTGGCTGGTGGGCTTGAACTGTCAACTTTATTGTTCACAGTCCAGTGCTGACTCTACAGTGGTACACCAGGATAGACCCAAAATGTTCCTGTTGTTGAGTGTCGTAAAATCGGTTCCGAGTAATAGCAACCCTGTATAGGGATTCTGAGGAATGGCTGGTGGGTTTGAACCTCCGACCTTGTGGCTCAAACTTACCCTGTGTTCCAGTGCTTTATGCTATAGCGCCACCCGAGAACGCCATATAGCACCAACATAGGGTGTTCACAGACTTGAGTTCAAAACTGGTGACTCAGTGCTGAGACTGAGTGTAGTTCCCAGGACAGGCGCTTGGGGGCGCCGCTCTCACTGCTCGGGGTGCGCGCTGCCTTTTTAACGACTGCAGGAAAGTCATTGCTAAATGCTAGTCTCTGTTTTCACCCTTTTTTTTCCAGCTGGTTTCGCTCTTCACCTTCTTTCACAAAAGTGAAAATCCTCTTCAGATTTCTATCAGCAGAAATAGGTGGGAGTGTAGGTCTTTTATCAAGGCGAAGTGGTGTAAAGTGAAGTGTTGGATCGCGGGGGATCCCTGAAAATGCCTGTTGACTTAAAACATGAAATCAAACCCTGACTCTTGGGAGACCACCCCCTGGGGAAGACTGGGGGAGCACAAACAGGCTCATTGGAGGCGAGGATGCTAGCTGAATCATGAGATTGCTGAGTGACAAGGATGTACCAGCTGGACAGGTAAATGAATGGTTTATTCTTTCCATTCCTGTGGGCACCTGTGAGACCCACCATATACTTGTGTCAAAACCTGCAATTTATCCAGAATTAAGGCAGGGAAAGTATCATCCTTACCACCCCTAAGGCAGCAGGTTCTGAGCCATTATTTCATGAAGGTGTCAGATCCCTATCAGGTTGTATCTCATGTCCAGTGTTTCTATTGAAGGTTTGATTACCACTTTCTTTGTCTCCAGCAAAGGGGATGTTGGGAGATGTAACAATTAGAATTCAGTATGCTAATACAATGTCTCATTAGTGAGAACCATGCGGTAGCCTCTAGTGGTGTATGTGTGGAACATTGCAGGCTCCCGGAAAATTAGCTGGCTTCCCATGGTCCCCACCTGAGTCCAAGAGCTACAGGATTGTGGAGAGCCCACGCACTGCCGCAGTGGGGGCATTCACTGAGCTGGGGATCCCAAAACTCACTCAAAAATTAATACCTTTTTTTTCCTTTTCTTTTTGGTAGGGACATTTTGCACAACACAGATCTGTTTCTTACTGGAAAATATTTCACTAAAAGTCGCTCTCTGTTTTCAAATGTTAACACAGAGTCCAAGAGGGTTAGGAGGTTCAGCTTGTGAGCCCCTGACAGGATGGGGTGTTTTGTTTTGTGCATGATTCTGCCCTTGCTCTCTGAAGAGGGAATCCCCATTGCATTGAGAAGGTGGGATGCCGCTCTATAGGCACATTCATTCTTGGATTCCATAGCTTTTTCCATATCAATCTATCTTCCTGCTCTGTTCCCTTTTCCCTGGCTCCTATCTTCCTTCCTCCCTCCCCCCCCCACACCCCATCCAGTTCTCCTCCCCCCTTCCTTCCTTCTTTGCCTTCCTCCCTCCTTTGCTTCACTTCTTCCTTCTCAATCTCTCACGTTTTCGTCCTCTTCTCCTCCCATCCTTTTCTGCTCGCCTCCACCAATGCTTTTTGAACACCTGTTGTCTTAGTAACTGGTACAACAGAAATACCACAAAGGGGTGGCTTTAAAGAACTGCAATTTATTTTCTCACCGTTTTGGAGATTTTAAGTCTGAATCCGTGTCTCAGGTGTGTAAGTTCCTTCCCTGTAGCTAGCCCTGGGCTTGTACACCGTCCTCGCCTGGCAGCTTGTTTTCTCCAATTTGTGTAATTTTTTGTGTCCTTTTTGATCTTGGTAACTCCAGAGTGATTTGATTCAGAACCCACCCTACTCTGATGTGATCTAATGAACTGGATTCTGTCTACTGTTTCCAAACAGGATTACATTTCCAGCAACAGGGGTTAGGATTACAGCCATCTGTTGGGGAACACAATTGAATGCATAGCAGCTATTGTCCACTAAGTCCCATCTGAGGTGCTCTGGCAGTTCAGGTGTGGCGCTGTGGGTTAATGTACCAGACTGCAAAGCCATTTGAACTGCAAGGTCGGCAGTTCAAGCTCACCAGCCGCTCCTCGGAAACCCTATACAGGGTTGTTATGGGTCAGAACCAACTCGATGACACTTCACAACAACAACTGGTTCACTGTTGTATAAAGCAAGTGTAGTTTCTACTATCCTGATGGAAAGACAGCTGAAACACAAGTAGAAACAGTAGACAAGATTGGAGCAGTTCCCAGGAAGGGATCTGAAGAAATGAAGACACATGGGGGGAGTAGCCTTGGGGGAAATGCTGGGTGGTCAAGAAGGGATGAGGGGAGGCAGCCACACTGGGCCCTGAGCAGAAGGCCATGTGGCTCCCAGGTGGTCAGCAAGGGGGGAACAAGGAGTAGAACAGTTGGAGATCTAAGGAGGAACCTAATCGTGCAAATTGGTACTAAGGAATTTACAATTCCTGGAATGGCGCTGCAAGATAAGCACTGGACAGCATGGTTGGTTTGAACTGCAAGGTTGGTGGTTCAAATCCACCAGACGCTCCTTGGAAACCCTATACAAGGTTGTTATGAGTCAGAACTGGCTTGACGGCACTTAACAACAGAACAACAACGTCTGCAAAGAGTCTTGGTGTGGTGCTGTAGGATGAGCACTGGGCTGCTAATCATAAGGTCACTGGTTCAAACCCCCGAGCTGCTTCTTGGAAACCATATAGTCAGAACCAACTTGATGGCACTTAGCAACAAGGACAACAATGTATAGAAGAACCTAAGGTATTATTATTTTGTAATGTTCTCAAGAGATTAGACATAGGCTTTTCTAATTAAAAAGAAAAAAAAAAAAAATCCTAACCATATAAGGCCAGACTTCTCGTCCAAAGTTATAAAATCACTGTGCACAGGTAAACCTTAGAATTAGCATCCAATTCCAGACCACCATAATGCAAGGCACATGATTTTTTGTTGTTGTTGTTTTCTAGTGTATAGAAAAGTTATGTTGACCCTAGAATATGGCATATGCATAGTTTGTTGACAAAGTTTGAAATATCGTGAGAACGGTACAAGGACATAAAGTAACCACGTGCTGTTAGCAACATGGTGCCTATAGGTTTGCTGGATACAGAGTTGCCACAAACCTTCAATTTGTAACAAAACTAAACAAAAGTAATTTCTGCAAAACACAGTAAAATGAAGCCCAGCAAAAGAAGGTATTTGCTTCCGCATTTAGTGGGCTCATTTTTAGCACAAGGAAAAACAAAAGCCAAGAAAAAGTTTAAGTCTTGGATTTTTACAGAAATCTCAGCTCATAGGCCTGAGGTATATACTGTTTGCTTTTCTGCAGGAAGAGAACATTTGCCACAGGTAGATACTTGGCTTCCTGAAGCCTGAAGTCCGACGCACACTAATCGAGTCCCGTCCTTGATTTGGTTTCATGCAGTTTACCTAATGAACACTGATGATAGGCTTGATTTTTCATTGTCATTAATTGGACAAACTCCATGGTTAATCAGGCTCTGCATTTCCAATAAAGTGAATATGACCGTCAGACAAGGCACATGAATTGTTTGGTTGCCCGATACATATAAAAGTGATGCTCACTCTTCTGCTGCGTCCTATGAAGTGTGCAGTAGCTTGATGGAAAAGTTAGAGATGTTGTGAGAACAGCCAAAATATGACACACAAAATGAGCTCATGCTGTATAAAACAGTACCGCTGGACTTGCTCCATGCAGGGTGGCCTCAAACCTTCAGTTAGTAAGAAATGCACCATCCCTGGAACACGGTTAAATAAAGGCCAATAACCAAGGTGATGTCTGTATTTGTGAGGGATCTTCAGTTTGGAAAGTCATTCCATGATCTTTTCATTTCCATCTTTCTCTGTGGACTTTCTTGAAACCTTCTTGTATGCAAGAATCAAAAAGCCTTATTTCAGATGTTCATGAAGAGACGGTTTGAGTTGCGTAATTTCTGGTGTTGCACCGTGGGGTAATGCACTAGACTGCAAACAAAGCTAGTGTGAACTGCAAGGTCTGCGGTTCAAGCTCACTAGCTGCTCCTTAGAAAACCTATACAGGGTTGCTATGGGTGGGAACTGACTTGATGGCGCTTAACAACAGCTTTTTTTAACCCCACATTAAAATAACAACAACAACACAAATACCCAAAAAAACTAAGGTGGTGCACGCAGCAGTCAGAAGAGGCCGCCAGTTCTCTAATCTCTTCCTGTTTCCGGATTGGTATTCGGCTATGTGGCAGCTGAGGGTCTGAGCAATTATTAGCATTGCATTGTGTAATCCCACAGAGTGGATTCCATGTGACCTGGCTTGAGTCTGACTATGAGGCCCAGGAGACACAGTAAACAGGAGACCTAGAAGCCTTTCCCCAAGGCTCTACAAGGGTCCTTCAAACGTGCGTGGAGAAATGGAATGAAGAAATCATATATAATTTCTCCAGAATCTTTTTGAAGTCTCCTTGTATTTCATCTGGTCAGTCAGAGAGCCCCAAGCAGTCCCTCTTCCCCAGAGAACAGTCTTAGAAGACCGTGTGTCCTGGACACCCCTAGTCCCATAGTTTTTGATGTGACTGATAGCACTCTGGCTTTAAGAGAGAGAGAGACTAGAGTCCTAAGTGGGGCAGGGTGCAAAAGGCACAGGGCAGCATGAACATCTGGGGCTCGGACCCCATGAGCAATCTTTAGCCTGGCCCCTCTAATTGGATCTTTTAGTCAGTAGGTTTCTGGATGAGATTCCATTGGGAATATGTGGTGGGTTTAACAAGGAATATTAAATACCAATGAGGGCCAACCTTCTCATTGTACACACAAGGAAACTGAGCCCAGAAATGGTGAGGAGCTCTCCTAAGGTCATCTAGCTTGCAAATGGAAAACTCATAAATAGGATGCAGTCTTCTGCTGTGCCTCTCGGTCCCCCAGGGCATGGTGAGAATAGAACTGGGGAATTAGGAGTATGTGCTGAAGTTTGGGTGCTCAGCAGAGATTAAAAAAAAAACATTAATAGCCGGTCCCAGTGCCATCGAGTTGGTTCCTATATAGGATCATTGAGCTCTGTAAATCTTTATGGGAGCAGATAGCACCATCCTTCTCCTGAGACGCAGCTGGTGGATTTGAACTGCAGTTGCCAGCCCAATGTTTAATCCATAGCACCACCAGCGAGCCTTCAGCGGAGGTCCAGAAGGTGTTTAGTGATGGTGTTGTTGTTACTGTCTACCCTTGAGTTGACTCTGTAACCCAGTGGCCCCATGCTGTTGTTGTTGTTGTGAAGTGCCGTCGAGTCAGTTCCAACCCATAGCGACCCTGAACAGGGTTTCCGAGGCTGTCAATCTTTACGGGAGCAGAACGCCTCATCTTTCTCCCGCGGAACAGCTGGTAGTTTCGAACTGTTGGCCTTAAGGTTCGCAGCCCGATTCGTAACCACTACGCTACCAGAGCTCCTGTTGTCGTTAGGTGCCATCTATTCGGCTCCAACTCCTAGCAACCCTGTGCACAATAAGACAAAAAGCTACCTGCCCCGGGACCATCTTCACAACTGTTGTTATATTTGAACCCATTACTGCTCTCACTGGGCCAGTCCATCTCATCAGGGGACTTCCTATTTTTTGCTGAAACTCCACTTTACCAAGCATGATGTTCTTCTCCAGAAACTGGACCCTCCTGATAACATGTCTGAAGTATGTTTTAAGCAACGTTCTGACTGTACTTCTTCCAACACAGATATGTTTGTTCTCCTGACAGTCCATGGTACGTTCAATATTCTACAACACGTAACTCAAATGCTTCAGTTCTGCAGTCTTCCTTATACATTGTCTTTCTTTCACATGTGTATGAGGCTATTGAAAATACCATGGCTTAGGCCAGGAACACCTTAGTCCTCAAACCTGCATCTTGTGCACTAGAATTGTCTAATATAATACATCTTCTGGTTTCTTGACTGCGGCTTCTGTGAGTGTTGGTTGTGGTAAAATGTAGTAAAATGAAGTCATTGACAACTTCAATCATTTCTCCATTTATCATGATGTTATTTATTGGTCCAGTGATGAGGATTTTTGTTTTCTTTACATTGACATGCAACTCATACAACTGATCTTCATCAGTGAATCTTTTAAATCCTCTTCACTTTCAGTAAGCAAGGTTGTATTATCTTCATATCAAAGACTGTTAAGATGTCTTTCTCTAATCCTGATGCCATGTTCTTCTTCATATAATACAGTTTCTCAGATTATTTGCTCAGCATATAGATTGAATAAGCACAGTGGAAAACTACAACTCTGGTGCACACCTTTCTAGATTTTAAACCATTCGGTAAGTATCCCCTTGCTCTGTTCCAACAACTGCCTCTTGGTCTATGTATAGCTTCCTTAGGAACATAAACAGCTATTCTGGAATTCCCATTCTCCATAATGTTGCCTTTTGTTTGTTATGATCCACGCAGTTGAAAGCCTTTGTATAGTCAATAAAGCACAAGCAAACATCCTTCTGGTGTTCTTTGCCAAGATCCATCTGATATGGTCAAGGATTTCCTTTATTCCATGTCCTCTTCTGAGTCCAGCTGGAATTTCTGGCCGTTCCTGACAATGTAGTGTTGCAGCTGGATTTGAATTACCCCATGCACAACAGAACCAATGATTTCCCAGTCCTGTGCCTGATCTGCCCATGTCCACTGTTGTGGTCACTGAGCTTTCTGAGTGACTTCCAACTGGGGGGGGGCAGGCATCTTCTAGCACTGTATTGGACAGTATTCTGTTGTGATCTAGTAGGTTTTCATTGTCTGTTTTTTAGAAATAGATCACTTAGTCTGGAAGCTCCCTGAAATGTGTCCATCATGGATGGAATGTGAAATATCTGTGCACATCTTCTGGATTCACAGCTATACACACTGACCCAGGATAGCAAATTGACACATGGCTGGTGGTTAATACTCATAGATAATGCTTTTTGTTATTGTTGATGTTAAGTGCCGTTGAGTGAATTACACTTCATAGTGACCCTGTCCAGGGTTTCCTAAGAGTAGCTGGTACATTTGAACCACTAACTTTGTGGTGCAAAGTCTAGTATTTATCCTACAAGGCCACACCTAATATGCAGCCGATGCCTCAAGAATATTATTTTATTTCATCCCCACAACACCCCCATGAGTTAGGAGCTGTTATAATCTCGTTTTATAGTTGCTTGAAGTTGAGATTCAAAGATGGTCAGCTACTTCCTCAACATCATGTGATAGCTGCCAATGCTGTTGGATTTGAACATAGATGGTTTCTATCCCAAGACCTCCACCTTTTACCCTCTTTGATTTCTTGCCTCCTGCTTCCTTCACTCTCTAAGCCTCTCAGAGAACTGGCACTATATCATATCATTCCATCTAACTCTCCATCATTGTTAAAGACTTGTGTGTCATTGTTGTGAAGTGCCGTTGAGTTGGTTCCAATTCATAGCAACTCTGTGTAGGGTTTCCGAAGAGCATCTGGTGGGTTTGAACCACCGACCTTGTGGTTAGCAGTCTGGTGCTGATTCTAAAATGCCACACCAGGACTTTGAAGACTTACTAGCATGAAGAGACCCATCAGTCTTCCCTGGAAGGAATGCAGAACACACTCCTTCTCCAGCTTCACATCATTACCTAGTATGACCTTGATGAAGATAATGACCTTTAAATATTTGGACTAATTAGTTAAGGACTGGTGTGACTTAGCAGAGGTCTAAATTAAAGAATACATTTCCCTTTATTACCTTAAAACATACACCTTAACAAAAAAAATTATACAAGAATGATCCCTTCTGGGACTCACTTCAATGATTTGTTATTACCATTAATATTATTTATATGTAAATGAAAGGAACACTTAATATGGGCCCCTCTCCATTCTAACAAATCCTGCCCAATCACCTATGCAAATGGCCTCATTAGCCCTTACCAGGGTGCGTAATGTCCTCCAACTCAACGCCCTGTTTCCGGTCTATCACATCTTGCTCATGAATCTTTCTCAATGGCCGCTGATAAAACCCAGCAGGAAAGTGTGCCAGGAGCCAGCCCGCCACCTGTATCCTCCACCGCCCTGTTTTCCCGTGATGCTCTGAGAGTCCCTGCTAAGATGCATGACTCACCATCTCCCATGATCCTCAGCTGCTTCCAGAACCCTACTTGGGGTGCCCTCTATAAGCACCACCCATTCCTTGTCTGCTCCCTCCCAGGAAGTCTTTCCGGGTTCCAGCTCTCAGAGCGGTTTTCTCCCTCTCTGGCAGTACAATGGGTTGAGTGTTCAGGCTATGAGAGAAACCTGAGGTTGTGTGCTCCTGTAAATGTTTACAGTCTCAGAAACCCTAAGGAGTACAGCTCGGTCCTACAGGGTCATTATGAGTTGTAATTATCTCGATGGCAGTGGGATTGGGTTTGGGGACCACGCTTTGTTTCAATTTCATGAGGATCGCTATGTCTACTGGTCTTATCTTCTTTGTTAGACTCTGAGCTTCAAGTGGGACAAAACCAGTTGGATATTCTGACTCATGAACTCCACTCCCAGCCTAGGAGCTTGGAGGGACCCACTGTGCTCAAGTTGTGTCCTGTTGAGTGTCAGGAAGGTTCATCCCCAGGTGGTCATCAGGTGGACCCAGAAGACAGTCTCCTCAGTGGTCAAGTGTGGCTCTCCTAACCCAGATAACAGCACTCCCTTATGTCCCAGGCTCAGCTCATTGCTCTGAGCCCTTATTCCTTCTAGCATCTTCCTGCCTGGAGAATGGAGTCCCCACATGCCCCTCTTAACATCTGACCCTACCTCTGAGGGGACTGGATGGCGAACTTGCATCTACCTTCATAACTGGGACCGTTACCAGCCCTCCACTCCTGGCCATGGACAAAAGAGTACATGGGCCTCATCACATGCTTAGCTGGAAGTGGTTTTCAGTGAGTGGAATCTGGGCTCCTTGGAAGGGATTTGGCATCTCCATACCTAACATTACCCAGCAACGTCGAGCCCCTCCAGAAATCTGTGCAGGCGGCTGATGAATTTAAAACTAGAAACCCCCTCCGTACCCACCTCCCTGCCAAATGGCTGTGATTCCAGGCCAGCCGGTAACTTCTTATTTACATAATTAATCTCAGATGAAGTTTTCATATGTCCCCTCAGCTTTGCTTTTCCAGGACAAATAGCGCCCCATCCGTCTATCGACAAGCCTCAATTTTTCAGCCTGTATATTTGACAGACCTCCCTTTCTGGATCTTCTGTGGGTCCTAGTGAAACCGTATCAAAATGCAACAGACACATACAAGCGCCATTCAAAAAGACATTCTTCATCCCTAACTTGGGTCTGTGTCTTCCTCTTTCTGAAAGGGTTCCATGGTGAATTGTCAGCATCTCTTCATCCAATACATTTACCTCGGGATCTGCTGCCATCTTTGTTTTCCCACAGGACACCTTCCAAGGTCCAGAAAAGCCAGCCCCCATCAAGGCAGGAAGCAGAGGGCATGCAGAACCCAAGGAGGAAGTCTTTGCAAAATGGGTTTCCTGCTCTGTTCTCTGTGATCCGAGTGCAGGAAGAAGGCAGGGGTCTATTGCTGGCTGGAGAGAGTGATTGGCATTCAGCAGTGGGGAGCGCCTACCATCCTGTGACAGCTTTTTGTAGAGCTTCACAAGGCTGAACTGCTGACCCGTGTCCTGTGATCTGAGCTGACCTTTCTCAGAAGGCCAGTCCTTATCTGAAGCTGGGTAGAGTCACAGAACCCTGTCCCTTGCCAGATGAGTAGGGAGAGGCTACTCCTCAGTTGTCAACCCCAAGTACTGTCCAACACATGGCTCAGCTGCCACCAAACAGCGCATGAAAGGCGTCCAGTAACTTTACAATATGACGAAAAAAGGGAGGACATTTCTAGGGGTTTCCAGTTGAGCCTTTTCTAGCCAAGAAGGTTTGGAAAGCTGAAGAAACCCACAGAGGCAGGACGATGGCTTGTCTTTTTGAGAAGAGAGAACCAACATCGCCACTACATGCCAGCATGACCACCTTGTGGTTCTAATCTCTTCTTTGCTGTCCATTTTGCCCCTGTCCACCTCCTGGCCTGCCGTTTCCCAGGGCCTCCCTGACAGGGCACCAACAGTAAGGATCCAAGGATAGATAGCCCTTACCTGTTTGTTGCCCTGTCAAGAATTTCAAAGTGGAACCAATTCCGCTGCTAATTTGATGGGGAGATGATTGTTTTGAGCAAACATCAGACCAGATGCTTTGGGGCTTTTCCTTAGCAGTAGTATAAGCAGTGCTGATCTGAACATCCATTAGGCAGAGCCTACCCTTCATTGTTGTTATTAAGTGTCATCAAGTTGGTTCTAACTCATAGCTCCACATATCGGGTTTCTGAGGAGTGGCTGGTGAGTTTGAACCACTGACCTTGCAGTACAGTGCTTTCTCCCACACTGCCACACCAGTTGTAATTCATAAGCAGAAACCACAATGGGGAGCGGAGCCCCTTTTGTGTCCCACAACAAAAACATGGTGAGACGTGATAGACAATGTGGGGTCCATGGTCAGGGTGGTTCAGCCACTCAGCTATGGTCAGTCAGCTTTCCACCTGCACGTACCATTGCTCACTAGGTAGTAGGGGTTCTTAGGATATTTCTGGAATCTTTGGAAAAGCCATTCAAGGGCCCACGGTACTCCACAATGCTCACGTTTGGGGCATTAGGATTTATACCAATTAATAACTGGCAGAGTGTGATTGAATCAGCTCAGTCAGTGCTGCGCCCAAGTTTCCATTGGTGCCTGAAGCGAGGCCTTTTCAAGTGACTTTGGATGAAGATGTTGTTTGGAGAGATGGAACCTTGAAGCAAATGGCGCGTGTTCAGGCTTCATCAAGAGGGCCTGTGAGACCCAGAGGCACCGAAGAGCAGACCAGTGGCCCTTTGGGTGCACGGGTTTTCTCTTGCTGCTGTAACAAATTGGTGACTCAGAGGACACAGTTATTCTCGGACAGTCCAGAAGGCTGCAGTTTCAAACTCAGCTTCTCTGGACTGAAGTCAGCATGTCAGTAGGGCCAGCTTTCCTCTAAAGGCTTTGGGGACAAACTGTCCTCTGTCTCCTTCATCTCCTGGCAGCTGCCAGCATTCCTTGGCTTGTGGCCACCACTCGCTAATCTGTATTTCCATTGTCATATTGCCTCCTCCACGTCTTGTCATAGAAATTCTGGCTCCTTTGTCGTCTATGGATACTTGTGATTGCATTTAGGGTCCAATTGTATAATCTATGACCTGTTCCTCCTCTCACTTGCTGATACCTAATCCCCTCTGTAGGGCTTTGGCCAATGCTGTTAGTGTTCAGTGTCGTTGAGTTGGTAACCATGTGTATAAGAGCACAAAACGCCTGCCGGTCCTGCACTGTCTTCACATTGGTTCTTCTATTGGAACCAGTCTTGTTGCCACTGTGTCACTCCGTCTTGTGGACGGTCTTCCTCTTTTTTGTTGACCTTCCACTTTACCAGGGACAGTTATAGGTTCTGAGTCTTAGAACCTGGCATCTTTGGGGACTATGGTTCAGCCTACTTGAGTGGGACTCAAAGTTATAGGGAAGACAACAGACCTCTGGGAGCCCTCGGAAAACCTGCACCATCACACACTGAGTATCATGAGCGGTTCTTGTCGCTGTGTGGTGGGTGGAGCAGAGGGGACCAAGCTGAAGAGAGAGAAGTCCTTAGGAGAATCTGAGTGCCACCCAGGTGAGGAATGGCCATGTGGATGGACTATGCATGTGGCAGTGAGGACGGAGAGACATATTAGCATTTGCAAGGTGCTTTTGGAGAATGTTTGTGTGCTTGTGTTTGAATGATGTGCCCCTGCCCTCTCTACCACCACATCTGCAGACAGACCACACTGAAATGGGCTCCCTGACAGGGTGGGACAAAAATCCAAAGACGACTTCATGGTTTGGATCAAAATCCAATAGGGTGTCTATAGAACTCTCTGTTGTTGTTTTTTAAATAAGTGTTGTTGTTTGTTAATTAAGTGCCATCAAGTCAGTTCCAACTCATAGGGTTTCCATGGAGAGGCTGGTGAGTTTGAACCACCCACCTTGTGGTTCAAACCGATCTTAAAGTCCAGTCCTTTATCTTACAGCACTATACCAGAACTCCATTCAGAAGTCTATAGAATCCATTGGTTTTTTTCATTATATCAGTTTGATTCAACATGCATTTTCTAGACTATCAGAATTCTTTTCATTTTAAGCACTTACTGTCCAGCTCAGAGTAGGAAACATATAGGTTCATGTAACTGATGAAGTTCAGGGAGTCAAGCTTCAGGAATGGCTAAATCCAGGAGCTCTGATATTGTCCTATGAATTTGGTCTTTCTCCACGTCTTGGCTCTGTTTTTGTCTGTGATGGCGCCAAGTCCCATGGGTTATGAAAAGGGTGATGATAGGTTCAAGTTGACAGTCTCCTAACTTCACATCCCCAGTTGGAAGAAGGCTTCTGCTTCCCAACAGCCTTTGCAGAGGACTGGCCATGATTCACCCACCCAGCTAGAGTTCTGTGATCATCTCTGATCTTGCTGAGCCCTGAGCAGAAATATTACTGAGACTGACCAGGGTCACATGACCAGGGTCACACTCTGGAGCTGGAGGTGAGTCACCTTGGATTCTGTAAATTTAATGTGGAGAGAGAGGACCAACAGCAAATTGGGGCATTGGAACATAGGGTAACTGGGATGGTGGGTTGACCTGAAGAATATTTGCCTATTTCCAGCCTTCTGGTGGGCTGTAAGGCTTTTCCCAGCCCCCACTCAGGGGATCTACGATGAATAATTCAGTCCCTGCCCTCAGGTGCTTCTGCATACCTGTTAAGTGCCGTTGAGTCGGTTCCGACCCAAAGCGACCCTGTAACAGGGTTTCCGAGAGTGTAAATCCTTACGGGAGTAGAAAGCCTCATCTTTCTCCCGCGGAGCAGCTGGTAGTTTCGAACCGCTGACCTTAAGGTTCGCAGCCCGATTCGTAACCACTACGCTACCAGAGCTGCATACCTAGGTGCCTTTAATACCAGCCCACCTGTGATAGCTGCTATGTTGGCTGGCTTCTCAAGCCACCATGAGTCCCAACTGCTCATTCATTCGGCTCCTGGGGTTTGGCACATGTTGCCTGACATTCTGATTTTAAAAGTCAATACATTGTTTCTAGCACCCTGACCTGACTGGAATTGAAATCTAGGTGCTTTTCTCCTCCTACCCCCGCCCCCCGACTTAGTAATGGGGTTGATATGTCTGAAGTTGACTCCCACTGGGTGAGTCTGAGCCAGTGTGTGGGAATCATGGCAGAAAGCACCACTCAGGTTTTAAGGTGGAGCTGGGGAGTGGTCTAGGAGCACTGGTAGCGTAGTGGTTATGAGTCAGGTTGCCAACCTTAACGTCAGCATTTCAAAACTACCAGCGGCTCTGCGGGAGAAAGATGAGGTGTTCTGCTCCCATAAAGATTTACAGACTTGGAAACCCTGTGCAGGGTCACTATGAGTCAGAACCAACTCCACGGTACTTAACAACAACAACGGGAGTGGTGTGGAGGTAAGCAGCTCAGTGGGGGACTTCTCACTGGAAGAAGTGGGTGAGACCGATCACAATCGGTCCCTGTAGGGGCTCTCTGCTCCTTACACTACTGTGTGTCATTGCGCATGCCAAGTGATATCTCTTCACTTCTTATTGGTGGCTTTTCTGGCCAACACACACTTACTGAATCCAGGTGTGGAGTCTGCTAGTTTTTCATCAGATGGTTCCCCTCTTCCTCCTGGGCTCACAGGAAGGCTGTATCTTCCAGACTCCTTTAGGTTCCATGTGAGTGGGCTCTGGCCAATGGACTATGGATGGTGGGAACTGTGGTGATGGCAACCAAGATGGTGATGGTTACCATGGTGACAGTGATAATAATGATGATGATGATGATGATGGAGATGAGTTAAGATTCTAACCAATAGGATAAAAGCCTGCCCCTCCCTGTTCCTTCTCCACACACAGCACATGCATACCCTCAATTTCACTTCATTTGTCTGGCTTCACATTCGTTTGTCAAGATCTGAGCTGTGCATGTTCTGCCACCAACCAGCTTTGTGGCCCCGGGCACTGCAGTAAACGGTGGCAACCTATCTGTATATCCAGGTAGGAATCCTGGTGTGGTGCGGTGGGTTAATGCGCTGGACTTTGCCTGTTTGAACTGCAAGGTTGGTGGTTCAAGCTCACTAACTGTTGCTCAGAAATCCCGTACTGGGTCGCTATGGGACGGAACTGACTTGATGGCTTTTAACAACAACATAGTGGATTGCAAGCTGAGCTATTCCATGAGAGAAAGATGAGGCTTTCTGCTTCCATGAAGATTTACAGCTGCAGAAACCCTATGAGTTGGGTCCGACTCAGCGGCACACCAGCCCCACCACCTTAGGGACGGTAGTAGCTTGTATGGTGTATCCAGAGGTACACTACTAGGAGCTAGCTTCAAACGTGAGCTCTATCAGTTATCCGCTACAGGACCCTCGGCAAGAAACATACCTCCTCACAGCCTCAGTTTCTTCATCTGCAAAATGGGAAGGAAAAACAGTACTCAGCTTATAGAGATACTTTTATGGATTAATGAAACAATCAATGTTATTAACTTAGGTCCTGACGAACACCAGGTTACCTCTTAATAAATGCTAACTATTTATTAAGATGGAGTGTGGCACTGTGGGTTAATGTGCTGGACTGAAAAGTCGGTTTGATCCGCAAGGTAGGTGGTTCAGACTCACCAGCCGCTCCTCGGAAACCCTATATAGTGTCGCTATGAGTCGGAACTGACTCCACGGCACAACTCCACCATCACTAGCAGCAGCATCAACAGATGGAATGTGTGTCCATCCTACTGCAGTGTGACCTCCTGGGAGCCTAAGAGATCATCAAAGACCCTATTTCCAAACACGATCACCTTCACAATTATAAGGAGTTAGGACATGAACATATATCCTTTTGGCAGATACAACTCAATCCATAAGAATCAGCAAACGTTTTTGAGAAGGGATCAGATAGTAGGTATTTCAGGCTTGGCAGGCTCAAAGTTCTCAGCCACAACATAATTAAGCCACGAGAATACGAAAGCAGCCAGAGAAAATATGTAAATGAAAGGGCGTGACTTTATTCCAGTAAACTTTTATTTATGGGCGTTTACATTTAAATCTCATACCATGTTTACTTACTACAAAGTCTTACATTTGCTTCCATGCTTTCCCCCCATTTATAAATGTCCCAAACCATTCTTTCCTTGTAAGTCATAGAAAACCAGGTTTTCTACAGACCCCTGGTTTCAGATTTTCGTCTAAGCCCTGGTTCTTCTGTTAAGGTGTGGCCTTGGATGCGTTCCTTAACTGCTTTGTGCTTCACTTTTCGCATCTGCAAAAGAAGGAAAATAACACCTGCCCCGTTGTTGTTGTTAGATACTGTGGAGTGGGTTCTGACTCACAGAAACCCTACTCACGACAGACAGAAACACTGCCAAGTCCTGCACCAACATTACAACTGTTGATAGGTGTGAGGTGTTGTAGCTACCATCATGTCAGTCTGTCTCCCTGTGGGTTTTCCTACTCCATTGTTGTTGTTAAGAGCTGCCAAGTCATTTCTGACCCATAGTGATCCTGTATAGGGTTTCTGAAGAGCAGCTGGTGAGTTTGAACCACTGACCTTGTTATTAGCAATCCTACAGTGCTACATCAAACTAGTTGATGAGATTAAAAGTTAATATAAATGAAATGTCTGTCAGTTCGTCGTAATGTAGTAACTCTCATGTTGCTGGGATGCTAGAAACTATGTCCCGGAGATTTCAAATACCAGCAGGGTCACCCATGGTAGACAAGTTCCAGGGCAACTTGAAGACTCAGACAAACTAGGAACAAAAGGTTCTGAAATCTACTTCTAAAAATTGGCCAGTGAAACCTTACTGGGTGCAATAGACTAGTGTGCCATGTTCTGCTGGAAGATGAATGTCCCCTGGGATGGAAGTGGCCACCACAGTGGATGCCAAGAAAACCAGCGATTATCTAACATGAGATTAGCCAACTCAGTGCATGCATGGGGTCACCAGGAGATGGAGTCATCTGAGAGACATTTACCAGGAACATACATGCAGTACTTACTCTGTTCCTGGTACATAACAAGCCCTTGAGGGCTTATTGGAAACAATCATTTTCCATCCTCTGTTGTCATTTAATGTTCCCAACTGCCTTCTTCTGAGGGCTGTGAGTGTAGTACTATTAACCCCGTCTCCCAGAATAGGAAACTTGAAGCCTGGAATTGGATCATTTGTCCAAAACCGGAATTAGTACTGTTGAAAAGTGCTATAGAGTTGGTTTCGACTCAGATCAACCCTATATAGGGTTTTCAGAGGTAGCTGGTAGGTTTGAACTGTCGACTTTATGGTGTGCTAAGGTCCAGTGCTAATCCTACAGCACCATACCAGGAGCCCAAGAATTAGTATTAGACGAAGGCTTATTTATTCTAAGGGAGCCTTGTGGGCTCAGTGGGTTTAGCATCGAGCTGCTGTCCACAAGGTCCACAGCTGAAACCCGTCTCCCATCACCTGTGTGCAGGAACGGTGAGGTGAGGCTGTCTGTTTCTGTGAGGATTTACAGTCTCCCAAGCCCAATGGAGCCATTTTGAGGTTTGCCATGGGCTTGCTGAGTCGGAATCCACTCCAGGACAGCTTGTGTGCTGTGGGTATTTATAGGAAACATTGGGGACCCATCTTTGAAGAACAATAAGGCAGAAATCTGCACTATTACAAAGTGATTTTTATGCTTTTTAATGACTCTTCTGAAACTCCGAGGATCTGCTTGTCCATCAGAATCTGGCTGTGGCAGTCTGGCATGGGCCGTGGGGACAGTGGACAGGTGGCTGGAGGGACAGTGACAGCCCAGATGACGCAGCAGGGAAGCAGCTGCTGTACTTTTGCATTTTCTTCCCATTTTTCTCCTTTCTGGACTCACTCCGGGGTTTACACTGGGGACAGCCTGCCAGGCGTACAAATTGCTGGAGGTCATGGTTGCAAGATGCACATTTATTCTTACATTCTTCTTCTCTCCCTAATGCACCAAATTAGAAGATTGGTTGATCTTCATTTTCTCCACAAAGTAAAATTGTATCTGAAATCAGAAATGACTTTGGTGTACTTAGCAAGCAAGACGCCTCCAACTGTGCAGCCCTTCCCAGCTTCCTCGAGGATCCTGACGTCAAGTATGAGTTAGAGACGCCTTAGTGATGACTCTCAGGGTTCAGCATTCACTTTGATTTCTGGAGAAGTGACCCCGGATTTAAATGGCAAGAGTCCAGCACAGTTAGAGTGTCACCTTTTCCTCCATCCTGTCCCCACTCCTATCGTTTATGGAAGTATAGAAGATCGGAGAAGGCCCCAGGGTAGGTTCTGAGGGGTTGCTGAGAAAGATGTTACATGTGAGGAGGGTAACTGGTTAGTTAGGTTTCTATGTGGTCAGTTTCCAACATTCCTCTTCTGGGAAAATAGACCAAACTCTGGAGATGTGCTCACCATCGGTGGTCTCTATGAGTCACCCCAGACCCTCCAACCCATCTTCACCATGCAAGTCTGCATCATGGGACCCCATTGCATGTACTGCAGGCAGCCCCGTCTCTTGGCAGGTTCAAATACTGCAGAATAAGGACAACATAGGAACTTTTCCATTTTCCCCAGCTCTACTTCTTGGTAGTCAAGTCCTTGGCTAAGCTACTTCTTTGCTAGTGATCTTAGTTTGCTTTGTAAAATGGGTTGTTGAAAAGGCTAATATTTGTCATATGACCAGAATGGGATTCCTGGTGTTTTAACCACAGACTGTGTTAGTTAGGAACTCTCAGTGACCCTATGCACAGTGAAACAAAACACTGCCCAGTCCATGCAAATCACCACTGACAAATGGGTGATGTCTGACCATTAGGTGTGCTCGTTGAGAATGACACCTGCTCCCCCACATGGAAGGCGAGAGCTCTACCGCTGAGACATCTCTGCCTTGACACCATGAAAGAATTCTCACAAAGGTTTGCTGGTATGATAAACAATCCATAGTAGAAGCTGGACAACATAAAATTACTTCCTGGGTGGAAGCCAGAATGGCATCTCTCAGGTCTTTACGTGAGTCTGCTCCTAAAACCACCTCCTTCTCTGCTCCCCTTTGCCTCCCTCCCTGCTACTCATCTTTGATTTGCAGTTGAAATATAACTTCTTCTGAAATGACTTCCTTGATCCCCCAGACAAGTGAGTTTGCAACATGTACCTTAATTATCCTTAAATGACTAATTACGTGATGGCACATTATCTCCTTTTCACTGAGAGAGTGCAAGTTTCTTGAGGCAGGATGGTCTAGCTTTCTTATTGCCGTACCATTGCAACCTAGCAGTTTCCTGAGAATAGTAACGCACTCCACATACTTATACCTGAACTGAATTGTGATTACAGACAAAAAAAAAAAAAAAAAAAAAGGAGAAGAAATGAACTTGTACTTAAAAGTTTGGGCATCAGCTCCACCCCACCCAAGCTAAGTATAAATTCAGCAAGTTAAGTAATAAATGGGTGTCCTTCAATGACAACATCGTTGAAATCCAGTTTTGAGGTCCCAGTAGTTGCTGAAATCAATGCCCACTTTCTCCAGGTATAGTAATTATTTCTCATATTGTTATTGACTGTCTCCTTAAAGACCAGCCAGGACAAATCTATTTCTCAAGCTGTTGTAAATGATTTGAAGCAGGGAGATGAATGAAATGGAATGAAGATTGCTTAAAAGCAATTTCTCCCTCAAAAACATTGGTTGAGGAATGAGGGGCCAGGTTGGTACCAACCCATCCCAGGGGAAATCCAGGGGTAGTTGATTGTCCAACCCATTTACTAGTGACCACACTTTTCTAAAAGAACCCTGGTAACATAGTGGTTACGAGTTGGGCTGCTAACCTCAAGGTCAGCAGTTCGAAATTACCAGCATTCCCTGGGAGAAAGATGAGGCTTTCTGCTCCTGTAAAGATGAACAGTCTCAGAAACCCTCTACGGGGTTGCTATGAGTCGGAACTAAATCCACAACACATAACCACACACACCACACATGTCTACGTGCTGATATCGTGTAGAGTTGAAAGAATACTTCCCATTAGATAGACTCAGATTGGAGAAACCAATTCTTTTTTTTTTTTTTTTTTTTGAGTTTTTATTGTGAATTGAGTGATAGTTTACATGGGAGTATATCAGTTTTACACACATCCTGTCATATTTCATTTCATTGCATGGATTACAATTCCCTCCATGCATCATCATTCAACAGTATTTCAGTGTTTGCTTCTATTCCCTGTTTTTGTTTTTGTTTTTTTTTTGTTTTTTTGGATGTACACAAAAACACTCAGAAATATACAATCATTTAAACAACCAAAGGGTGCATCCTGCAAGCCAGCACACCTTTCTCTTTCCATGAGTCTGGAGTCCTCACTTGCTCTATCTCTCCATGTCTTCATCTCTGCCTCCATCTTGGAGAAGCCAGTTCTTAATGGAGTTCAGCATATAGGATGTTGAATGAGAAACACCCTTGGGACTTATGGAAAGAGGAGACAAGGGTTGGAATGGGCAGAGGGAGGGTCGAGCTATGATGCAACCCGGAGCCAGTTGCACCACGGGGCCTTCACAGTTGTCCCTTGCTGGTCTGAGATGACCAGGTCTCTGTCTTCAGCCTCAGTCAGTCACTGAGTGTTGGCTGCTGAGTGACCGTGACAATGGCAATGTGGGAGCATGGTCTGGGCTGTCCCTGAATGAACTGCTACCTAAAGGCACTGGGACAATGGCTTTCATTGAGGGGACACTTGACTGTGTCCACCCAATAAACGACATATGGCACAGGTAAGATACTCCATTCATTTAACTCAGACATGAAGGTGCGTTGAAGCAGTAGGCAAATTCTGGATATCTGTTAAAGGTAGAGCCTTCATAGATATTCCATCGCATCTCAAAAGGAAAAAGCAGACGGGCACAAGCAAAAGAGAGAGACCCCAAGGATTTTGTCTAAATCACAGTCTCCACACCACATGAGTGCTGATCATGAACCACCCTTGATTTCCAGTTTACCCCAGGCCCACCTTTCCCTAATGTGTGTGGACAAAGGATGATGTCATCATAGTGTCTTGATGGTTTCAATGGGTTCAAAGCTGTCCTGAAGACATGGCATCTAAGTCCTTGTCACATGACTTACTATTCATGGATGAATCCACAAGACAGTTTGTCACTCAACTTGCATGAAAAAAAACAACCAGAAACAGTTACATATATACATCTTCATGGCAGAGACCATCGCCTGGGCTTTGAGATTCTGCAACAGTTACAGTGGGTGAATCAAGAAAGTATTCAATAATTTATCTCCAGTCTGACAAAGAGCACCTCATATAATAGGGGGCCCGGGATTGTAGACTTTAGCACATTCATTGCAACATGGTGTGATTTGATACTGTGTCTATGATCGTGTGGGGTGAAGTGGAAACTTTAGCTGGTTTCCAATTTCATTATCCCAGTGTGATCTGAGGGAAGCCGGGACCCAAGTGTTACCATCCAATCAAGCACTTTATCAAATTCCCTTCCGGGATTGAACAGCACTGTTCTTGGGGAAAAAAAAAACCTGTCTGCTGGGAGACTACTTAGCAAGTTGCTTTTGAACTTAAATGCTCAGGCAGCCAAAGGAGTCAGACAAGATTTGCTTATAATATGTGTGTGGCTTGGCTATTTGCAAGAGATTGGCCATATGAGAAAACCTAGATTCTACACAGACTAGGCTGATGTACAGGTTGCTCTGCTCATTTGAATTCAGCCCAATTAGTCAGGCCAGGCCTGGAAGACCCAGTGGGACTCATTCATGAGAAACCTGCCTTGCATGGGAATGCCCTTCCCTATTTCCTGATCACTCGGTAAGCCATGCTGTGGTTTTGTTTTTGCTGTCTTGCTCAGGAGCTGGTAAAAAATCTTGGAGTGACTTCTTGACTTTGCTTACGTGTTTTCGAAAGAGTGCCGTTGTGAGGGACTGCCTGGGATGTCACAGACACATAGAGCGGTGGGCTAAGTTGATCCTGGAGATCAATGAAGCCTTTCTGGAAGAATCAATGCCTGAAGTATGGACCCAGAAGATAGGGGAATTGTCCAAGCAAAAACAGGGACAAATTTCTTAAAGATTGTTGTTGTCATTAACTGCTGTTGAATTGTTTCCTGGTTCCTGGCCCCTGGTCCTGTACCATCCCCATGATAGGTTGGAGAGCAGACTGCCATGATCCACAGGGTTCTCATAGGCTGAGTGTTGGAAGTAGATCAACCAGTCTTTCCTGTCTAGTTTATCTTAGTCTGGAGGCTCCGCTGTTTAACATCACAGGGATGGTCAAAGTCTCCACTTACAGACAGGTGGTGGTGTCACATGAGGTTCACTGGGCGGGAATTGAACCCGGGTCTTCTGCATGCAAGGAGAGAACTCTACCACCGAATCACTGCTGGTCTTGGTGTCACGCTTTGTCTCACATAATTTTACACCATTGCACACCTCATAGACATTGGTGTATTGTAAACATAATTTTCATATGCACTGAGGAGTCAAAAAACTCTTGTCGACTTACTTTTTTGCCCTGCGCTATCTCTGATGGATGCCTGTAATTCCTTATCTAGAAAGGAATCTGGGTTCTTACTTGGTTGGAGTTCCATCAGACAGAAAGTCTTAGTTTGGGTGGGTGCCAAATTCTAGGAAGGTGAAGGTATGGAGAAGGGAAAAACCTATCCTATATAGAAACCACTCCCCCATTGAAGCTTCTCCCGGAATCGCTCTTGCTCATCTATTTGCTATTGCAATAGGATTGCTTGTAACACATTTATTCTCCTGCTGTAGAACATTTAGTGGCTCACGAGCTAATAACTAAATTCCCTGGCCTGACATTTTACCCCACCGCTGACCTGTCTTGTCCAAACGATCCTTCCTGTTTCCTTTGTCATTGTTCTCTGTGCTGTAGCTAAACAAAGCTACCTACTTTGCCAGGAGCAGAGTAACACTGTAGGATAAGCACTGGACTGCTAACTCCCAGGTTGGAGACTCCAACCCACCAGCCACTCCTCGGAAACCCTTTACAGGGTCACGATGAGTTAAAACTGACTTGTCGGCATGTAGCAAATACAACATGATAGGGAGATCCCATTCAAGTTCCTGGGCCTAGGTTGGCATCTGTTCCATTTCCTTTGCCTACCACGCTCTTCTGTTTCTCCAGATATAAATCCCACCCATTCAGCGGCGTCTCCCGGGGACAGTGTCACCTCTTCTATGAGAATCAGGTCTCCATACTTGGAAATAGCTCATCACTTTCCATCACCTGTGTATCACCTGTTTCCCTGACCGGCATTATTCATGAGCATGTCTAAACGTATTTGTCCTGCTACATCTAGGACCCCTAGAGGTCAGTGGCTATCTGTATCTTAATAATTTGTGCATTTCTCATGCCTCACACATCATAGCCCTGCCAAAGCCCTTCTGGAGGACTGATTTATTATAGAAATGAATTCAACCTTCAGAGGAACAGTTAGAAAAATATGTTTAGTATCCCACTATCTGGAAACAAATCATTCCCTTTCCCATCCCATGGGATTGTGCACTAAGGTACCATTTTGACATGATAGTCATCCCTCATTCAGTCTTCCATACAATCCTAATCACACAGCTTTCTCTCCAATAATGGTGATTAGGTATTTGCCTAGCCACATGTGGTTTAAAAAGTCTCTCTTTGGTTCCTTTTATTACCCAGGGGAATTATTCTTTTTGTACAGTGTGGCTTCATGGTTGAATTGCAGTCTGGAATCCTACTTCCAGAAACAGATATCATCTTTTCTCCAAACTATGTTAGGTGGCCCAATCCCAAATGTTAAATCCTACCTGTAAGGCGATCCTGTATAGGGCTTCCAAGAAGTGGCTGATAGGTTTGAACTGCTGACCTTTTGGTTTGCAGTCCAGTGCTTGTCCTACAGTACCACACAAGGACATAAATAAGTAATATGTTCTTGTTAAGTGTCGGCAAGTTGGTTCCAACTCATAACAGCACTTTATGAGGTTTCTGATGATGGCAGTTAACAAGAATATCTTACCTACTGGAGTCTTTCTACTCCCGTAAAGATTTATACCCTTGGAAACCTTGTACAGGGTCGCTATGGGTCGGAACCGACTCGACGGCACTTCACAACTGGAGTCTTAGTAGGACTTTATAGAATAATCACTGGACTGCTAATGAAAAGGTTTGTGGTTCAGACCCACCATCCGCTCCTTGGAAGCCCTATATAAGATCATTCTGATGAGTAGAAACTGACCAGACAGCACTGACCAATAACATGTACCCGTCTAAGGAGTCTTATTAGTATGTTGTTGTTGTTGTTAAGTGCCGTCAAGTCGGTTCTGACCCATAGCGACCCTGTACAGGGTTTCCAGGGGTGTAAATCTTTACGGGAGTAGAAAGCCTCATCTTTCTCCCGCGGAGCGGCTGGTAGTTTCAAACCGCTGACCTTAAGGTTCACAGCCCGATTCGTAACCACTACGCTACCAGAGTGGGTTATAAGTTGCAATACTAACTGCAGCCTAAGAATTCCCATTTTAATTTAAATTTGTGGTGGTTGTGTCCATTCTGACTCATAGCAACCCTGTATGAAGTTTCTGAGGAGTGGCTCGTGGGTTCGAACAAATGACCTTGGAGTTAGCTGGTCAGTGCTCATCCTACGGTGCCTCAACAAGACTCTAGTTACAATTCAGAAGCATTTTTATGAATGAATCTTGCCCTGCCTCTTCCGACTTTTTGAAGTTTTCCTTCATGAATAAATGCTCTAGTTATTTCACTAAATTTAAAGAATGAGAGAAGACCAAATACCAGTTTTCAAAGGTAAGACACCATTTAGGTCTACTGGTGTGGTGCTGTGGGCTAATGTGCCAGACTGCAAAACTGTTTGAACTGCAAGGTCGGCGGTTCAAGCTCACCAGCCACTCCTCCGAAACCCTATACAGGGTCGCTATGGGTCAGAACCAATTCAACAACACTTAACAACATCAACAATATAGGAGTCCTGGTGTGGCACTGTGGGATCAGCACTTGACCTCAAGGTCTGTTTGAACCACAGGGTCAGCAGTTCAAACTCACCAACCCCCTCTTTGGTAACTTATACAAGGTCACTGTGAATTGGAACTGACTTGATGGCACTTAACAAGAACATACGACCTACTGGAGTCCTGGTGTGGTTAACATTGGACTGCTAACCAAGAGGTCATAGGTTCAAACACACCAGCCACTCCTTGGAAGCCCTAGACAGGATCGCTATGAGTAGAAACCCACTCAGCGGTGCTTAACAACAATTATCCATTGAAGGAGCCCTATTAGCATAGTGGGTTATGAGTTGGAATGCTAACTGCAATGTCAGAAGTTCAAATCCACCTGCCACTCTGCTGGAGACTTTCTGCACCCATAAAGATGTACAGCTTTGGAAATCCAATATGAGTCAGAACCGAACCGATGCAATGGCATGCAACCACCTGCATCTCCACCAATATAACCTCCTGTTTAAGCAATGGGTAGAATTCTTCTTATTTCTTTAAAAAAAAAAAAAAAAAAATCTAGAAGTGCAACTTCAAAGTAATGGAAGGTACGAGGGGGTTTGCAAGGAGCTCTGGTAGCGTAGTGGTTACGAGTCGGGCTGCTAAACTCAGGGTCAGCAGTTTGAAACTACCAGCTGTTCCTTGGGGGAAAGATGAGGCTTTCTGCTCCCGTAAAGATTTACAGCCTCGGAAACCCTGTACGGGGTCACTATGGGTCGGAACTGACTCCACGGCACATCACTACCACCATGGAGGTTTGCATCTGACTGTTTAAATACAGTTAAAACCTCACTTCAGCCAGACTTCAAATGACACTTTGGTTTTGCAAAAGAAAACGACAATGTGACAATGTTTGTTCAGACTTCTGTCAGCCTTTCCAAAACATGAACAAATGGAGAGAGGGGAAAAAAAAAATGTCGGTTCTGAATTGTGAGCTAACTCAACGCGGCCTGCAATATTTACCTGAAGAATGCATTTGCAGAATGGATTATTGTTTTATAATCTCTTTTCACTTTCAAAGAACCTTTCTTTTCTCTGAAAAGATACTTGAACTTTCATTGCTGGATGCATATAAAAATATGTCAAACACCCAGATTCTACATCTACAGATATTCAAAACTAATTATCCCCTAATTTGCATGTGAAAGCAAATTACAAGCTAATAGACCATTTCTCTGGCAAACCTTTCTTTATCTTAATGAGCAGAATGAGGAAACCTATTACAACCTGATTAAAAAGCTTCCATGTGGTCCAACAGGTTGTTACTTACATATAACTCTGACCAGGAGGAGGCAACAAACATTCTCCTTTACATCAGGGAGCTGAGCCCACTTTTGTCCACTTAGCACTTTATTTTAGTGCCTGTCAGCCCTGCTGAGTCCATGGTTGATTGATTTCTTATGCAAAACATGTGAATACTCTCATTTTGGATGGAAATTCATCAGCCACTTCCAGTTGATGAGATGACATTCTGCAGTTGGAAGAACTGGGCTATGTTTAATCATTACAAACTTCAAATTATATTATCCCACTTTCTAGCTGTCAGCCCAACCCAATTTCCCTTAAATTACCTCACACCCAATGGGCTGTGTCCCGAAATTAAACAGAAAAACTAAACACACTATATCAGTTCGTTTTTGCCTTCCTCGCATGCCACAGATGGTTAAGTGCTGGACTATTAACTGAGAGGTTGGTAGTTCAAATCCTTGCAGAGGTACCTCAGAAGTACAGCCTGGAGATTTCTATAAAGGTCGCAGTCTGGAAAACCTTCTGAGGCAGTTCAACTCTGTCCTATCGGGCCACTAGGGGTCTGAATCCACTCCACAGCAGCGGGTTAGCAGTCCAGGCTTACTCTACATTATCCTCTATACCACTTGCTGTTGTTCTTAAGTGCCATTGAGTCGGGTCAGACTCACAGTGGCCATGTATAGGGTTTCTATGGAGTGGCTGGCGAGTTTGAATCTCCGGCTTGCAGTTCAAATGGACCTTATCCTCCAGCACCCATCCGGACTCCTCCCAATGTTGTTGTTGTTGTTGTTGGCAGGTGCCATCGAGTCGGTACCGACTCATAGTGACCCATGCACAGCAGAATGAAACAGTGTCCGATCCTGGGCCAACCTCACTACCACTGCCACACTTGAGTCCATCAATGATGCCACCTGGCTGATCCATCTCGTTGGGGGTCTTCCTCTTTTTCTCTGACCCTCCACCCTACCCAGCATGACATCCTTCTCCAACGATTGTTTCCTCCAGACGATATGTCCAAAATATGAGAGACGAAGCTTGGCCAGCCATCTTGGCCTCTAAGGAGCACTTCTTCCAAAACAGATCTATTGGTTCTTTTGGCAGTCCATGGCACCTTCAGTATTCTCCTCCAACACCACAACTCAAAGGCATCAGTTCTTCTACGATCATCCTTACTCACTTTCCAGCTTTCGCATCCATATGAGGTTATTGAAAATACCATGGCTTGGGTCAGGCGCACCTTAGTCCTCAAGCTGACATCTTTGCTCTTCAGCACTTTAAAAAGTTCCTGTGCAGCAGATTTGCCCAGTGCAATACATCGTCTGATCTCTTGACTGTTGCTTCCATGAGTGTTGATAGTTGACCCAAGAAGAATGAAGTCCTTGACAACTTCAATCTTTTCTCCATTGATAAGAATGTTGTTTATTGGTCCAGTGGTGAGGATTTTTGTTTTTGGTTTTTCAATAGCCCAGTATTTTAACATTATCCTCGACCTAGCCCACTCTCACTCATAACTCATGTGACTCCAGTTTATATTCCACTTTCTGAGACACAAGACCTGCCATGTCCCATCTCTGCTCAAAAATGTACCCATGAATCCTTGGTGCTTGCGGATGCAGCTTGAACCCTTAGCTGGCACCTTCACACCTTGCCGTTTGACTCCTCCATCAATCTGTGTGTGTGTGTTCACACCTCCATACCTGCTCTTACTCTTTTCTCTGTAGAGAAACATCCGTTTCTCTCTCCTGCCTGCCTGCTGGGTTCTTGTTTACTTGTCAGAGCCCAGCACAGACTTTATAATCTTTCCTTATCCTTCCCCATTCTACTCTCTTATCTGTGGTTTCCTAGCATTTTAAAAGCGTGTCTATGTACTGTTGCTCTTAGGTGTCCTTGAGTTGCTTTTGACTCATAGTGACTCCAAGTACAACTGAACAAAACACAGTCAGTGCTATGCTTGAGCCCACTGACCCTGTCATTGTGGCAAGACATCTCATTCGGGGTGGTTGTCCTCTTTTTCCCTAACCCTCTGTTTACTAAGCATGATGTCCTTCTTCAGGGACTGGGCTCTCCTGATAACATGTTCAAATTATGCGAGATGAACGTCTCCCCATCTTCACTTGTAAGGAGCCTCCTGCCTGTACTTCTTCTAACATAGATCTGTTGACCCTTCTGGCAGTCCACAGTATAATTCTGTATTCTTCACCAACACCGTACTTCAAAGGTGTCGAGTCTGCTTTGGTTTTCCTTATTCGTTATCTACCTTTCACGTGCACATGAGCAGGTTAAAAAGACCATTGCTTAAGACTGGTGCACCTTAGTCCTCAATTTGGCATCTTTGCTTTTGAACACTTTAAAGAGATCTTTTGCTGTGAATTTGTCCAATGTAATATGTCCCATATATCACTTGTAATAATGTTGTTGTTAAGGACCATAGAATTGGTTCAGACTCATAGAGACCCTATATAGGGTTACCAAGGAGCAGCTGGTGAGTTTGAACCACTCACTGTGTGGTTCAAACCAAACTTGCGGTCCAGTGGTTGTATCCCACAGCACCACACCAGGGACTATTCACTCACATGCCTGTTTTTCTACTAGACTATGACCTCCTGACAATAAATATATGCTTCATTTACTTTCTACCTTCAGTGGTTATCTTTGCCTACAACATGGTAGATTTCAGATAAGGTTGCTGGATTGAATTGAAAGAGGTTCATAAAACTAGGATTTTTAAAGGAAATAAGACCAGGGCTCATGCAGCTATGTTTGATCCCACTAATAATCACAGATACTATAAAAGACACGGATGAAAGTGACAAGGTGCTAGTTTTATTCACCAAATCGGTATTTATACCTTTAAATAGGCATATGTCACCACAGCGTGGCTGCCCAGAACTGTGAGTTTCAGTGTGAATTGCTGCATTGATTGGTGTTTATCACAGCGTTTCAAAAGAATTAAGTATCTTCGTTGTGTTGGCCCAGAAATTGAATTCCATATGATCTGTCAAATGGAAAAACAGTTATAAAAACAGGGCTTGTTTGTTTAAAAAAAAAAAAACAACACAACACACAAAAAAAGCATAGGGTTGAGCACAAGCAGAATGTAGGACTTTATCCAGAGAAGCAGCAACACCAGCGATGGAGGCAGGGATGGGGACATGGAGAGAGGGAGCAGCCGAGGACTCTAGATTCATGGAAAGAGAGAGACTGAGAGCTGGCGGCCAGGAGGCAGACTTGCAGAATGTGCCCTTCGATAGTGTAAATTATTATAGGTGCCTGAGTGTTTTTTCTTTTCTTTTTTTTTTTAAAGAAAGAGTGAAAATGAATAGAGAGAAATACTGTTAATTGATGATACATGGTAGGGATTATAACCATTGTAATGAAACAAAGTATATGATTTGTTTAATGTAAAACTGATGATCTGACCTGTAAACTTTCAGTCAATTCACAATAAAAACTTAAAAGAAAAAAAAATACATAGGGTTATTATTGTAGCATCACTTATTAAAAATGAGTAATGTAAATCCCCATTTCTAACAGTATGAGCTGGCTTAAGTAAATCATGATGTAGACATGGAATTGAGCAAAATAAAATCTGCAGTTATTAAGATGAAGAGGAAATGGTAGAAATGCTTGCTGTCCATTTCCCCAAAGAGAAATTAGATGGTAGAATGGACACAATATACTGCCTGATCTCCATGTTGTAAGGTATGTTGGGATATTGATATTTACATCCTATCTGAGCAAGCGTGTGCACTTAGAGGAAAAACAGTGAAACAGCCACAGAGGTTACCTCTGGGTACTGACATTACAGGGTGGTCTTAACTTATTTCTGTGCTTTAGTCGAGTTTCCAGAAATTCCACAATGAGCACGCATAGACTTTATAGTAAATGGCAAGATCTAAAAATATTTTCTTCTCAACCTATAATTATGATACAGCAACTTATATTTGCAAGTGGGCTTGTGAGAACCTAAATTATTGATTATGCACGACACTTTCTGCTACTTTTGTGCCTTGACTCTAGTTTATTTTTAGTTTGGTTTCCATTTTTCCTCCTGTAATTAACTAAGAACTGAAATGAATTTTCGAAGCAGAATTGCTCTTAATACAAATGCAAAATCATGTTTTCTCTCATGTAATTGTACCTGAGTGAAAGTAACTACAGCAAGGACTATAAAGGAAGATAAAGTAGGGATATGATGTATAATTTCCCAGTGCATAATTGTAACTCCAATGAACGCATGCTCCCAGCAGAAAAGTAATTTAAGTTATATCACAACAAATGCCATATTTTAAAATAGAACCTATCCATCACGCCCTGAGAAAAGCTAGTGGTGAACTACATGCTTCACGAATATACTGAAAAATTCCTCCTTGAGTCCATTAAAAATAAATTGATTGGCCTAACTCCAGCATAGGCTGAAGGAAGCGTAAGAGATATAATGGGATTTTTAAGTGCATAAAATTACTAATTACACATTTAGAATGAAATGATATGAGATGATAGTAACCATTACAAACTTTTTCATTAGAGAAATATTGAAATATATACAATGTAAACAGAATTGTATAATAAACTATGGACTCATTGCCTATACCAATTGATCTTTGGGGGATGCTTTTTAAAAAATCTAAACCTTAGTACCAAATGCTTCTTTGGGGCTTCATTTTATGGGCACAACCAACTTTGAACAACACTAAACATTTGAATACTTACACACCAATGTTCATGCATATTTTGAAGACATGATTTATGGGGAAATCAATGCTCACACAAGAGCTTTAAGAGATGTCCATCTAGAGAAAGGAGTCCTGGCATGGCGCTGTGGTCTAATGCGTCAGACTGCAATGCAAGGTCAGTAGTTCAAGCTCACCAGCTGCCCCTTGGAAACCCTATACGGGGTCGCTATGGGTTGGAATTGACTCAACAGCACTTAACAACAACAACAATCTAGAGAAATGAACAGATAGATCTTTAATTATTTTTCTGTTGCTGTTGTGTGCCATTGAATCAGTTCTGACCCATAGCGACCCTGTCTAGGGTTTCCAAGGAGTGACTGGTGAGTTTGAAGCACCTACAGTGCCATTAACAGTCCAGTGGTTAACCTACAGAGCCACACACCATGTAAAATACAGACACAAGTATTCACGTTCTTTTACTTCACCGACATAGAGGGAAGGAGTGTGGGAGAGATCTCAAGAATAGTTTCTCCCCTTCATGTGTTCTTACATTTCTTTTCAAAGTTTCTTCTCTGCATGTTTTTCAAAAAAGAATCATGCCATATATTTATGTCTTAAAATACTTTTTTTATTACATGAACAGTGCATACTTCACAGAAAATTATCAAGCTGTTTAGACTTGGGCAATTGTACTCTCTATATATTTTTACATTCCTGTTGTTGTTATGTGCCGTGGAGTCAGTTCCGACTCATAGTGACCCTGTACAGGGTTTCTGAGGCTATAAATCTTTACAGGAGCAGAAAGCCTCATCTTTCTCCTACGGAACAGCTGGTAGTTTCAAACTGCTGACCATGAGATTAGCAGCCCAATTCATAACCACTACGCTACCAGAGCTCCTTACGTTCCTAGTATTTATTTATTCTGATATTTGAGGGAGAGGAGGAGGTAGGAGTACAGAGTGAGGGTTAGGGTTATGACCATGGCTAGGCCTAGACTCCTGGTGTGGCGCTCTAGAATCAGCATTGGACTGCAAACCACACGATCGGCAGTTCAAACCCACTGGCTGCTTCTTGGAAACTCTATCCAGGGTCACTGTGAATCAGAACCAACTTGATGGCACTTAACAACAACAACAACTGGCTAAGCCTAAGACTTTATTTAGCATTAGGGTTAATGTAGAAGAATTGATGCCTTTGAGTTGTGGTGTTGGAGGAGAATACTGAAAGTGCCATGGACTGCCAAAAGAACCAATAGATCTGTTTTGGAAGAAGTGCAGCCAGAGTGCTCCTTGGAGGCAAGGATGGCTAAGCTTCGTCTCTCCTACTTTGGACATATTGTCCAGAGGAAACAATCGCTGGAGAAGAATGTCATGCTGGGTAGGGTGGAGGGTCAGAGAAAAAGAGGAAGACCCCCAATGAGATGGATCAGCCAGGTGGCATCATTGATGGACTCAAGTGTGGCAGCGGTAGTGAGATTGGCCCAGGATCGGACACTGTTTCGTTCTGCTGTGCATGGGGTCGCTATGAGTCGATTCCGACTCTATGGCACCGGACAACAAGAGCAACAACAAGGGTTGGATTAGCGCTACGGGTAAGGTTTGATCTAGCTTTCAGAGTTTCAGTTAGGTTCATTTCTTTTATTACGTTCTTGAAATCAACTTGATTTCCTCTTGATTTGGGAGGTCTGTAACAACATTATTCCCTCCTTTTGCATCCTAGATTTGTTTGGTAGTTGTTGTAACTGTATCTCTGGTTCACTATTTTCAGTCATGTAAGTCTGGTTTACTTTGAGTTCATTTAGCGACTGTATATCTGGGTTGAGTGTAGGTGATAATTGTCATGTTTGTTAGCCTCAGGATGTTTTCTTCTGCTGTTGGTTCTCTTTCCAAAGAAATTTCTTTAATATTTTTTGTAAGGTTGGTCTGATGTTTACATGTTCTTTTAATTTCTGTTTATCTTGAAATGATCTAATCTCAACATCACAGTTGATAAGTCCTCAACTGGTAACTGCAAGGTCAGGGGTTGAAACCCACCAGTCACTCCTTGGAAACTGTAGACAGAATCGCTATGAGTTGGAACCAATTCAGCGGCACTTAACAACTTAACAATGACAACATTTGATGAACAACTTTGCTAGAAATATGATTGTTGGTTGGCAATTTTTTTTTTTTTTTCTTTCAGAGTTTTATACGTGTCATTCCATTGCCTTCTTGCCTGAATGGTTTCTGCTGAGAAACCACGTGGTGGTGGTGGTGATGGTGGTGGTGGTGGTGATGGTGTGCCATCAAGTCGGTTCTGACTCATAGTGACCCTGAAGCTGGATATCTGTACGGGGGCAGAAAGCTTCAACTTTCCCCCATGAAGGAGCTGATAGACTTGAACTGCTGACCTTGCAGTTAAACAGCCCAATTCATAACCCACTATGTTACCACAGCTGGCTTCCACCAAGATTCAAAATCATAAAAAGTCCATACTAACTGGTCTGCTAGAGACTGATAGAACCCCCAAGACTGTGTGGCCCTTAGCCACCCTTCAGGACTAGAACTGAACTCACCCCAAGGAATCACTTTCAGCCAAATTCTAGCTGTGTGTTGTTTAGAACAATCAACCATACAATATCAAAAGGGCAGGATTTGTCTAGGGATAAAGCTCAGAAGCAGAGAGGGGCAAGAAAGAAGGATGAATATGAGGAAGTAGAAGAATGCTGGTACATTGAGTGAGTGCTAACCAATGTCGAGAAACAAACTGTATATACATTATTAACTGGGAAACTAACTTGCTCTGTAAACTTTTGCCCAAACCATAATGAAAGTCAAAAAAGAAGAAGAAAAAGGTCTCCACTCAAGACATCTTGAGCCTTGCTCACTACCCCTTCCATTATAGGACCCGTGCCCCACCAGGATCACTTAACAGAGAAGGGATGGTTCCCCTTTACCAGTCCAGTTAAAGAGTTCCCAGCCATAGCCTCAAGAAGCAAATATGAGGTTGGAATGATCCCCAAAAACCAAACAAAAGGATGATGAGGACAAGAGTAATTATAGTAAATACTGAAAAAGGTTGTCTGCCAAGGGCTCTAATTTCCTCCCCCTTGTAGTCATTTTCCACCGGTTGAACTTCCAACACTTCAGACGGAATGTACCAACATGCGCATCTCTTTGTGGTCAGTGGTAACTGGAGGCTGGGATTGTTTCCTGTCCCTCCTAGTGATGTTTTGAAACCGAGGAAGCTGTGTTGTCAAACAGAAGACCTCCATGATCTATCAATGCGCCATGCTGCTCTTCACTCAATGTACCTCTCTGGACTGCCTCAGTTCAACTCATCCCCTCTCCTGCCTGTTAGGCTCCAAGAAGGAACTATAAACCCAAAAGCCAACCCACTGTCTTCAAGTCCATTCTGATTCCTAGAGACCCTGTAAAACTGTCCCGCAAGCCTTCCAAGGCTGGCATCTATATGGAAGCCAACTGACCCAGCTTTCTCCTTCGGAGCAACTGATGATTTACATACAGCTGCCCACCTTTTAGCTAGCAAGCAGAAGGACTGAACTACTGAGCCACCGTAGCCTCTATGGAGGAACTGTAACAAGGTTAAAATGCTGTTGTTAAGGGCCATCGAGTTGGTTCTGACTCATAGCGACTCCTGTATAGGGTTTCTGAGGAACGGCTGGTGGAGTTGAACCAACACTTTGCAGTTCAAACTGACCTTGCGGTTCAGTGCTGATCCAAAGTGCTATACCAGGGTATCTATGTATATATTCTCACTCTCCCATCACTTGACTTTCTGTCTACAAGGTTGTTATTGCAAGTTGCCCTCAGGGAGGTTCTGACACTTGGGAACCCCAATAACAACACAGTGAAACAGCATGCTTAGTGACCACCGGCTCATCTTCACAAATCAACCTGGAGCGCTTTCGTCACTGAAAGCATTAACTGTCGCCCTCATTGAATGGGAGCTTGGTCCATGAATTTAGGAGTCTTCCCAGCCTGCCACCTAATATGAGAACCAAGACATTATTCTGAAGTTTTGTTAATTTTTTTTTTTTTCCACTTTGGAAAATGACACTCTTACTCTCAGAGAGAAGAAAACTAAGACATATTTTTGTCTTTATAATTACTTGTGAAAATTCCATGTGTGAGTGAAGTAATGCTATCAGCTAATAGAATTTCATTTAAAATGCCAAGAGATTTACTAGAAATGATGACTCCACTTTGTCATCTCCTTAAGTAAGTGGTTTACTCATCATACATATGCATACTATCTCATTTCCCTAAAACCTGGGAAAATGTCAAAACGACTTTTTTTTTTTTTTTTAATTTGGAAAATTTTTCCAACTTGCACAGAAGTTTCCTGAATAGTCCTATGATCACAAGTCTTCTCCATTGTTTTGTGTGGTTTTGGTCTCATTGTGGTATAAAACTACCACCCATTCTACTCCATTTCCCAGAGGCTCTACAGCAGAGCACAAATGTCCCAGAGGGTTTCCAACACTGCGTCTTTAAGGAAGCAGACTGCTTCATCTCTCTCTAGGGGAGCAGCAACTGGTGGGTTCCAACCTCGGACTTTTCAGTTAGCAGCCAAGTGCTTGATGGTTGCTAACAATGATTTCATTTCCTGTAATATTACAATAGTGATTAGGGAGCAGGTGTTTTGATTGGAGTGACCCTATCTTGTTCAGAGTTTTAAGCCTGCCGCTGAAAATTGGTGTGCAAATAGTAGACACTCATTATATGTAGTTGGATTGAATTGTCAAATTGTTTTAGCCTTCTCTGTGAGGCACTTCTCTACAAAATGTGATTGCTATGTGAAAAAAAAAAAAATGTAGACCCTATCATTCCTTCACAAAGACATTCCATTTCTAGTCCAACTGTTTACTCAGAGTGAGGTACTGTTGTATCGTGCAAGGTTCTTTGCCTAGGGAAGCAATGTCTTGTATTATGGAGAGCAAATAATCCACAGACCAGTCACGTCAGCCTGCCCCAGTGCTGGTTGGGACCGCAGTCTCGTTGTTGTTGTTGTTAAGTACTGTGGAGTCGGTTCTGACTCATAGCGACCCTGCACAGGGTTTCCGAGGCTGTAAATCTTCACAGGAGCAGAAAGCCTCAATCTTTCTCCTGCAGAACAGCTGTTGTTTCAAACTGCCAACCTTGAAGTTTGCAGCCCAATTCGTTACTACTACACTACCAGAGCTCCTTAGAACTCCTTTACGATCCAAATATCCTGTGTTGAGCTCTGCGTGGCACAATGTCCCAGGTGATTTGTGGTCACTTTGAAGTTTCAGAGATCCTTGTTCCAGTAGCTAGATTCTTCCATATATTGGGAGACTTAGAGTAGTGGTTACGAATTGGGCTGTGAACCGCAAGGTCAGCAGTTCGAAACTACCAGCTGCTCCGCGGGAGAAAGATGAGGCTTTCTGTTCCCGTAAAGATTTACAGCCTCGGAAACCCTGTTCAGGGTCGCTATGGGTCGGAACCGACTCCACAGTACTTAACAGCAACAACATGTACTTTGGTCATTTTATCAGGAGGGACCAGTCCCTAGAGAAGGATATCACGCTGGACAAATTAGAGAGTCAGCATAAAAGCAAAAGACCCTCCAGAGATAGACTGACATGGTATTTCCCACAATGGGTTCAGCATGGCAACAGTTGTGAGGAAGGGGTAGCGCCAGACAATGTTTTGTTCTGTTGTATGTGAGGTTCTTTGTGAGTCAGAACTGACTCAATGGCACCTAACAATGACAGCAATTTTGGTTCGTAAGATGGTTCACACAATGTGGTCCTGGGACATTCATTCAGTGGGAACTCTTTAAACACAGTGCCCATTGAGTTCATTCCAGCTCATCGTGAGCCTATAAGACAGAGTAGAACTGCTCCATAGGGTTTCTGAAACGGTACATATTTATGGGAACTGGCTGCTTCAGCTTTCTGCCGTAGAGTGGCTGATGAGCTTGAAGCGAAAATCCTGCAGTTAGCGGCCAGACACTTAACCTACTGGGTTACCCAGGCTCCTGGGAGCTTGTTAGAGAAGCACATTTTAAGCCTGATCTCAGACCTATGGAATCATAAACTAGTTCTAGCTCACTAGTTAGCAGTCCTCTGGTGACTCTTAAGCTTAATGTTGGAGAGCCCTGCTTTAAAATATATATATATATGTATTTTTGCTTTTGTTTTTTTATTATTGTTGAAAACATTACCAACAGAAAAGACACCAATTCAGCACTTTCTACATGTATCTGTCAGTGACATTGACCCCAATCTGCAAGTTGTACACCCATCCGCCCCCTACTTTGCTGAGTTGTTCCTCCCTCTTAATGCAAACGCTCTTCCCTCTACATTTTCTATCTAAATTTCTGAAGTATTGTTGTCAGTTTGATCCCATTAAGACAGATCTGAAAGGAGCAGGAGGGAGTGATGGACGGTGTGGCTAACTGCCTGCCTGAGCAGTTGCCTCGTCTTCCATGAGACCAGAAGAGCTGGATGGTGCCTAGCTACCATTGCTGAACATTTTGATCAAAGATTCCATAGACGAATCCTGATCAAAAGGGGGTGGGGGTGTGCAACAGGAATTTAATCATTCTAGTAGATTTCAGACTTGCTGGTTTCATGGAGACTAGATGGATCCCCAAAGCGATAACCCTGAAATCACTTTCAAACCTTTAATGAAAAATATCACTGAATTCTTCTTAAGAGCAAACAATAGTTTAACTTAAACAATAAACAAACAACATTAGCCTTGAGAACCACTGCACTGGCGGTGCACTGCATTGTAAGGTGAATTGCTAACCACAAGGTTGGTGGTTCAATCCTCTCAGTCACTCCTGAGAAGAAAGGTGAGGCTTTCTGCTCCTGTACAAGTTTATAGCCTTAGAAACCCTATACAGCGTCAATATGAGTCAAAATTGACTCAATAGCAGTGGGGTTGAGGCCTGAATTATAAAACTTACAGGCCTGGGATTTGTTTCCATATTAGTGTCCCCTATTTATTTATTTATTTTTAAATATCTGAACAATGGAAATGTTGTGATTTATGTCGATTCCATTGAGTGGGTCTGACTCATAGAGACCTGATTAACAATAGACTGAAACACTGCCCAGTCCTGTGCCATCCTCACAATTGTTATTTTGTTTGTGTCCATTCCTCTTGTCACTGTGTCAGTCCATCTCACTATTTTCCTTTATCTGGCTGGCCTTCCACTTTACCAAGCATGATGTCCTTCTCTAGGGAATGGTCCTCCTGATAACATGTCCTAAGTATAAGAGACAAAGTCTATCCATCCTGGCTTCTAAGGAACATTCTGAATGCACTTTTCCCAACACAAATTTGTTTATTCTTCTGGCAGTCCATGGTACTTTTAATACTCTTCTGCAACACCGTAATACAAATGCATCGATTTTTCTACAGTCTGCCTTATTCCTTGTCCAACTTCCAGTTTTTTTTAGACTTTTACTTTGCATATTCTTTGTTCCAATTATTTTATTGATGTTTGCAGCTGTTTCTGGTTTTGAGTTGTTTTGAGTTGTGCACCATCAGCAAATGAAGGTCCTGAAAGCTTTACTCGGCTTGTGTCATTTTAGTCAACAACTTGGAGGAGGCACCCCTTCCCCAGTCGTGACCCTAGTTCCTCCTGATGTGAGGAACTCATCTTCCAGCACTGTATCTTACCATATCCTCCTGCTACTCGTAATGTTTTCATATTCAAGTAGTACATCTGACAACGTTCTGTTGCTATTCATAAGGTTTTCAGTAGTTAATATTCTGAAGGCGTCCGCTCATCTTTTGCTAGTCTGCCTTAATCTGGAAATGCCAGTGAAACCTATCCACTCTGGGTGGCCCTGCTGACATTTAAATATTGGTGGCGTAGCTTTTAGCCTCACAACAACACATAAACCACCACAGTGTGACACACTGACAGACAACTGGTTTATTTAGAAGTGTTATTGTTGTTAAGTGCTGCTGCATCAGTTCCAACTGATAACAACCCTGTATAGGGTCTCTGTCACTGTATGAATGTAGCCGTTTCCGTATGACCTTTAGCAAAACTTTACTCACCTGAGCTATCAAAAAGATTGTCCGATGATTTCCGCATTCTGTTGAGTCACCTCTCTTTGGAATGGGCACAAATATGGATCTCTTCCAATCAGTCAGCCAGATAGTTGTCTTCCAAATTTCTTGGCAGAGATGAGTGAGT
>NW_006408555.1:6603767-6605620 GCF_000296735.1 Chrysochloris asiatica | reverse complement strand
AGAACTCCAGTGTTAATTTTCCAAAGGTAAACTTTTACTCTCTTCTCCACTTGTGTTTTACCCCAATGCGACTACCATATTTTTGCACAAAGAATGGGCATATTATAGAGTTTTTGCCAGCCACATGCCCCAATCGCCTGCTAGCTTCCTAAGAAAGTTATGCGTGTTGCCTGTGAATGCATGTTATTTATGTATGCATGTTGTATGCAGGAATGCAGTGAAGGGCGTAACCCTCAGTCCATTTGTCTAAATCCAGGCAAATCCATCTTTTAAAAACCAAGGCACAACTTTGGAAAGTTTTATGTTTGGACTTATGTTGTAGGCCTAGGTTCCATTTGATTTCCCTTGGAGTTCCCATTTGCAGACAGATCCATTCGCTTTGCACTTCCTCTGTTCCATGCACCCCCTCAGCCCTCCACAGCAGAACAGCTGGTCTGGGATGCATGACTTATGAGCTGTTCAGCATCATTCCTGGGACTCTCCCCAAGTCCTTGATGGTTCTCAGTGATGTAATGCACAGTTCCTAAGAATGGAGACTGGGCCTACAAGCCTCAACAGGAAATTAACCTCATTACCGCAGCCTAATCCACGCCCTCTTCCAGAAGAGGACTTCAGTGGGAATTACACATGGCAGTTAATTGACAATGTAGAGAGTGGTTTGCTGGGCATTGCCTTTGATTCTGATGTCCAGGACAAGCTGCTCTCCTGTGTCTTTAACTGCATGTACCATTTGACAGTTAAAATGGGCGTTGAGTAATCTCCTGGCTGTGCCATCCGCAGAGAGGAAATCCTTCTCCGAGTTGAACTTTGATTCCAAGTGACAGCTATCTGGGCTTTCTACTTGGACAGCAACCTCCATATTAGTCGGAAATATGATACTGCTGCTAGTATCATAAAAGAAACCTTAAACCAAACCAGGTACCCTGAACTCTATTAATAACTGTACATTGTATGTCTAGTGAGGCAGGGATATTGGTTCCACTGTGCTGATCACTGCTTAGAGCATGGTAGAAATTGGGTACAGGTATATGGCATGCGCTGCCAAAAGAACCAAGCAATCTGGGTTGGAAGAAGTGCAGCCACAGGGCTCCTTGGAGGTCAGGATGGCCAAACTTCATCTCTCATACTTCAAACATATTGTCAGGAGGGACCAGTAGCTGGAGAAGGAGATCATGTTTGGTAAGGTGGAGAGTCAGAGCCAAACAGGAAGACCCCCAGCGAGATGGATTGGCAAAGTGGCAGCATCAATGGGCTCAAATGTGGCAACAATTGTGAGGTTGGCCCAGGATCGGGCAGTGTTTCGTTCTGTTGTGTGTAGAGTTACTAGGAGTCGGTACCGACTCGATGGCACCTAACAACAACAACAAACATGCCTTGGTGTCATAGATAAACCATTGTACCAAGCCCAGCCCACCACTGTGAGCCCATTCTGACTCACAGTAGCCCTATGAGGCAGAGGAGACGCTGCTCCCTTGGATTTCAGAGGATTTAAGTGTTTATGCGAATAGGCTGCCTCATCTTTCTCCCAAGGAGTGGCTGGTGGGTTTGAAATGATGACTTTGTGGTTAGCATTCCAAGGCTTAACCCACTGTACCACCAGGATTCCTTGTAATCCTCTATCCTGGGTCCAGAAGGTGAAAGACCTGAATCCTAGGTTCCTGCTACGTTTGTTGGTCCAACACCTTCTCCTTGTGCACTTTCAGTAAGTGTTTCTCTCCCCCCACAGATTTGTGCACCAAACTGGCCATCAGATCCCCGATTTCCTCACTTCTTTGATAGGTCTAGAGACATATTGATGGTCCATAGAAGGCAATTTTGAGTTCTTAGGGGATGTCATTTGAATGTGGGTGGTA
>NW_006408555.1:6596520-6603667 GCF_000296735.1 Chrysochloris asiatica | reverse complement strand
TGGGGATCAATGACTTGGAATCACTTGATGGCAACTGGAAAACCTGTGACTGTTGCCGAGTGGACACTCTCCTGCCTTTAAAACCATTCAGTCCAAAGCCTAGGTAAACCTGGGATTTTGAAATCCAGCTCTCCTCCACCTGTTAACAGTGTCTACCAGAGTCAGGAAAGGGAGAGAGTGGGACAGAGAAGAATGAAGGCGAGAGAGAGGGAGGGAAAAAGGGAGGGAAAGAGAGAGAAGGAGAGAGAAAGAAGCCAGAAGCCTTACAGTGTTACTCAGATCCCTGGACCTAGGGCTTCCCAGTTTCGTGTGCCTGATACTTTCTCTCTTTTCTCAAGTTCTTGATTTGCTTAAGTTCACACTACAATTCGCAGAGGTTTGACTTAGGTAGCCAGGAAATCCCATGTTAAAGACTATGAGAAATGATGAAAAGATAGAAGCAATTTCAGTCTAAAGAAATGACTCTTGAAAAAAGTGTCAGGGCAAGGCAGGCGGTTCAGACAAGGGAGGTGGGCAGAGGCAGCAGTGATATGGAATCTGAGCCCCTGCTTTAATTCTGCCATTGGCAATCATGGTTCAAGTCAGTTGATTTCTCAGAGAACACGGCTATTCTCCCTCCCTCCCTTTTGTTTTCACCAGCACCTACCATACTCCCATACCTATAGAAGGTTCTTCGTGGGGGCTTATGAATGACTAGCTGATTGGGTCGAATGAAGTGTGCTCAGGCAAGAACTCCCTGTCTCCTGAAAAATGGAACCAATGGCTAGGCGGCCTCCCTTCAGTTAGTTGGAGCGGGTAGTCCTCAGCAGGGTCAGAGATTGGGAAGATTCCTCCACAACCCCTTACAGCCAACAGTCCGTGTGCCCAGAGGGGGTCCTGTTTTTAGCAGTAATAGCATACAGCATTTAACAACCACAATGGAGTGGTTGCCAGAGGGCAGAGGTTGAGTCAAGTGAGTGGAGGTCAGCTAACTTTCAAAGTCTAGATGCCTTGGGGTTGGAAGTAAACAGAATTCAGGAGAAAGAGGGATGGCTGTGGGCAGGCATGACAATATCTATAATTCCAGGCAAGAAGACGAGCAGGGTCTAAGTGAGTGGAAGTTTCCAGAACATTCAGGAAGCATGTCTGGTTTTCAATCTGTGTTTGAAAAGCCAACTTTAGAGGGCTGGGTGTCGCTGTGTTTCTCTCCTGGCTGCCACCTTTTCCTTGTGGCTAACCACTCATTGTGTGCACATGGACTCCTACTGGGGTGGGGAGGGCAGCCCAGATCCCTCTCCCCTTGCCCTCCTTCTTCTAGTCTGAGTGTTACTAAACTAATGAACTGACCCAGGGGAGCAGAAGGTCCCCTCAGCTTACTTGGATGCTGAGCTCATTCCAGCTTCTAGTTCTCCATGAGGAAGATTCTTAGAGAAGGAAGGGTCTTTGCTGATAACACTTCTGGGCTTTTAAAATAATGACAGTGGAGAAGATATCCAAAAGAGCCGAACATACCTTGCAAGGAGAAATTCTTCAAGTCCACCTGGAGCTTCTTAACACTGAAAATTGCAGGAGATTGGCTTACGACAGCTCCTTTTCCCACGCACATGCAATACCTTTGATTTCCACTTTGCTGTCCTGGTTGAGTGCAGTCTTTTGGCAAATATGTACTGAGTGTTGTTCATGCTAGGATTGGTCACTTAGAACAAGTACCTTCTGAAAATTCTTCATGTAGAGTCTTTTTTTTTTTTTGAGTGTTGGAAATGTAAAGGTAGACATTTTGTAGCAATGAGGGGAGTGTTCAACTTTTTTTTTTTTTTAATGTTTTATTGTGAATTGTGTGATAGTATGCATGGGAGAACATCAGCTGTACATTCATTCCATCATCCATCATTTCATTGGCATAGTTATCATCCTGTCCATGCATCCTCACCCAACCAAGGGGTGTACCCTGTAAACCTGCACCTCCCCCCCACCACAGTCCTCAGTCCCTTTCATCTCCTGATCCCAAGCCCCCAGCCCCACCATCTCTTGACGTTGTCTTCTCTGCCTCCATCCCAGGCCTCACTGCCTCTCTGGGTAGGATTCCACTCTTCGCTCTTCTCCATTGATGGTCCCAGGGTCCTCCGCTCCTAGACTGATAAGTTAATCACTCCCCTCTTTGCTACAAAATGTCCATCTTTAGATTTCCAAACCTCACAATCAGTCCTGATAACAATTATTCACCAATGCATCACAAGAGACCCGTCTATATTTCCTTTCATCAGCCCTTCTGGACAGGCTGGACACCACTCACTGGAGACTCTACCTTCCTCCATGCCCTCTGGATCTAGGTTCCCTCTTGAAAGCTTGTAAGCCAGTCACTTCTTGCCTTTGTTTCTCTCCCCCCATTTTGGGTAGCCAATGTCCAAGTTGTCCATCCCTGTCTACCCTTTGTGTGTGTGGAGGGGGTGGGTATAGTTCTTGCAGCAGGGACTTGTTTCCTCTTTTGAGCTGTTGCATTTATAGGTGTAGGTCATTTTTATTGAATTGTATCAGATGACGCTTTTTTCCCTCTTCTTTCTTCTTCAGGTTGAGCTCTGTTTATCCAGTCATTGAAGTTCAGTCAAATGGGCATCATCTGCAAGTGTGGGTGTTCTTACGTCTGTCCGGCCTCTTTTTATCAGCTGACCGCCCCGCTCTCCACTCTAGACTTCTGTGGCTGTGTCACTGACCCTGAGCCCATGAGTCCCCAGATGTTTCCTCACTACTGGCCGACCAGGTCTCCATCCGGGTTCACAGTAGTTTGCTGAATAATGTAGGGCTTAGCTCCTTCCTTCATTGATTTTCTTCGGCCACTTCCCCTTCTGGGTGACGTGCGTGGTTGTCAGTCGAAGTGTATATTTCCCTTGCGTCTTAGTCTTGGAAGAGAATTTGCACTGAGAGGATCTGATCACTTGCCTTGATGTGTCCTTCATGTAGTGTCTTAAGCTTCAAACTATAACAGTGATGGAATGAAAGCCAGTCAGTGATTTTCACAAAGTGGAGTGCTGGTCCTTGCACCAGCCAACTATGCTGGGCTTCTACCATGCTTCCTTCATCCTAAGCACCACCCTGCTCTCTGTATAACCACATACATGGTCCTCACACCTGCTGACACCTATGGGTGTCATCCTGATAGACAAAAAGGGGAGAGGATCATCGAGGATGGCTGTGTGGTCCTACAACATGCACACTCATATAGGGTCCTGTTCATGGGGTTCTACTCAGAGGGATCTGCTGAGACGGGATCTGCTCAGAGGTCTGATGATGAACGCCGTGCTTGGGTGAATGCCCTGCTGTCAGCATCTGGAAGTTCTTAGTAATTTGTTTCTTCCTAATGTGTGAGGGGGCCAGTGGGACAGCAATACAGCACTAGGGCTGGGGTTCCTGGCTCACAAGCAGCCCTGCCTCCCTATTCCTGGGACGAGTTCTTGGCCACCTATGTCCAGAGCCCTGTACAGCTTTATCCCCACACATGGGCACACGGGATGGGACAAGGACCCAGACCCAGAAACTCTTGGCAGGGCTCCAGGTGCCTGTAAGGAATCTGCACTCACCTCCACAGCAAACCCATGCCAGAGGGAATGTGACAGGAAATTACAGATAAAAACCACCTTGACAAGGTGAGGGAGAGAGAAACCATGGAAAAAGGAACACCAGGACCGCTCCCCCCCCACCCCCCACCACCTCTTCATTTTGCACCTACTGAGTCCCAGGGATTATGCAGAGACTCTGGGTTATAGCTCCTAATGTTCCTCAGCAAACAGGTCAAACGGGGTAGCTTTGAGCCTTGCAGCAGAGAAGTGTGAGCTCACTGGTGACTAAAGGAATTTGATCTCCAGGGGAAGTTCCCAGGAGAGCAGCCTCAGGTCTCTCCACACAGCTCTCCACAGACCCCCCTTGTTGGCCCTGTCTGTCTCCCAGAATCACAAGGGCTAAAGCGCCCTGAAATAATGACCACATCTTACATCTGAATATCCTTCTAAAAATATCTGCTGCCAAATTTGGTGAAAACAAGATGATGACAGAAATTAGCAGAATTTCCCCCAAAGCAGCAGCATAGGAAACTACTGTGTTATTTACAGTCAAAACTAACAAGGCAGGCTCCTGACAATCAATACTCCCTCCTCCCCTGACAGAACTCTCTTCTCATTATGTAAATTGGATGCCCTGAGGTGGGAGAACAATGAATAGAATAATCACTGGGAATGGAATGTAGCTACAAGTGCATTTCTCCGGACTGTCAACTTGTGTTCTGAGACCCAAAAGATGAAGGATCCAGAGACTTGTGGAGTAAGGTGATGTGTTTTCATTCCTGTTAGGTGATGCCTTGTACTGATCCCATTTTCTTCCCCTCACCTCTCTTACTTACCACTAGAACAGTCTGCTCCAAACACCTTACTTCCCACATGACTTAACTCAGCCTTGTTTTGAGAAGATATTTATATGTCTTGATCTCTTGATGCAAGTCCAAAGGGATGTTAAGTTCTAACTCCAAAACCTGTAACTTTTCCCTCTGAAAACATCCACTTCTTAGTCTCTGGTGACTTGGTTGAAACAAGTTTAAGGAAAATGAGAATTGTTGGGAGAACATTAGGACAGAAACTTCTTGGGAATAGTCATCTCTTCCTAGTCGGGTGCAAGCCCTGATTGGTAGCATTTGCCTATTCCCATGTGGCGCTGTGGGTTAATGCACTAGATGGCAACATCAGTTTGAACCACAAGGTCGGTGGTTCGGACTCACCAGCTGCTTCTGGGAAACTCCATACGGGGTTGCTTGAGTCGGTACCAATTCGATGGCACTTAATAGCAACATGGTATTAATTCTCCTATCATGACTGATTTCAAACTACTCAGAGGATGACATAGAATGTGGAGTTGGGAAGAGGTGTGCAGTCCTACTTCATATGGATTCAAGAGATAAGAACAGTCTTAGGAACAGTTGTTGTTAGGTATTGTAAATTGGTTCTTACTCATAGTGATCCTATGTACTACAGAACAAAACACTGCCAAGTCCTGTACTGTCTTCCCAATTGTATGGTAGTCCAATGTTGTTGCCACTGTGCCAATCCATCTCGTTGGGGGTCTGTCTCTTGTTTGCTGACCCTCCATTTTACATAGCATGATGACCTCCCCCAAGAACTGGTTTCTCTTGACAACATGTGCTAAGTACATGAGATGAAATGTCACCATCCTTCCATCTATGGGACATTCTGGCTATGTTTCTTCCCAGACAGATATGCTTGTTTATCTGACAATGCATGAAACTTACAATATTCTTTGCCAATATCATAATTCAAATGCCTCAATTCTTCTCTGTCTTCCTTATTCATTGTCCCACTTTCTCATGCATATCAAGTGCTTGAAAATACCCTGGCTTGGGTCAGGCACACCTTAGTCCTCAAAGTGACATTTTTGCTCTTTAGCACTTTAAAGAGGTTTTGTGCAGCAGATTTTCCCAATGCAACACAGATGATTGTTGTTGTTGTTAAGTGCTGTCGAGTCGGTTCCGACCCATAGCGACCCTGTACAGGGTTTCCGAGGGTGTAAATCTTTACGGGAGTAGAAAGCCTCATCTTTCTCCCGCGGAGCGGCTGGTAGTTTCGAACCGCTGACCTTAAGGTTCGCAGCCCGATTCGTAACCACTACGCTACCAGAGCTCCTTAACACAGATGATAGTAAAATGTAAAATAATCGGGAAATGATGCATTGGAGTATTTGTTATCTTTTTTTAATTATAAGTTGTTGTTGTCAGGTACCGTTAAGTTGGTTCTGACTCAACAATCCTGTGCATACCAGAAGGAAACACTGCCCGGTCCCGGGCCATCCTCACAACCATTGCCATGTTTGAGCCTATTGCAGCAACCAGTGTTAGTATACCTTGTTGAGGGTCTTCATTGTTTTTGCTGGCCTTCTACCTTACCAAGCATGAGTCCTTCTCCAGAGACTGATTATTCCTGGTAATATGTCCAAAGGATGTGAGATGGAGTACATATGTTTTAAGTTTTAATTGTATTTATGTTTAACAGGTAGGAGTCCTGGTGTGGTGCTGCAGGCTAAAGTGCTGGACTGCAAAGTCTGTTTGAACAGAAAGGTTGGCGGTTCAAACTCTCCAGTTGCTCCTCAGAAACCCTATACAGGGTCGCTATGGATCAGAACCAACTCGACAACACTTAACAACAACAAATGTTTAACACGCAGTTCACAAATCCCTGAACATTTTAGCAACCCTCAGAGACTAGCATGTGCTGCCTTCTGGGTGTCCATGGTTGCTGTTTCTAGGGTTGTGGGGGCATCCTGAGAAGAAGACACGGGCAAAGGAAGGGTTAGGGTAGGGAAGGGAACAACCGATCAAACAAATAGGGGTTAGCTTCCCCAGTTCAGTCTCTCTCAAACCAAAAAAAACACTATTGGGTGGACTTCAACTCCTAGCAAGCCCACCTAGATCAGAGTAGAGCTGTGTCATATACAGTCCTTAGTGGCTGGTGTTTCTTAAGTAGATAATTTGGCCTTTCTTTTGAGGTGCCTCTGGGTGGACTTGAACCATCATCTTTTGGTTAGCAGCTGAAAAAGTTGACCACTATAAAATGCAACATCCTGGGTCTCTTCTTAGTTTCCTCCAGAGATTTATTGTTTGGGCATCATTAGAAACATTTCACCCCATCTCAGAAACAATATCCAGATTTCCTCCTCCCCTTCCAAACATTTCTTCTCTGGATCTTCTTCCCCCCTCACAAGTGGAGGCTTTCTGCCATGCTTGAACCTTGTTTATCTTCTTCCTAAGGGCAACTCCTAAATCTGAGAGTTTGTTAGTTCTCTGGGAACAAGTTCTTCCTAGATATCTCTATGTGGATGTCCAACCAACATCTAAAATTGAAGACATCCCAAACTACTCCTCACCCCTTGTAAAACCTTACCTAAACAAGTACACCACCACTCGTCTGTCTGTTTGTCATACTGTGGTGGCTTGTGAGTTGCTGTGATTCTGAAAGCTATACTATCGGTATTTTAAATACCAGCAGGGTCACCCATGGTGGAGAGGTTTCAATAAGCTTCAAGACAAAGACAGACTAGGAAGAAGGAGTGACAAACTACTTAAGAATATTTAGTCACTGAAAACCTTATGAAGAGCAGAGAAACACTGTCAGAT
>NW_006408555.1:6583294-6594145 GCF_000296735.1 Chrysochloris asiatica | reverse complement strand
GTTACGGTGTTGGAGGAGAATATTGAAAGTGCCATTGGCTGTGAAAAGAACCAATAGATCCATTTTGGAAGAAATATAGCCAGAGTGCTCCTTGGAGGCCAGGATGGCCAAACTTTGTCTCTCATCCTTGAGACATATTGTCAGGAGGGAGCAGTCGCTGGAGAGGGACATCATGTTTGGTAAGGTGGTGGGTCAGAGAAAAAGAAGAAGACCCCCAATGAGATGGATTCGCCAAGTGGCAGCATCGATGGACTCAAACGTGGCAACAGTAGTGAGGTTGGCCCAGGATTGGTCAGTGTTTCGTTCTGTTGTGCATAGGGTCGCTATGAGTCAATAACAACTCTATGGCACCTAACAACAACAACAACAAACAAATACAGTGCGCTCTAGCAGCAGGAATAGATCTTGATTCTAACACCAAATTCTATCCCTAACTTGGTTCTGTGACCATGGTTTTTCTGGTCTCAGTTTGTCCTCTAAAAAATAGACTTGGCCTTGATGGTCAGTTTTTACTTCATGTGTCATGGAGCCCTTGTATCTGTGGATCCACCTACCTTGGGCATTCAGAAGATAGGGTCCCTGGTGGAGTCTTGGACACAGCCATCTAGGGCCACTCATCGCTTATCCTTTTCTGAGATTGAAGTTCAGCAGAAGATTTCTCCCTTCCTCCACCAAAATATTCAGGAAACTTTACTGAATTGCTGGATTAGATGACCAGTTTGTCCTTAAACTACTGGTGGCATCAAAGCTGCAGGGACTGATGCTCATGATCACAGGATGACCGACGTCTTCCCCCACTTGTGTTAACAGTGCAGAAGAGGGGGCAGGAGACACCTCAGTGCTGACCACTGTCTACTGCCATTCTGACCTCTCATGTTTGTTTCCCATACCGCCACCTACAGAAGTCCATTGTCTGCCCCACCTACCTCCTGCCATTGAGTTGATTCTAACTCATAGTGACCCTCTATTAGGTTTCTGAGTCTATAGATCTTTATGGGAGCAGAACTCTTCATCTTTCTCCCAAGGAGCAACTGGTGAGTTTGAACTGCAAACCTGAAGCTTTCAGCCCAAGGCTGAAGCCATATTTCCACCAGGTTCCTTTTATCTCTGCCCGAGGGCTCTAAAAGGAGTCCTGGTGTAGTGCTGTAGGATAAGTCCTCAGCCACTAGGTTGGTTTGAATTGCAAGGTCAGCAGTTCAAATTCACCAGCCACTCCTCAGAAACCTAGTACAAAGTCACTGTGAGTAGGAACTGACTTGATGGCACTTAACAATGGCAATGGTGCTATGAATGGGAAAATGGTGGCTCTATAGAATAAGGACTGGGCTGTGAACCACAAGGTTTGTGGTTCAAACCCATCTGCTGCTATGTGATAAAAATGTGAGACTTTCTGCTACTGTAAAAGTTTTAAAGACTCAGAAACTCTATACAGTGTCACTATGAGTTGAAACCAACTTCATGGCACTTCTTAACACAAATCAGGGCTCTAAAACATCAATTTTTGTACCTTTCACACTTGAGTCTCCTTGATCCTTGTCACCGAATAGAAATAAGCACGTGAATAAAGACTCTTGAGTGAATGAATGAAATGAAACTGTCAGGGAAAAAAAATGACTGTTTTGACTTCGTCATGAGACTTGTACTTGAGGAGAGTAAACATGTACTGCCCAGTTAAAGAAATCACCAGGCTGATCAATCTAGCTTCCCAGCTTCCTACTTTCTGGAAAAAGAAGTGCATTTCATGTAAGAGAAATTTGGGGTTCCTCAAAGAGGCCAGGCACCCGCACGCTGCTTTCAGCTATGCTGACCCATCTCTGATGCAGTAAATTAAGCACTGGGCTGCTAATTACAGGTCGGATGTTGAAACTCCCCAGTTTCTCTACAGGAGAAAGAGTAGGTAGCTTGCTTATGTGGAGATGACAGCTTTGGAAACCTGTGGGCAGTTCTCCTCTGTCCTTCAGGGTCACTGTGATTTGGAATTGGCTCAGTGGCAGTAGCTTGGGTTTGAAACTTCTCTGATGCAGATGAGGTTTTTGTACAAAGGAAACAATCCTCCTTTCTCTGTTCAGGTTTGCAGAATCATTCTCGTCTTGATGTGACTTATTTATTAATTTATGTAGATTTCGGAGCAGCTCTCTGCCTTTTGTGGTGGCGATAATACGGCAAAAAAAAAAAAAAAACCCTAAATAAATAAGTAAAGCAAAGCGCCTTCCAGCAGACCTTTTGCTGTTCTGACTCTCGATAATCATCTCGAAAAAAGCAGCTCATTTCATTTGCATCCTTTTATTAATCATACAAAGAGCCGCAAACCTCAACCCGCGCTTGCCACAGTCAGTGGGCACTTCACTGGCTGAGAGCGCATGGGAGGGTGTTTTGGGTTCATTATGGGGTTTCAGTAATTGAAATGACATTTTGTGAGTGCAGTCATGTTTTTAAAAGGAGAAACTCAAACCAAACGCTTTCGTTTCAAAGTCCTCGTTAATATAACCACAAACACAAATCTGTTAGCACTGTGTGTGTTTCTGCAGGTACACATGTGTGGTCACACGAACACACCTGCATCAAACACACATTGGTAGGGATGTACCTGGTACAATCTCTGCAGCCAGCTTGGGCCACTTGGCCTTACTGGATTTAAGCATATGTTCTGGTTGGTTGGTCACATTGGTAAATATGGCACATGCCAATTTGGTGATAAGAGTGATGACAAGGAATAGAGAACATATGGAGATAGTGATTAGACAGTGCTTGGAGCACAAACACGCATCAGGAAGACTTTGTGAGGTGAGATGTCTCTTCATTAAGCAGAGAAGACGACATAGAGGCAGGAGCTTGAGAAAGGATGAGGAGACAGAAAACTGTTGCTGATCTTCCAGCACCCCCCCGCCCCCAGGATAAATGGGATTTACAAATTAGTTATGAGAGCCATAGTGGTTCAGTGGGAGAATGCTCCCCTTCCATGAGGAAGATGCAGGCTGGATTCCCAGACAATACAACCCAGTCATAGCCACTTCTCATCTGTCAGTGGAAGCTTGTGTGTTTCTGTGATGCTGAACAGATTTCAGTGGAAGGAAGACTGGCATTCTACTTCTGAAAATCGGTCATTGAAACCTCTATAAACCACAGTGGTCTGATCCACAACCTAACAACGAAATGAGCAGAGTTTCCGTTCTTTTGTGCATGGATTCGCTATGGGTTGTGAGATCATGAGAGAACTGAAATGTATCTGAAAACGGACAGTCCAAATAACCCACACTTGTGTGTACTATCACCTGTCTACAGACTCCGTCTCCATTGGTTCACATAAACTCTGTGAAGTCAACGATTTAGGTCTAGTCATGTCCACTCTGAGATACACAAGTGACAATGCCCAGCACATAGGAGATGTTCTATGTGTATTTGTCCAATGCCTGACATTTCATTGTTCCTTTGTCTAAAACTCCTCTTCATCCATTAAGACACACAGAACACTCCCTCTTCCTAACACTGTCACCTCCCCCAGACTCAACCACATCCTGCTGCCCACACAACTCTTTGCTGTACACTGGTCCCAGCATTTGACACGTTGGATTGTTATGCATCTGTCTCCCTCTCTATTGCCCATTTGCTGTGGTCTCTGCTAGGTCAAGTAACACTTCTCTGCTGCTCATTCCCTGGGATCTAGGCCCAGGGTGGGTTTCCAGTAGGCACTTCAGAGCTACATTAACATATGACCACCTATGATAATTTCCTTTCTCTTAAACAAGTTTAGTGATATTTGAATCTTTCACCCAAAGCTCCATACCCAAAAGCTATTTGGTATGAGCTGATACCTTTTCAAAGAATGCTTTACCTGGGGATTGGACAGATTCCGCATGCCTGGGAGGGAGCCTTGGAGCAATGCAAGTCTGGGGCTCTGAAAGAATTATGTCAACATTTCACTGCAACAGAGAATTTCTCTGCCCGCAGGGCTTCCAAAATGATGTAGCTTTTGTTTTAAAGTGGGACTTTTAGGTAATTGATCAGGTGGAAGCAATTTGACTATCATATCTTAGAAGTGCAAGCTTTGGTAATAATGTCTTTACTTATTAAAACGTCACTTTTAATGCATTTGGGGACTGGAAATCTCTCTGGCAGGTGTGTGAATGCTGAGGTAACTGTGTTGCCTTTTGGGCTGCTTGGAGACCAGGGACAGCTTTGTTGATTACTCTCCAGGTTGTCAAGTGCTGGAAAGACTGGAGCAGACATCAGAGCAAAGGTCTAGCAGGTGTCCACTTTCTAGTTCCTGAGCATATAGTGCCCACTTTCCAGTTCCTGAACACATCTGTCTTGTGGGAAAGACCTGGATGAGACTAGGGAGCTGGTGCATATTCTCCTGGCACATGTTGTTTGAGTATTTGAGAAGCAGGAAGAAGGTGCAGCAAGATCCTGTTGAAATAATACAGATTTGAGAAACAAGGAATCATGGAACTAGAAATAGCTGGACATCCATGTCTCCCGGAAGTTGGACCCTGGTTGAGAAACTTGGAATAAGACCCCAGATCTAAGGACAGGACTTTCATCTCACCACCTTGGCCAAAGGGACTATGGTAGCATTCTGTCTGCTTTGTTTTCGTCTCTTGTTTGGTATGTGCCTTCTTTTAGCTTAAGGAAACTAGTTAGCCTAGTTCAAGTTCTAGAAAGAAAATCTAACTGACCCACATGATCACCATGATTCCTGTGTGGGCAGAGTTTTGACACCATTGGTTGCTGTTAGGTTATATGTCCACCCTAAACCAATCACCAGTGTCCAGAGAAGGGGTGTCTGGAGCATGACCACTTAAATTAAAGGATTGATAGGGCTCCTTCCTCTGAAGATTCATACACTTGGATAATTTTCTTCTAAGTAGAGAAGAAAATAACTAAGTGTATGCATGTGACAGGCACTGAGATATTTCATTTGTAACTCAATGGAATCATGCTTAACCCATTAAACTGCCCCATAGGGTTTTCTTGGCTGTGATCTTTATGAGAGCAGATCACAAGGTCTTTCTCTCTCAGAGTCAGTGGGTAGGTTGGAACTGCTGACCTTTCAGTTAATAGCTGAGCACGTAACCATTGTGTTGCTTGGGTTCTTTAAACATTCACTAAAGGTTAAGGAGCTCTGGTAGTGTAGTGGTTATGAATCGGGCTGCGAACCTTAAGGTCAGCGGTTCGAAACTACCAGCCACTCCATGGGAGAAAGATGAGGCTTTCTACTCCCGTAAAGATTTACACCCTTGGAAACCCTGTACAGGGTCGCTATGGGTCGGAACCAACTCGATGGCACTTAACAACAACAACAATGGTTGAAGGTTAGTAATGGTAGGCTGGTGTTCACCAATAACTTGAGTGGGCCAACCTCAATCCTTCCCAATATAGTCCTTCCTTCACATATAGCGAGGAGGCCTGGTGTGGCGCTGTAGCTAAATGCGCCAGACTGCAAAGCCGTTTGAACTGCAAGGTTGGTGGTTCAAGCTTACCAGCTGCTCCTTGGAAACCCTATACAGGGTCACATATAGAGAGACCGCTGCTGGCCTTTTCTTCAATAAGTGTAACAGCCATCATGCACCCTCCTCTCCCCAACTCCCATATGCCTCTTTGCCATTGTCTTACCTAGACAGGACCTGATAGCTCCCACCTCAAATTCCTCTCTCTTCTTCGAAAGCAATGACTGCTTGCTGCATCCTATGCATCCTTCTGGAAGTGAGGATCAGTTAACTTCTTGTATCACTTACCCAAGTGGGGGCAGGTAGAAGGCAATGCGTAAATGCCTCAGCCTCCCAGCCCCCATGTAACAATTCTGAATTGGGTTCCACATGGTTTTTTAAGAGGGTGCCAAGTGGGGTTGAACCTGTTACCCATAGCAGGAAACTGGTTATTAACATAATCTTAATTCATCCTTCTCCCTTCCTTGCCTCAAATTTCCACTCCTTCATTTGTTCTTCTTGGGATCCAGTGCCAAATATTTTACCGGAATCAAAGTCCTCTCTCAGACTCTGCTTTGGAGTGGAACGGAAATGTAGACCAGGTATGAATGTACCCTTTGCAAGGAACATCATAAACTGTCTGTGTTAGGTACCATGGATTATGGTCTTTACCTAATTCCAGTCTATTTTATACTCAGTATTTCCGTAAAGCAAACCAGCTCCTCTGTAATTGATCAAATATGGGAAGAGCAGTGAAATATACAGACCACGTATGTGTTTATCAACTTCTGCCTGACACATTGACGTTTTGGGCCACGAAGCAGCAGCTGCTGACTGAACGTGTATGAACATTGGGAATATTGCAAACTGCAGAGGAGTGCAGATGGCATGGGCAAGTCACCTCAGGCTCTTCCTCTAGACTCAGCCATGTCTTCCATCTCGGAAGTCTTCAGTGAGTGGTTCTCCCTGGTCTTAATTCCTGGAGCCTGTTTCAACACTCACCAGCTTCAGTCCCTCCTTTCAACCGTTCATCAATCTATCTACATTTAAAAAAAAAAAAAAAAAAAAAAAAGACCATATTCTTCTTATATTTATTAAAAATTTATCATGCCTTTTCAAGTGTGCCAGCTCTATGTGAAAGCAATTCAGATGAGTATCATTTGCATTTATCCGCTGCGTACAAATTTACAGAGATCTGGAGTTAGCTGCTCACATCTTATCTTTTCCATAATAACTCTGTTACCTCAGTGCACAGTTTCTTGGGCTGGGGGTTCTTTAGGGACACAGTTACTGTCCAGACGCGTCTCTCAAGATTGCTCCAAGCATGGGGACATCTGCATCTCTGATATAAGAGCTCAGCGCCCTGTTGGTGCCTGCTAAGGGCTGAAGAGAAGGAAGAACATGTGGTCCAGACAGTACCCCAAGTTTAGTTAGGATGTGATGGGTCCCTGGAAGTTAACTTTTAGTCCTCTACCTAACTTTTTGCCCAAAAGGGAAGGGTTGGATTTGAACTTCTGCTAGAAAGGAAAGAGGGAAGTTGGTTTTGGAAGGGAATATATCATGAATTCTGTCTGCTGTCATCTGTGCCTAGTCTTAAGGCCTACCACTGTTTCTTTAACAATTTCTTATCAGTGGAGACCAATGGAAAATTGTGTTTATTACTCTTATGGGACCTTAACCCTTGATTTAAAATGTTGCACAGTTTGGACCTCATTTCACAGATGTGCCAAGTTTTGCACTATTTATTGATCATCTTTACAGCCTCAGAAACTCTGGAGAGGGTGCCTATGACTCGGAACCAACTCCACGGCACATAACAACAACAACAACTGCATATAGGAGTCCTGGTGTGGTGTTGTAACTGTGCTGTTAACGACAAGCTTGGTGATTAAAACCCACCAGCCACTCCTTGGAAACCCTGTACAGGGCTGCTATGAGTCAGAACCGACTTGATGGCATTTAACAGCAACAACCAATGTTTACTAGAACCATGCTAACCACACACGCAGTTGCTGTCCTGTCAGCTCTGATTTACAGGAGCCCCGTGTATGTCCGAGCAGAACTGTGCTCCAGGAGGTTTTTCAAGAGTTGGATTTCCCTGTTCTTGTCTTTGATTTTCTTCTCATTCTTGCTCTTCTTCTTCTAGTTGGTGTTCTTCTTGCTCTGTTGTTCCGCCTCTTCTTAAATTGTGATTTCGGTGATGATTTACAAAGCAAATTGGTTTTCCGTTCAACAGTTCATACACATTTGTTTCATGACATTGATTGCAGTCCCCACAATGTAACATCATGCGTCCACTTCCTTTTTAGTTTTGCTGTTTCCATTTGTCATTCTTTCCTCTCCTTTCCTGACTTCTGAGCTTTATCCTTGGGCAGATACTGCCCCCTTCGATCTCAGGTGGTTGATTGTTCTAAGGGTTGCATCCTTCCTTGGTGGTGCTGTTTACCCTATAGGTCTGTCTATCGTTTGGCTGAAAGTTGAGTCAAGGGGGACTTTTTCTTTTAAGTTTTTATTGTGAATTGAGTGATTGTTTACATGGGAGAACATTGGTTTTACACTCATCGTTTCATTGCTGTGATTACAATCGCCTCTGTGCATCATCATTCAACAGTATTTGCTTCCATTCCTTCTGGTTGTTTTTGTTTGTTTGTTTGTTTGTTTATTTTTTTGGAGGGGGTGGGATGTACACAAAAACACTCGGGAATATATAATCATTTAAACAACCAAAGGGAACATTCTGCAAGCCTGCCTCCTGGCTGCCAGCACACAGCTTCTCCCTTTCCATGAATCTAGAGTTCTCATTTGCTCTATCTCTCCATGTCCTCATCTCTGCCTCCATCTCTGGTGTTACTGTGTCTCTGGATAATGTCTCACATTCTGCTCGTGATCTTCTCTCTTGATGGTCCTAGGGCCCTCTGTTTCTGGACTGTAATATTAACTTCTCTCCATGGGGGACTTTTTGAAAGTACATAGCCAGGCCTTTCTTTGAGGCACCCCTGTGGATACTTGAACTCCAAGCTTTCAGTTATCAGCTGAGCCTGTAAATTATTGATACCACCCACACCCATAGAACCATGCTAGAGCCAAGCACTCATTCTATGCATGAGACTCTAACAGCAGCCATGTAGAACGCATACTAGTCTTTTCATTTTTCCAGTAAGAACACAGAGACCCTAGGGGGCCTGGCCAGGGTCTAGTTTCTAGTCAGTATGATCTGAACTCAATTTCCATGTTTGGGGCTGGCTGGTGGTATCAGATGGGATTTCACCTTGGATATGCCAGAGAAGTTGAAGGCAATACACACGCTGGGAGTTAGTACAACTGGTGATTTGGCCATGATGAAAAGCCATGCCAACTTCCCGAACTCTTTCATTCTCCTCTCGTTTCATTTCCCACGCCCCCCATTTGTTTCAGTTTCTCTTCTCCACGCTGCACTGCCCCATGGAGAACGTAATGCCCTTCTGAGGGGGACAAATGAGAATGGTGCCGAACTATGAAACGCGGAATGATGTTTCAAAGTTTCTTTTTCTCCCTGAAGTTATCTCCTTTCATATACATATATGTACACCTATCCGAGGAGGGAAAAAAATCAGAAGAGAAATGCTTTTGCAAAGAAGAAAAATGGGTTCTGGGTCCAGTGAGCTCTCCGCGGTGAGATCAGTATTTCCAAAGGCACAAAAGCTAAAAGACAGAAAAATAGAAGTGTGATAAAGCCGGCTGAATTGTTTTATGGAGTGTGTCAAACACAGATGCAACATGAAGCTAATCTGGGTAAGAAATGAACAGACTGTACTCATGCCTGATCTGTCTCTGTTCCTTGTAGTACAGTCGGCCCCCACTTGTGATGTCCCCTGTATCGTGGAGTGAAACATACACACCAGGGTCTACAGCCATTCTAGGTGGTCTCCTGGTGTAGTGCTGTGGGATAAGCACTGAACTACTAGCCATAAGGCCAGTGGTTCAAACCCACCAGTTGCTCCTCAGAAACCCTACACGGGATCACTATGTGTCAGAACCGGCTGAACAGTATTTAATAACAGCATGCGGAACACTCCTGATCTCGTTGTCTGGTTAAAATCATTCCCATCAAGTCAACTGGGACTTAGTGACCATACAGGACCGTGAACTGCCCCTTAGGGTTTCCCAGGCCTTCATCTTTATGGAAGCAAACTGCTACCTCTTTCTCTTGAGTTATGGCTGGTGGGTTAGAACCACCGACCTTCTAGTTATTATTCCAACACTTAACCCACTGTGCCACCAGGGCTCCTCTGCTTCAACATCTCCATTACCTTCCAGTTCATTTTGACTCATAGAAAGTCTATAAGACAGAGGGAAACTTCCCCACTAGCTTTCCATTCTATAATCTGCATAGAAGCAGATTTCCACATCTTTCTCTCTCTGAGTGGCTGGTGGGTTTGAACCGTCAACTTCTCAGCAACTGAGTGCTTAATCACAGTGCCACCAAGGCATACTTCCCTTCTCTAGCCCGTATCTCCTGCACCTCACGTTTCATCTGTGTGGTCCAAAGAGGAGGGGAACACCATGGTTACGTGTTTTCTTTCTTCTCTTACAACACGGCGAGTTTCAGGCTTTCCAATCGTCTGTGGAGTTAGAATTGATCACCTCTAAATAGTTATCAGCTCTTCATCAAACAAAAATTATTCAAGCTAGGCTCTCTAGCACAGAATTTACTCAGAACTTTTCTAAAATATTATCTCTTAATGTCTACCATTCTCAAAGCACTGGAGCTAACCAAGGTGACCGCAGTCTGAATAGGAAATCTATTTGAGAGGGGTGCTGGTTAATAAACCCCTAAGTCAGTAATTCTAATAATTCAAACCAAGTTTGACTTGCCACTCATTAGAAGCGCAAGCCCTCAGCTTCACATCTTCTATCTGTGGCTCCCCTGTCTCAGCCTGCTCATGGGTGGCTGTGTTCTTGGCTGGGTTACTTTTCCACATCCATAGGTAAAGTCCCTAGGGCAAACAGGGGGCATGCTGGACCAGGAAGAGGAAATCTCTGGAGAAGTCTGAAGTAAGGAGGCTAGGAAGAATAGCAAGACCTGCTTAATGAGAGGAAGAGGATGGAAACTCAGCTTGCTGGGTCTGCTTGCACCTGCTTTTCTAGTCAGTGGGCTCCAGTCTTGGGGATATCCCAGGTGGTTTGGGTGGACGCACTCTTCATTGTCCATCAGTAGTTATGGATGGATTAAGACAACTTAATGATTATCTTTACTAAGGACAAATACTGGTCTCCCAAGACCTCTGGGATGTTCATGAACTGCTTTAAGATCTCAAGTATGGGGGGACACCATGGTGAATGACATAACATAGACCACAGACATATTGTCAGGAGGGAACAGTCGCTGGAGAAGGATGTCATGCTGGGTAAGATGGAGGGTCAGAGAAAAAGAGGAAGACCCCCA
>NW_006408555.1:6581795-6583194 GCF_000296735.1 Chrysochloris asiatica | reverse complement strand
TGTCAGGAGGGAACAGTCGCTGGAGAAGGATGTCATGCTGGGTAAGATGGAGGGTCAGAGAAAAAGAGGAAGACCCCCAACGAGATGGATCAGCCAGATGGCATCATTGATGGCATCAAGTGTGGCAGCGGTAGTGAGGTTGGCCCAGAATCGGACATAGTTTCGTTCTGCCATGCATGGGTCGCTATGAGTCCGTTCCGACTCGATGGCACCTGACAACACCAGACCACAGAGACAATGTTTTATATCCTAATTTGGTGGAGTCTCACAAGTTCTTGAGTAGCCATCTAAGGTGCAACTACTGGTATGTTCCTGTCCAGAGGCGAGAAGAGTGATGAAAATTGTTGCTTGGAAACCATTGGTCCAGTGAACTAGTGGATCATGTGAACGTCAGTCTCCATGATCCTGAGACCAGAACTAAATGGTGGCCAGCTACCACAAGCAGTGCTCTGACAAGGATCACATCTGAAGGTTTTGGCTAGAGTGGGAGATAATATGGGATAAAACTCAAACTCATAATAAAGACCAGGTTCATTGGTCAAAGAGAAACTAGTGCCACCCCAACACTGTGGCCCTTATTCTCTGTCAGGTCTGAAAATGAACTCACCCCATTGGCTCAATTTTCAGTGCAGTGATAGCTCTATAGAAGAAGGAATGGAAACCAGAGACCCAGGGAGGTGGTGTTACAAGTGACGTTACGTTCAGGGGATTGCAGTCATTGAGTTCAAACAAAGTGTGTGGTGTGTTTAATATAAAAGGGATGGTTTGTTCTGTAAACCTTCATTCAGTTCACAATGCAAAAGAAGAACTATAGTACGAAGCAGGGCATCCACGTTATGGGCGAAGTGAAAGAATCAGTACAACCAGCAGCACCTTGACGATTGTAGTTTTATGTAAGCGGTACCGGCTTCCTGTTAGTGCTTCAGATGCTTAATGCTTCCGATGCCCATCTACCACAGGGCCTTTGCATGTGCCATTTTTGTTGCCCAGAATGCATCCTTACAATGTGGCATCCCAATCCTATGGCTTGTTCCTCCTTTTAATTGGAAGTTTGGCTCCAGCATCAGCATTCATACAGGTCATCTTGTATAAGACAGCCTCCCTCTCCTGCCAGTCTCTCTCCCCTGGCGGAGCATCCATGTGTCTCCACAACTCTGAATTCGAAGCCCTGCACCTCCATAATGGAGTGCATATTTTAAACTTGTGTAGTTTTCCATAATGGAGTGCACATTTTAACCTTGTGTAGTTTCCATCTCTGCCTCTAAAATGAAACTTTGTCAGGGCAGGAGCTGTCTTCAGAGGTACACCTGAGACATGTGGTTTTTATTGTTGTTAGGTGCCATCGAGTTGGTACAACTCATAGTGATCTTATGCACAGCAGAACAAAACAATGTCCAAT
>NW_006408555.1:6559606-6581334 GCF_000296735.1 Chrysochloris asiatica | reverse complement strand
TATTCTCTGCTTTCAGCCAAGATCCATCGGACATCAGCAATGATATCTCTCATTCCACGGCCTCTTCTGAATCCAGCTTGAACCTCTGGAAGTTCTCTGTCAATGTATGATTGCAGCCGTTTCTGTATTACCTTTAGGCCAAACTTCGTCTCTCATACTCCGGACGTATTATCAGGAGGAACCAGTCCCTGAAGAAGGATATCATGTTTGGTAAAGTGGAGGGTAGGAGACAAAGACCTCCCTTTAGGTGGATTGGCACAGTGCCAGTAGCAATGGGCTCAAACATAACAGTGATTGTGAGGTGGCACAGGACCGGGCAGTGCTTCGTTCTGCTGTGCACAGGGTTGCTATGCGTTGGTACCGACTTGATGGTACGTAAAAACAACAACAACAAGTATTTAGGTCCTTTGATCCACAATGGATTTCAGAATTCTGACAGCTAACTGCTTCTTGAGGGCCTAGTCTCTAGGACTACAACCCCTCAGAAAGATAAAGCCATTTCAAACCAGGATCCAGTTACTGTTGGGTTGATCCTGAGTCATGGGAACCCCATGTGTGTCAGGGTAGAGCTGCGCTCTCTTGGGCTTTCAGTGAATGATTTCTGGGAAGGGGAGGAGATAGTCAGGTCTTTCTTCCGAGGCACTTCTCGATGGATTCAAATAACCAGCTTTTATTGAGCTCCTTTTACACCACCAGAGACTCCACGGTGAAATAAAGACGCTGCTATTACGCATCTGCCGAAATCTCATCATCTTTAGCTCAACTCAACAAGGTCCCATCAAGTGCTCAGCACTAAAAGATCTTAAATAGAAATTGATTCTCCACTCCTTCTATTTGAACTGTCAAAATCATAGACTACATTGTTTCTGACTGAAAGCCCACTAACGGCTCCCCGCCGGTCCCCCCTTTTGCTCCTTCTCAGCACTGGTACCGATGATACCCATATCAATGGGGAATCTATATTGTGAATGGTTATTTGGTGCGAGAAAAGCATGTGGCATAAAAAAGGAATAATTGCCTTCATAACTGTATAATTTTTTATACTTTGAGCTTCTCACTGGCAAGGTATTCTAAGGGAGGCATAATTGCTAATTCTGGTGTTAAAGATACCTCTGAGGAATGGTTCACAGCTTGTCTCTCCAAGTGTCATTTCCTCCCGAGTAGGGAGGAAACAAAAGTCCATTGGCATCAACTCAGACCTTGTAAGTTCCCAGCCATCATAAAGTCTTCTTGTAATAACTTGGGAATTTCATAAAATTATCATTGTCTCAAGAGAAGACTTATGTAATTGCTCATAAAAATCTCCTCCCTGGTTCTGTAAGAGAATTTCTGGGTGTTACCAAAAGGTGCATTGGAACTCACCCCCAAGGTACCTCAGGAGAAAGGTCTGACTGTCTGCTACCAAAAGTGCACAGCCTTGAAGACCCGAAGGAGTGAGGTTCTCTTCTGCTTCCACAAAATCAGAGCTTTGAACCCAAAGAAGCCCAGTTCTTCTCGACACATTTAGGGTCACCATGAGTGGGATCCAACTCCATGCCACCTTGGTTTTTTTGTGTGTTTGTTTTAGTTGTGTGAGAGTTTGAATGCAGTACATCAACTTGCTTTGTTTTGTTTTTGGCTCTGTGTGATTTGAAGGCACGTCGGTGTGCCACCAAAGTCTAAGGTTCATAGGGAATATGAAGTCAGTCTGTCCCCTCAGGACTCCTTTCTTATACTAAACTTGAGAAACAAAATGCCCACAAGGGCTTCCAGACCTAAAATATTTTCTTCACCACCTTACCTGCAGTTTGAGAGGATTCCATGCAAGCCACTGTTCGGAGGTAAGGTCTTTCTAGTCTGGTGCTAAGATGTTTTCTGCTGTATGGTCCATCTAACATCAACTCTTGTGAAGCCAAGGGAAGATGGGTAGAATTTTTCTCAAGATGCACTGAAAATAATTCCCCCAGACTGTCAGTTCACACCAGGTTCAGCCCCAGTTTTTGAGGGACTGACAATGTTCCCTTTGCTCTGGAGAGAACTGAAGTCTCTCTAGACTGGGGAGCCTTAGTGTGGGTGTACCCTCTCTTGATGATGGTAGGTGCTGTCATAAAGAATACAACACGATGTGAATGCTGATTCACTTAGTTCTGGGTTCAAACCCTGATTCTGCTAGTCAACAACCATGGCCCCAGCGCATGTCTGCCTCAGCCTGGACTTGGATCCCAGCTTCACAGCCTTCTGTCTGGTTAGCTCCGGGCAAGTCATCCCATTCTATTAAGACTTGGTTTCCTCTTCAGGACATGGGGACCGTCGTACCTCCCCCTCATGGTAGATGTGAAGTTGAGGAGCCTGGTGCTCAAAAGTACTTCACTGAATGTGCGACTAAAACAGAACTTGGTGTGTATAATAACAATCATGGCTGCCGTTGCAAATCCCCTACAAGCCTTCCTCAGTGCAAAATGTGAGATGTGCCTTGCTTGTAAAGATAATGTTTACCTTACATTCAAGAACCATCTGTGCGTAATATGCAATCATTGTTTTTATTATTATTACAAAAAATTTCCAGCCTACAGAGAAGTTGAAGTTTTCAATGAATCCTCTGTGCACCCACCACCGAGGTTATGCCATGAACATTTCATCCCATTTGCTTTGACTGCTCCGCTGACGTGTCACAGTAGAAAAAGCCCTGGAGTGCTAACCACAAGGTTGACAGTTCAAATCCACCAGCTGCTCCATGGGAGAATGATGGGACTTTCTGCTGCCTTAAAGATTGACAGCCTTGAAAAGCATACATGGAGTTGCTATGGGTCGGAATCGAGCCAATAGCAGTGACTTTGGTTCTGCTTGGACTGCATCTAAATCCCTCTTCTCATAACCTCTACCCATTCCTGAATCTATCCTCCTGTTTTGATTTGATGAATTCAGAGTAGGCCTCGGTATGTTTCCCTCCTGAACACTTGAGCTTGCATATCATTAACTAGACTATGTAAATATGTGTTTATACTTTGTGTTTGTTTTTTTTTTCCTTTGGATGTAAAACTTAAACCAAATGAAAACTCAGACAAGTTGCTGCTGCATTGATTCTGACTCATGGAGACCCCAGGTGTGCAGAGGAGAACTGCCATTCATATGGGTTTTCAAAGCTGTGACATATAGGAAGAAGTTGCCAGGCATGTCTTCCAAGCACCTCTGGCTGGGCTTGAACCACCAACCTTTTGATTAATAGTCAAGCTTAACTGTACAACCACCCAGGGACATGAACGTAGAATGTATAGCCAGTGAAACACGTAAGTCTCAAGTGTGCATTCTCTGGGTTTTAACAAGTATGTTGTTGTGAAGTGCCACCGAGTCGATTCTGACCCTTAGCGACCCTGTATAGGGTTTCCGAGGAGCAGCTGGTGAGCTTGAACCACCGACCTTGCAGTTCAAACAGCTTTGCAGTCAGGTGCAGTAACCCACAGTGCCACACCAGGACGCCTTAACAAGTATACACCCTGGTTTATCTGAACTATTACCAAGATATAATATTCCCATCACCTCAAAAGGTTTCCTCAAGTCCCTTTCTAGACTATTCCAACCCTCATCACCCCAAAAGCAGCTTCTCCTGTGAATGACTTCTACCAAGGATGAGTGTTGCCCACTCTGGTGATGACAGTGGTGGTGATGTGCCGTCTAGTCGGTCCTGACTCATAGCAACTCTGTATCGGGTTTCCAAGGCTGTAAATCTTTACAGGAGCAGAGATCCTCATGTTTCTCCTGTGGGGCAGCTGGTGGACTTCTTGGCCTGCCACAGAACTTAGTATCAATGGAATCACACGGCAGAACTCTTTTGTTTAAGATTACCTTGGGAGCCCTGTATTTGCACCAATGTGCCTTCTGAATCCGTCCAAACAAATATTTTCTGTTTGGTTCAATCAGAGTCTTTCCAGACATACTTTGTCCTGCTGTCAACTGTAAATTCAGAGTCCCTGGTCTGTGGCCCTGTGCTCTCCCGATTAGTGTCTTTGTTCCCACATCATCCCCTTGCCACTTCCACCTCTCTTCTGGTTCACCAAACCCAAACCAAATTAACCCATTGCCATTTAGTCTGACACAATAGAGGAGAACTGCCTCAGAAGGTTTCGGAGGCTCTAAATCTTTACAGTAAGGAGCTCTGCTAGCGTAGTGGTTACGAATCGGGCTGCTAACCGCAAGGTCAGCAATTCAAAACTACCAGCTGTTCCGTGGGAGAAAGATGAGGCATTCTGCTCTCATAAAGATTTACAGCCTCAGAAACCCTGTACAGGGTCCCTATGAGTCGAAACCGACTCCACGGCACATAACAACAACAAATCTTTACAGTAGGAGTGATGGCCACATCCGTGGAGGGACTGGTGAGTTCCAACTGCTGGCCGTTTGGGTTAGCAGCCCAACACTTAATCCACTGCACCACCAGGCTTCTCTTGCACTACAGCCACCCACTGCCATCAGGTTGGTTCTGACTCTTAGTGAGCTGTATGGAATTTCCGAGACTGTAAATCTTTACAGAAGCAAACAGCCTCGTCTTTCTGCCAAGGAATGGCTGGTGGGTTTGAACTGCCAACCTTGTGGTTTGCAGTTCAGTGAGGCTAAGTGAAAACTCAACACACGTGTCTCCTGACTAATCTACAAATTCAACCTAATCACTCAGCACAGATCTGCTTCGCAACCTCAGGACTTCCAGTAATGAGACACACCTTCCTTGTGGTGGTTGCTGTTAAATGTCATTGAGTCAGTTCTGACTCATAGCGATGCTGTATAGGGTCTCTGTGGAGCAGCTATTGGGTTTGAACTGCTGACCTTGTGGTCAGCATCATACCAGCAGCCCGTTGTAGCTGGGGGAAAAGCTTCTCCTTGCCCCACAACCACACTATATACCCCTTAAGGTCTCAGCAAAACTGAAAGTTAGTGTCTCGCTATTAATAGGGACAAAGTTCCATATGGCATTTGTTTTGTCGCCTACAGTGACCTGCTGCAGGGAGGCCCTGATAGATAATTTGCTAATTGCTAATGAAGCCTCTTACCTGGCCAAATCTTCCCAGCCATTAGTTTCATTGATGTTCTGGGGCTGGGTTTACTGTATATGTCACTGAATTGACCATATTTGGTCACTACGGGCTTTGTAATAATTGGGTCTGTCAACTTGGTCTTCTTAAAGGACTGAGGACTGGGCTATAGGGACACTTCCCATTTTACTGCCGTGTCACCATAACAACATGGTGGTGGCAGTGATTGTTGCTAAGTACCGTCAGGTTGGTTCTAAGTCATAGCAGCTGGTGAGATTGAACTTCTGACCTTGCGGTTCAAACTCACCTTGCAGTCCAGCCCATTATCCTGCAGTATCACAGTGCCTGGGCATTAATGTGCTTTTTACAAAATGTGGCGTACGAAATCAACCTCTGATTTTGTCACTCTGAAAGTAAAGTAGAAGGTTCTGTCCCCACCTTCAACTCCTTGGTGCTAGTTCTGAGCACTGGGATTGACTGTTAACAATCTTCCAGCAATATCTGCGTTGGAGGTGGCAGGTGGTCAGCCAGCCATGGGACAACAATCTGCAGTTTCGTCTTGCTCCTTCCCTTCATAACCCAAAAAACTGTTCACAGCAAAGATCGAGTCTGTCTTGGTCCAACAAAGAAAATCAGAAGCAATTGACTGTCAACAGCTCTCTTTGTCACCTTGAATACTTTGTATTTTACAAACATTTCAAAGTAGTTTGAAGGTCCCTGGTTTTCTCACAGGGACTGGGCCCAACTGCTCAAGAGCGATCGTTGTAATGACATCTCTCTGATTATAGGGACAGCTAGTGAAATCGAGACGGAGCATTGGATTCAGAAACATCATTAGTAGGATTCTGTTTGGGTGAGGTCTAATCTTCTCTGGGGTCACCATGCTGTCTTTGACGAGTCTGACCATTTTACATCATTTAGATTGAAACAGACCCATAGTGTCACAGGCAAATGGCTTTATCGTATTTAATTAACCCAACACCATGTAATAATCTCCCTGGTAATTATCCCTCACCACTGCTGGAAAGCTGCAACAAATAAATCATCAAAGTCACAGGTATACTTAAACAGTTATTTGATACCAGGGGGAGAGAATATTGACAAGTTATGGGCCAATACTAATTATACTAAGGAAGAATGTAAATGGTTCATCAAAAATAGAAACAAAGAAAGAGGCAGATGGCAGGTTGTACATATTGTCTTGTCATATGTTGGGAAATAGGATATGAAAGAAGCTGCATGCTGTGTGTATCGGGGGGAACAAAGGCAGAAACTAGGGTCTCGATGGATACCAGGATGAAGCGCCAATGGAGGAAGCTCCCTGGGAGGTAGTAACTTACAAAGATGAGAAACCCTGGACCTTTACTTCTCAAGATGCCACTCAGGAGATAGGGAAATCAACAGTGTTTTTGTTGTTAAGTGCTGTCAAGTTGGTTCCAACTAACAGTAACCCTGTATAGGGTTTCCAAGCAGTGGCTGGTGAGTTTGAACCAGCAACCTGTGGGTTAAGTGCTTATCCTACAGTGCCACACCAGGACTCCAAATCAACAGTACCCAGAACAAATACTATAGATGGGAGTAAGTCAAAAATCATTGTTCTAAACCCTTGATGCTGTTATAAGGGCCATGGAGTGTGTTCCCCTCAGAGTGACCCTATAGGGGGTTTGGGAGCCTTTCAGTCTGGGAGGGGGCAGACTACTTCATCTTTTTCCCTGAGAGTGGCCGGGGACTAGAACTTCACACCTTGTGCTTTGCAGTCCAGTCCTTATCCTGTGGAGTCACCGCACTCTCATAAAACCTCGTTGTTGTTGTTGTTGTTAGATGCCATCGAGTCAGTACCGACTCATAGCAACCTTATGCACAGCAGAACAAAACACTGCCCAATCCTGGGCAACCTCACTATTGTTGCCACTTGGCCAATCCATCTTTCTGGGGGTCTTCCTCTTTTTCTCTGACTCTTCACCTTACTAAACATGATATCCTTCTCCAGCGACTGATCCCTCCTGACAATATGTCCGAAGTATGAGAGACGAAGTTTGTCCATCTTGGCCTCCAAGGAGCACTCTGGCTGCACTTCTTCCAAAATGGATCTTTTGGTTCTTTTGGCAGCCCATGGCACTTTCAATATTCTCCTCCAACACCTTAATTCAAATACATCAATTCTTCTACGGTCTTCCTTATTCACTGTCCAGCTTTTACATGCATATGAAGTTATTGAAAACAAAACCTTAGAAACATTTATTAAACAGAAATAACCAAATGTGAAGTTACTGTTTCTCAACAGATCTTCCATCTAGGTGTGCATGCTTCTGAAGATTGCATTTCCATCTGCCTATCCCTTCCCCAAAGAATTCTGTCCTTCTCAGTTTATACCAAAATGGCAGAGGGACTCAAATCATGTTCCCTTACAATGTTCTTTGAGTTTGTTGAACACAAAGAAATTTGAAGGGGACAAGACCAAGGCTATGGGAAGGATGAGGCAGGGTGCCCCAGGGAAGTTCTTGCAGAAGAGCCCTTGCTGTCCTTGAAGGATGAGTAGGTTCATCATTGTGATGGAATTCCTTGATGCAACTCTCGGATTTTTTTCTCACCAGTTCAATGTTTAATTCGTAAAACTTTGTCCTCATAAGTCCCCATGATCATCCTGTGTTCTTCAAGAAAATCTATCGTGTTTCTCCCGTTTGGCATCCTGAAAGCCAGTCACCATGCTCTTCAGCACTGAACTCTCTACCTTGAATTGACATACCCCAACAGATCCCCTTGACAACCGCTGTTCAGATCGGATCTACTTTTGAAGATGGTCTGTAACCATCTGCTGATCTCCAAGACATGTTTATACACCTTTGCTTTTCAATAAAACTGTGCAAATATGAACTGGAGTCCTAGTGGTGCTGAAGATTGAGCATGCCTCTCTTAATTGCAAAGTTGGCGGATCAAACCCACCAGCTGCTCCAAGGAGGAAAGATTAGGCTTTCTGCTCCCACAAAGATTTACCACCTCCGAAACCCTGTACAGGCTCTCTATGAGTCAGACACTCACTGCTCTATGGTACTGGATATGTGTGAACTGGATGACCAACAGTAATACTTTTTGACTTACCCTTGCATTTCTTGAGGTAGCAGTTACTAGAGGGGTGGAAAATCCAACATGTTCCATGACAGCCCCCCCACCCCCGTGATTTCTTTCCTGGACCTGGTATGACATGTACCCACCCAGTGGTGAGTCAGTGGGTCCTCTGTGGAGCTGGATTTCTCAGCTAGAAAGACACTCTCCAGAACACAGTGCAATTAACAAACAAAATCCAATTGGAGTTTTGTAAGTCTTAAACTTACAAAATGCCGCTGCTAGTGCAAACCAGAGAGGAAATTTGATTTCAAAGGTGAGATTTCGCAAGCCGGTGAATGCAGGGCGTGGAGTTTTGACGCAAGGATTGAATTGGATTTTCAATCAACAGAGAGCCTTGAATTCCCTGGATCTCCGATTTCATATCATAGCACCCAGCTGCTGTCCCCAGCTAAGTCTGCAAGAGCCTTGTGTCAAACACAGTTTACCTCTGGTTTGGGAAGTTTTCATTGGAGTCAGATTCTTCCGCTTGGGTTGGACTGCCAGAGAACATGGCTGTGAGCCCACCTTCTTAGAAAACAAATTGGGAAACCATTAAAAGAGAAATGCGTTTGAATAACTATGTTGCCCCTGCTTTCCTTTCCTTATTATTTCATCTGTGGGTACGTGTGGCTGTGTGCACGCCACACTGTTGTTACTCAGCCGATCAATCAAAAACGCTGTTTATTATAAAAGTAATTCTCCCTAATTAGAGGAAATTTGGAGCTTCAAAGAGATAAACAGAAAAAGCAGCCCATGGTTGCAGCCCAAGTACAATCTTTCATAACAGTTGACTGTCTTTACTAAAAATTGCTTCTGTTGATGCAAATATATGTTTAATGTGCTGGTTTATTTGTAAATACTGAGAAGCAATGCAAATTATATATACAAGGGGCTTCTTAAAATTCGTGGCAAAGTTGAATAAAAAGACAATGGAATTTCTTCATGAACCTTCAAAAGTCCCCTCATAGAGCGTTTTGCTTCAAAACGATCATTAGTTTGATCCATAAAATTACATGAGCAGTAAGTACATTTTAGGGTCGCTCTGGGTCAGAACCGACTTGATGGGACTTAACAGCAATAACAACCACCATTGTATTGTTGTTGTTAACTGCCATCAAGTTGGTTCTGACTATAGTGACCCTGTATAGGGTTTCTAAAGAGCAGCTGGTGAGCTTGAACCACCGACCTTGCAGTTCAAACGACTTAGCACTCTGAAGCATTAGCCCACAGCGCCACACCAGGACTCCTATTTTGAATAGCTCTATTCAATAACCTCATATGGATGCGAAAGCTGAACAGTGAATAAGGAAGACGGTAGAAGAATTGATGCTTTTGGGTTGTGGTGTTGGAGGAGACCATTGAAAGTGCCATGGACTGCCAAAAGAACCAACAGATCTATGTTGGAAGAAGTGCAGCCAGAGTGCTCCTTGGAGGCCAGGATGGCCAAACTTAGTCTTTCATGCTTCGGACATATTGTCAGGAGGGACCAGTCGCTGGAGAAGGATATCATGTTTGGTAAGGTGGAGGGTCAGAGAAAAAGAGGAAGACCCCCAGTGAGATGAATTGGCAAAGTGGCAGCATTTATGGGCTCAAGCGTGGCAACAGTAGTGAGGTTGGCGCAGGATCGGGCAGTGTTTTGTTCTGCTGTGCATAAGGTCGCTATGAGTTGGTACTGACTCAATGGCACCTAACAACAACAACAGCAAAGTTCTTTTGTATCAGCTGTCTGAACCACCACGTTTATCTATTCCTTTATATCTCGCCATTGAGATCTTGATACTTTCCAATATTTTGCCTTTATAAATGACAACTTAACTCATTCGTTAATTAACATGCATTGTATGTGGTGACTCCATATGGTAAGCACTGGACTGCAAACCACAACATCTGTGATTTGAGATTGCTAACTGCTCCCTAGGAGAAAGATGAGACTTTCTGCTCCCGTGAAGATTTAAAGCCTTGGAAATCCTATACAGCATTGTTATAGGATGGAACTGACTCGACTGCACTTAACAACAACCACAACATATGCCATTTAGGAGTTCAATGGCACAGTGTTACATGCTTGAATGACAGCTGAAAGGTTAGTGGTTTGAACGCTTCAGCCACTCCTTTGAAGAAAGATGAGACAGTCTGCGTCCATAAAGATTTATGGGACAGTTGTACCTGTCCTGCAGGATCCCTGTGAGTCAGAATTGACTTGATGGAATTTTGGTTTGTTTTTTTAATGTGTCAGTTATATACTTGCACAAAGCATTGGCTAAATTGGTTATAGTCTATAGAAAGTGTGTCCCTGTTTAGAATTCTGTATTTAGGAAAGATGCCTAGAACTAGCCTGCACAGTTGGATGCAAGGAGATTGGTGTTTTGAAGGTCAAGGCCAAGGTTACCTGGTGGCTGTTACTAGTAGCATTCTGAGGGCCCATTCCAGCACAGCCAGGCAGTATCAGCTGCTGTTTACCACACAAGCAAAGGTGCAAACAGTGGGATGAAGTTCTTGCTTAGGTCTTGTACCATGGGCCAGGTCTGGGCGTCCTGAGTTGCTTATGGCCCTTCACTGAACTCTGCTTCGTTGTGCAGATTTGGGCAGCCTCAGGAGCAGAACATGTTGGAAATTCTAGATGACAGAAGTGGGCGGGAGGGGCCAGGAACTGATTTCCTTCTCATGGGGGGAAGCTGGGTTGGGGCAGCCAAAGAACACTAGTTCCCTAGAACTCTTTTAACAGAAATACTACAAGTGGGCAGGGTTAAACATTAGGAATGCCTCTTCTTTTTTATTGTGCTTTGGGTGAAAGTTTACAAAGGACTTGAACTTCCCAGTCAACAGTCACTGCACATTTTGTCTCCTGACATTGGCCGCAGTCCTGTCAATAAACAACCCCTTTCTCCCTGAGTTTTCCGGTTTCCATTCTCCTTCTCATGGGGCGGAGCCTCCCGGCCTTCTGAGCTTTGTTTTGTGGTAAATGCTGCCCATTTTGCCTCAGGTGGTTGATTGTTCTAAGAAGCATGCTCCTCACCAGTGTTACTATTTACTTTATGGGCATGTCTGTGGTTTTGCAAGAAAGTGACCCTCGGAGATTCCGGGTTAGAATTGCATCTAAGGGCCACAGCCTCGGGGTGCCACCAGCCTATCAGACCAGTGGGTCTGGTCATTTCTATGATTTTTTAATTTTTCTCTAGGTTAGAAATTTCTGCCAGTTTATGGGGGCTAAAAGTCCAGGTCAGGCTCCTTATCAGTAGCCCTGGTCAGGCCTTGGCTCCGTGGCTCCTCACAAGGCATCTCCTTCCCCCAGCAACCACTGTGGGTGTCCGTGTCTCTAGTCTGCTCCTTTCATAAATCAGCAGTGATTAGGTTTACTTAACATAAAAACAACACCAAAAAGCCATGTTTCTGAACAGGATCAGATACATAGGGAGTGCAGGAGTTGGTTGGGCCTGAATCTCTGGTTTGTCAGTTTCGTCCTGTTGTGATGATCCCTATGATGGAATCTGATGGGATCGGTTCTTACATGATGTAATGGGATTAGGGTGAGATACAATATCCTCAATCAAGTCACACCCAGCCTTGATCCCATGGAGGGAGTCTCCGGGCACTGTGACCTGCAGCACCTTTCACCTTACAAGAGACAAAAGGAGACAGAAGGGAGCAGAGACAGGGGAATCTACCACCACCAAGAAAGCAGAGAGGGGAGGTGAACACATCCTTTGGACTTGTGGTCCTTGTGCTGAGAAACTGCTAGACACAGGGGAAGACTGATAACATGTCCTTTCCCAGAGTCAACAGAAAGAAAAAAGACTTCCCCTGAAGCTGGCTCTCTGAGTTCAACCTTCTAGTCTTCCAGAATGTGAGAGAATAAATTTCTGTTTCCGAAAGCTATCCCCTTGTGATATTTCTGTCATCACAGCACTAGAAAACTAAGACAGTACCAGATTGTCTAATATTTCTGTGTTAGTTACAGATTGTTGTGAAAGTGTTGTTGAGTCTGTTCCGACACATAGCGACCCTGGATAGGGTTTCTTAGTTGCAGCTCGTGGGTTTGAACTGTGGACCTTGTGGTTCGCAGCCCAGTGCTAATCCTACAGAGCCACACCGGAGTCCAGTTACCTCTCAATGCAGAACAAATTGATCAAAATTTACCAGCTTGCTGCTCCTACATGTTTGACCCCTCTGTTCCCTGAGTCAGAAATCCAAGCACAGTTTACCTGGCCTCAGAGATTCCAATCATGATTGTGGCCAAGGTATCCAGTTGGGACCACATCATCTACAGGGTTCTCTGGGGATGGTGTATTCGATCTTCCGGCTGCCATAACAAAATGCTACAAGGTGGTGGCTTTTCTAAACAGAAATGAATTGTCTCACAGTTTCAGGGGATCGAGGTCCAAACTGAGGGCACTGGCAGGGCCATGCACTCTCTGTTGGCTCTGGGGGAAGGGTCTCCGTTGTGACGTTCTGCTTCTGGTGCCGGCTGTTTGTTGGCATCCTTAGGATTGTAGAATTATCTTCACATGGTGTCTCCGCATGTGTGACTCTGTCTGAGTCTCCCTTCCATTCTACACCAATCAGAAGGGATTAGGTTTAGGACCCACAGCACTCTGGTAAGACTTAACTGATACTGTCTTCAAAGGAGTCCTGGTGTGATATTGTAGGAGAAAGCACTGGACCACAAGGTCAGTTTGAACTACAGATCAGCGGTTCAAACTCACCAGCCACTCCTTGGAAATTCTATACAGGGTCGGTTTGAATTAGAATTGACTTGACAGCAGTTAGTAACAACAGCATCTTCAAAGAAAGACCCTATTTCCAAACAGGGTTACACTCAGAAGCAGTGGTTAGCATTTCAACATAACTTCTGAGGGGCACACTTCAACCCATAATAGATAATGTGCCCCCAGACTTTCTCATGGGGTTGTTGGGAAGATTCTGTTCTTCATAGGCAATTAGACCAAAGAAACATCCTGGATGGACGGTGTAGCAAAGACAGAAGGGAGTATTGACGTATAGAGTTAGAATGAGAATGGAGAAACACGAGTGATCAGCTCAGCAGAAACTTTTATTAACATCATAAATATTCGAGGGGGTTTCAAAAAGCTTGTCAAATTCCAGTTTTCATTACCTTTCCATTTCATTTTTCCATAATCTCTTTGAAGATTTCTCCTATAAGTACTACTTACTCTGTTCTTAGAACTCTTTGAAGCGCTTGACACTTTTCCTCCTAGGTTATTGTTGCTGTTAAATTTCACTGAGTCAGTTCCTACTCACAGCAACCCTGTATATACCTTCCATGCAGTAGCTAGTGGGTTTGAACTGCCGCTCTTATGGCTCACAGTTCAATGCTGATCCTCCACTGCCACCCCAAAAGTCCTATTTTCTCCATTTACAGATGAGGAAATGGATGCACAGAGAGGTTGAGAAACTTTTCTTAGGCCACACAGCTGGTATGCAGCATATGGCTACAGAATCACTGGTCTCAGCCGCTGCCTTGGATGCCTCTCAGATCTTTCCAGCCACAACAGGGTCCAAGAGTCACTGCCCAATCAGGGCCGCCGAAACAGCAGTTGACATTCCCTGGTATCCAGCAAAAAAAGAATCTTGCTTCCCAGGTGGAAAATAGAAACACCAGGGTGGAAGTGAGACAGGCAGATGGTTGTAGCCATGGGAAGGGGGTTGTTGTTAGGTGCCATCAAGTCAGTACCGACTCATAGCTACCCTGTATAGGGTCTCGAGGAGCAAGTGGTGAGCTTGAACTGCCAACCTTGTAGTTCAAATGGCTTTACAGTCTGGTGCATTTACACACAGCGCCACACCAGGACTCCCATGGGAAGCCGGTAGCAGGGCCTGAAAGAGCCAGAAGTAAGGATTCAAATGAAGCTAGCCACTGGCCTGTAAGTGACCACTTCTCCTTTGGGAGTCTCTTGCCCTGCACCCCTTCCACTGTGGTGATTGTGTAGCGACCCATGCATAGGGTTTCCGAGGCTGTAAATCTTTATGGGAGCAGAAAGCCTTATCTCTCGCCTGCTGTACAGCTGGTAGTTTCGAACTGCCGACCTTGAGGTTCGCAGCCCAACTTGTAACCACTGCGCTACCAGAGCTCCTTCCCATCCACTGTGGGAAACGTTTAAACCAATGAACACAGCTCGCGTGTGTGCTTGTGTGTGTACATGTGTGTGCGTGTTTACCCTGCCACATCTTCCGTGTAGCATATGGTGGTAACAGGAGACTGAGGGCATACTGCCAGGTAAGGAAAGGAAAAACGTCTCTGGCCCTACTTTGTGAGAGCCGGGTGGAACTGATCAGCCCTCCAAAGGAGACAGAAACAGGTGTGTATGTTAGCACACTGTCCATGTTCCCCTTCTCAGTGTGTCAAGAACCAATCATTTTGCTCATAATTCAGGCACACAGCTGATCTACCCAATCAAAGCACGTTTGGGTAGATCTGAAAGCAAGCCACCTGGTGGCCAAAGTCTGCAATGCAGACACTGGCTCCCTTTTTACCCCTGGAGGAACTGAGGGAAGTCAGTGCCACATACCTGAGAGAGAAACTCCCAGCCTGTCCTTTGAAATCTGTTTCCCATCCCCCTGCAAAAATGCAGGCGAGAATTCGGGCATTCCTGGAGGAGATAGGGTCTCTCTCCTCGCCCATCGTGTGCTGGCTGGCTGAAACTGAAGGTGCTCATGAAGGCAACTGCAAGAGAGCAAGGTCTATAAATATTCCGTGACGACAGTCCCCAAAGGATAAATGACAGCAGCCCATGTGAGGCACCTCCTGTACCTTGCATATGGACTGCTCCCCTCCTCTGCCTGAGCTGACAGATCAGTAAATTGATTCCAGGTGATGCTGACATTTCGTAATTATCACTATCTATAGTTTCATCTTCTTCTATTGGGTATTTTTTATCTTTTTTAATAGACTAGGATACATCACAGTGGTCATTAGTTTAGCTCAAGGGAAAACCCATGGCTTCATAAACTCACATTAGAAATCAGTCTCTAAAATTACAATTGGTATGATTAGCTTCCCAATTACTTGTTTTAATAATAATAATCAAAATGAAACAGATTGATTTTATCTGAAGTGGCAGCTTTTCTTTTTCAAACTGGTCCATTGTTCTGTTGTTAACTGGGAGGAAGGAACGTAATGAATGAAACAATGACAGTAATAAAAAAACCAAGTAACTCTCCACCCAAAAGCCAAGGTTATGTTTCATTCTCGATCTGACCCAAACCAACTCACTGCCTTGAATCAGCTCTGAGTCAAGGCTATTCTCCAGGACCCAGTACTGCCCCATAAGGTTTCCAAGGCTGTAATCTTTATGGCGCTGCCTTGGTAGGGTAGTTGGTTATGAACTGGCTGCTAACCACAAGGTCAGCAGTGCAAATCTACCAGTCACTACGCGGGGAAAAGATGAGGTTTTCTGCTCACGTAAAGATTAGAAATCTTGGCACCCCTGTACAGGGTGGCTGAGTCGGCACTGACACCACACAGCACACGTCCACCTCCACCACAGTCTTTATGGATGCAGGCTGCTGTTTCCCATGGGATGACTGGTGGGTTCAGACCACCACTTTTCTGTTAGCCGTTGAGTGCTTAACTGCTGCACTACCAAGGCGATTTCTACGTTTGACAGTAGCTGAGGTTTGCATATGCTCTGATTCTCTAACCAGGCATGGATTGGAACAAGGAAAGCACCATGACTTTGAGAAAAGTCAGATTTGGGGTGAAAGGACTCCTGTCTGAAAGGACTGTGTGTGAGGGTCTCCTGGGGAGACAGGTATCGTGGACTTCTCTCCCTTACTTCATTGTTGTTAAAATTTTTGTTTGAACCTTACTGCTTGCTAGCGGTTCTTGTGTGTCTGTCTCTTCTCTTGGTTCATTCTAAGATCATTTGTGAAGAAACAAAGAACAGTTGCAATATTTCCAGAATTGTGTTTTAAAACTGAATGAAACAAAGTTTTGGTTGTCATCAGTGGGATGCGGTTTGGTTACCATAGGAAAGGTTTCCATCCTTGAATGTCAGTTCTGAAAAGACAGCATCCAGATTGCTGAAGGTCTGGGGATGCGGGACACAAGGCACATGTCTACTCTTCTGCCTGTGGTCCCGGTTTTGTGAGCGATCTGAGGGGTTATTCGGTCTGTGTTATCTTAATGGAAGTAAGCTGTATTATTGCTGTGGATGTTGGCCCTTTGATGATTGAATTCATTCTTCATCGATCCATGTAACTACGTGCCCACCTATCTACACATCCATTTATCCATCCTCCCACCCACTCAACACCTTCCAACAATGATCTGCTCACCCACATCTGCATCCAGCATATTCACCAACTGGTCCACCTGTTAGCCATCTGTATACCTACTCATCTGCTCACCCATGAACTCATCTATCCATCCATCCATCCATCCATCCATCTATTCTTCTACCATCAGCTCATTCATCTACTCACTCATTCACCCATCCATCCTGCTACCAAAAACAACAGGCAGTTCTTTATAGTTTGAATATGTTATAAGTACATGGGTGTTTCAAATATTCATAGAAAAACTCCATTATCTTTTCATTCCAATTTCCCAGGAACATTTTGAAGCCCCCTCATCCATCCATTCATTTGACCCATTACCCATCCTTTCATAGACTCATGTACCAGTCTCTGTGTCCACTCACCTATTCACCCATCTACCCATTTGTTCAGTAAGACATTCATCAAACCTGTAGGTATTGGTAATAAAGAGACATGCCAGGCACAGTTACACACTTGTGGAACTCACAGTGTGGGACAGAGTCATACATAAACCAACATTTATGCAGCAGCTTGCTGAGTGCAATTGCAGAGACTCATTCCAAGTTGCTGGGGGGTTCTGGTGGTGGTGGTGGTGGTAGTTATGTGCCACCAAGTCGGTTCCGGAACAGAAAGCCTCATCTTTCTCTCTCAGAGCAATAAGCAGGTTTGAACTACTGACTTTGCAGTTAGCAGCCCAGTTCATAACCCACTACACTAGCTGGGCTCCTTGAGGGGAATCTAAGAAGGAATCATTCCCTATGTCTCAACGAAGGATATGGACACATGAACAGCAATGCTACTCGTGGACCAGATGGGAGTGGTCACCCAGATGGACGAAGGGAGGAGGGTGAGAGCAATAAATGGAGCAATGAAAGAGACTTGGTAGCACTGTGCATTAAGCACTGGTCTGGTAACTGCCAGGGTGGCGGTTCAAACCCAACAGCCACTCCATGGGAGAAAGATGTCTCTGTCTATTCTCAAAGAGCAGTTTGTCCTATAAAGGTGGCTATGAGTTGAGATCAATTCAATGTCAGTGGGGTGTTTTGCGGGGTGGGGTTAGGGATAGCTCAAATACAGCAGCTGTTACCATTGGCACAAGTGTCAATTTGTTGTTCGAGAGAACCACAGAGCAGTTTCATGGGACCAAGCAAAGGCACTGAGCTTCAACATCAATTTCTGGTTTTGCTTGAAGGAAAGGAGAAAGGATGAATCGATGGATGGATGAGCATATGAATTATAGATGGATAAGCCTGTTGGTGCTGTAGGATAAGCACTGGACTGCTAAATTCAAGGTTAACAGTTCAAACCCCCCAGCTGCTCCGAGGGAGAAAGATGAAGTTGGCTATTCCTGTAAAGATTGACAGGAATCCACTCAATCGCAGTGGGTTTTGGTAAGATGCATCTTGGATACATCTTAGGAGAGAGACCAAAATGCAAACTTGCACTTACTGAGGGGCAAACCTTAATATAACTTTATGTTGTTGATATTTTTTACCCAAACTCAAACCACAATAAATACAGTTTCTCCACCCAGTAGCTGCCTTAAACAGGCCTTGTTCCCATTCTCTCTGTGGTGAGGACTGCCTCAGGTGGACTTTCTGCCAGAGGGCTGGTAGGCAGCTGGGCACCAGGCCTGCACAAGGCCTTTATGGTTGCCCTAGAGATCTCAGGTTGCTGCTCAAATACAGCAGCTGTTACCAGGGCAACTCCATTTCCCAAACTGGAAGCTAAACTTAGTAGTGCATTCCCAGGTGCTGGGGGCCCAGCCCTGCCAAAAAATGCCCGAAATCCACACAGCCTCCTTCCCCGTGGAGCTTAAATAGATTGAAAACAAACACATATTGTCAACAGGTGTGGTTCAGTGTGAGCGTGTGCCTGTTTTTCAGGACTTGCACCAAGGGGACAGTTCCTGTAGGAGAAATGAGCTTCCAGGGCACGGAAGCCCCACACCCAGAGGCAAAAAGTGCTCAAATCTTCCCCTTTAGGGCCCCAGGCCCAACAACTCAGTGAGCAGGTGCTTCCATTAAGGGCAGTGTTTCCATGGCAAAAGCCAGGCTGGCGGGGGGGCTGGGGTGGGTTAGGTCCCGGAGGCTGCAGCCAGCTGTCTGATTAGGGCTCATTCTGTGAAGTGGGTAACCAGCCCGTATCCTCATTAACTCAACTAGAATCACTTGTGGGTCAGAAACCTGCCTTCGGTTCAGCTTGAGTCAGAGACTGGGATATGGGGCAGGGGGGCCGACCATGGGACACAGGCTCACCAGCTCTGAGGTCATTTGATAAAAGCCCCAAGGACATAGAGAACTTTTTATTTAAGACGCTGCCTAGAAGTTCCGTCCACCCGCGACTGTCTAAGAAGAAAAGTAAGTTCTGCTTGCACTAACTGGATTTGTTTACTAGATGAAATTCTCATTTTAGTAACGTGACTTCTCCATCTTACACCCACTGGTGGCATTCTCCTCTCTTGATGTCCAGTGTTCACCCTTCCCTGTGGCTGGAGGTAGAATTAGAGGGATCTGTGTAAGGACAGGGAGGAAGATTAGCAGGGACAGGTCACTTTTAAAGTTACACTGTAGAACCCTGGTATGGTATTGTAAGATCAGCATTGCACTTCAAACCACAGGATCAGTAGTTCAAACCTACCAGCTGCTCCTGAGAAATCCTGAGATGGGAACTGACTTGAATGCATTTACCACCGATAATAACAGGGTTCTGGTGTGGCACTGTAGGATAAGCACTGGTCAGAAAGGTCAGTTTGAACCACAAAGTTGGCAGTTCAAACTCACCAGCTTCTCTTCTGAAACCCTATGAAGGATCTCTATGGGTCAGAACTGACTCAGTGGCACTTAACAACAACAACAACAATCAGAATATTCTCAGTATTTGTGGAGGCTTTGAGTGGAGAGGAAGAAATGCATGGCAATAAATAGAAAAAGAGGAAGGAGTGATTCATCTCTCAGTAATGTTTTCCGTCTTCAGAAGATCTGTGGTAGTCAGGTGTTGGTGTGTTTGTGGGAAGGGCAAGGGAAGCCCACTGAGCATTTGTTGTTCAGAAGAACCACAGAGCCGGTTCATGGGACCAAGCAAAGGTACTGAGGCCAAGCAAAAGGCTGATTTGTATCCTTGTGTATCAGTGAGGTCTTGGCAGGTAACGAGTGTCGTCGGGTCGGTTCTGACTCCCAGCATCTCTGTGTAGGGTTTTCAAGGTGCTGCTGGTGGGTTTGAGCCACCAACCTTGAGGTTAGCAGTCCAGTACTTATCCTATAGCGCCAACCAGGTGTTAACGAGCGGATCTCAATGTATCTGCAGTTTAACAAAACAAGTTTATTTCCTGCTTTCCCAGACAGACTGTATGGCCCCACCTCCCAAGGGAACAGGGCAGGTTTTCACGTGGAGCCGCACCTGTTGTCGAGATGGGCTCACAGCCTGTTGGTTGTAGGGCAACACTGAATATCCACACGCTTCCCCCACGCACTCAACTAGACGCTGAGGCTACAGAGCCGGGCTATTGTTCTCAACCCGTGGCTGTCCACAAGGGTTCAGCAAGCAGGCAGAACATGGCGGAGTGCAATGCGCATGAGTGGGGAGGAGACCGCTGTCTGTACAGTCAAAGAGGGTGTGTGGCTTGCTCTTAGTCACATGACCACATCTACTCATAAAGGATGATAGAAAATGCAGTCTGGCAGAGGTGTGGGGTCCAGGAAGAAAACGGCCTTCATTTTGAGGGACAGCTAGTGGTCTCCTCACACCTTTCGTCATCATTGATCTATGTTGTTCTTAAGTGCCATCGAGTCAATTCTGACCCACAGCGTCACTGTATAGAGTTTCCAAGGAGCAGCTGGTGAGCTTGAACCACCAACCTTGCAGTTTAAATGACTTTGCAGTTTGACGCATTAACCCACAGTGTCACACCAGGTTTGCGTGTCAGCTCTGTACCTACATCGTGTTAGAAACCAGTGATAGATTCGTTCACAGCTCATCCATCATCCCCATGAGCTTTAGAATCTAATGAAAGAGAAGAAAATGCTACGTGGTTAATTATAGAATGAATTCATTACTTTTTTGATGAGGGCTATAAAAGAAAAGTACAGGTTCCTATGAGATCTGGTAACCATCTCTGTGTTGGTGGCATGCCATCATGTGTGTTCCGACTCAGTGACCCTGTATAGGGTTTCTGAGGCTGTAAATCTTTACAGGAGAAGAAAGCCTCTTCTATTTCCTGTGGGGTGACTAGTAGATTTGAATTGCTGACTTTTCAGTTAGCAGCACAATTTGTAAGCCATCACACTACCAGAGCTCTTAAGGATAACCATTTCTAGAGAGGGTAAAGGAGAGGCAAATTCTCTAGGAAGAAGTGGCCTTTCAGCTGGGACCAGGAAATGAGAAAGATTTAGAGGCACAGCCCAGAGGTACTTCAGGAAGAGCAGCCAGCAAGGCCAAAGTCCTGAGGCATACTGGGATATGGAACATTTTAGACACCATCACAGACAACTGTGGGACCCACACACGCTGACCAAGAAGATGAGGTAGTGCGGAGTGATGCTGACAGAGTCCTTGTGTGCTGAGCTAAGGGATGATGGTGTCTTTCTGACAACAGTTGGGAACCTCTGAAGGCTTTCAGCAGGAAAATAGCCTGGGTGTGGCCTTAAGCAGAACAGGTTTTAGGAGGGGAAGAAGAGTGAAGAAGCTATTACAGCCATTCTGGAGAGAAAGAGGGAGCCTGGATTAGGGGGTGGGCCAGGAAAAATGGAGAGCAGTAGAAGGGTTAGAGTAATATTGAAGGGAGAGAAGTGAGGGGTCCTAATGACCTCCACTTCACGTGGCCGGCACATGAGTACCAGGTGGCACTTGGCACATCTGAGTACAGGACAGCTTAGCCATTACTGGTTGCTTTCCCTTTTGCCTCTGAAGTTTTATGGCCTCTTTGACTTCAGACTAATTTCATAAAAGTCGGTTCTTTAAAATGGATGTTCCCGGAGCTCAAATTCGCCCTTCGTCTGCACTTCTGTGGACTTTGATTAGTATGCAGAATAGAGCTATATACCTGATGTCCACAGCATGCAATCCCAGCACCAGTGGAGAGAGGTACAAGATAAATCACTCCAAGTAAATGACTAATTAATCATGCTCTTGATTTTAATAACATATACCGTCTGGCTCAAGATTTGTCTGCCTATAATCTTGCCTTCTCTTCTAGGAATTTGATAATCAGTAAAACCACCCATGGCTTCCTAATTGATGGCAGTTTCTTTTCTTTCTTTGAGAAAAGTTCAGAATCCAGACTCTTTTAGTGTGGAGGGGGAAGGAGAGAGAGGAGAAGTCCGTATGGAGGGGGAAGGAGAGAGA
>NW_006408555.1:6557372-6559496 GCF_000296735.1 Chrysochloris asiatica | reverse complement strand
GTATGGAGGGGGAAGGAGAGAGAGGAGAAGTCCGTATGGAGGGGGAAGGAGAGAGGAGACGGTTATGTATGTGTGTTTGTCTGTGTTGAATTTCATCATAGATATTTTAAGATATTCGGTGGGGCAGAACTGACACCATTGCTTTGCCAATGTGTGAAATCTTTTCTGGAAAGACCCATGCCCGAGGGCTGGCTTGCAGTGGATCTGCTCACCAAATCAGAACACTATGCCTTTCGAGGGTAGTTAGACAAGGGTTGTGAATTCTTAGTAGTAAAGCATCCCTCACTTTGGTTGGTTTCAAAGAGTGGTAATTCAACAGGGGTATGAACCATGGGAGGAGTCATCATTTCCAGTCGGCCACGCTCTATTTATTTGGAATGGATAGCCCTATAAAATCAAATACAATTTGCTTCTATAGAGCTCCTTGATCTCACATGACCAAAGGAGCCCATGGTCTTAGTACTGAAGACTAGTCCCCACTGGGACTAGTGTGAGGCTGACAAGGCAGCTATCTTTAGGAAGCATTCTTCTGGAAGCAGACTCTTCAGACTTTCTTCTAATTGCTTTGTCTTCTTCACCTTAGCCATATGGGAATGGTCAGTCTACCGGTGTGTATTAAACTTCCTTCTGATTGGTTTGTCTTCTTCATCTTGTCCATATATGGGAATGGCCAGTTTACTGGTGTGTATTAAACTGTCCAAAACCAAAGAAATAATACCTTTGTAAGAGCATGTGTTCTAGAAGGTAAAGAGAAAATGTGACCCACTATGGAAGAAATTACCACTGGATATGGTGATATGGTGGACAGACTGGTGGTCATAGAGAAATCTTTAGTCCATACTTTGAGCAAAGCACTGAGTTGTGGACTTGAATCATAACCATCGGTGGAAAACAGCTTGCTAATAGTGTTGTTAATTGCCATCGAGTAGGTTCTGGCCCCTAGCAATCCTGTGTAGGTTTTCCAAGAAGCAGCTGATGGGTTTGAACCACCAACCTTGTTGTTAGCAGTCCAGTACTTATCCTGCAGCATCACATCAAGATGTGTGCAGCTTTTTAATCAGTTCCAACTCATAGCAACCCTTTGTACGACAGAATGAATCATTGCCTGTCCTTGGCCATCCTCACAATTGCCATGTTTGAGCCTGTTCTTGGAATCACTGTACCAATCCATCTCATTGGGAAGCTTTCTCATCTTCACTGGCCTTCTACTTTGCCAAGCACGATGTCCAGGGACTGGTGGATTTGAACCATCGACCTTTCAACAGCAGCCAAGTGCTAGAGCTCCTGGGGACTGACAAGTGGAGATGTTGGTGCTTCTCACACACATACAAGCAATTATGTAACTTGTAGGTCCAAAGTATGTGAGACAAAGTCTTAACATTCTTGTTTCCAAGGAGCCTTCTGACTGTACATTTTCTAACACAGATTTGTTCTTGTGGCACTCCATCGTACTTGCAGTATTCTTCACCAGCATCGTAACTCAAATGCGTCAGCTCCTCTATGGTCTTTCATATCCATTGTCAAGCTTTCACATAACTATGAGGCAATTGAAAACACCAGGGCTGGGGTAAAGCACACCTTAGTCCTTAAAGTGACATCTTTGCTCTTAAAAAATTTAAAGAGGTCTTGTGCAGTCGATTTGCTTAATGCAGTACATCATTTGATTCCTTTTTTTTTTTTTAATGTTTTATTGTGAATTATGTGATAGTTTACATGGGAGAACATTAGTTTTACATTCATCCTATCGTATATCGTTTCATTGCTTTGGTTACAATCCCCTGTATGCATCGTCAACCAACCAAATGTTATACACTACAAGCCTGCTTCCCCAGTCGTCAGCACACAGCCCTTCTCCCTCTCGGTGTCTAAAGTCCCCAGCTGCTCCATCTCTCCACGTCATCACCTCTGCCTCCATCTCCGGCATCACTGCTTCTCTGAGTAGGGTCCTGCACTCTGCTCTTCTACCATGATGGTCCCAGGGACCTCCGCTCCTAGGCTGAAAAGTTAATCACCCCTCCTCGCTACAAAACGTCTACCTTTACATTTCCAACCCTCACAAGCAGTCCTGATAAAAATTATTCACTATTGTATCACAAGTGACCCATCCACATTTCATTTCATCAG
>NW_006408555.1:6550196-6551291 GCF_000296735.1 Chrysochloris asiatica | reverse complement strand
AGAAAGCCTCATCTTTCTCCCGCGGAGCGGCTGGTAGTTTCCAACCGCTGACCTTAAGGTTCGCAGCCCGATTCGTAACCAGTATGTTCCCAAAATACACGAGACAAAGTCTTGCCATCCTCCCTTCTAAGGAACATTCCTTCTAAGGAACAGATTTGTTCATTCACCTGGTGGTCCGTGGCACATTAAATATCTTAACCAGCAGTACAATTCAAAAACATCAGTTCTTCTATGGTCTTCTGGATTCACTGTCCAGTTTTCACATGCATATGAGGCAATGGAAAATACCATGGCTTGGGTCAGGTACACCTTAGCCCTCAAAGTGACATCTTGCTTTTCAGCTCTTCGTAGAGGTCTTTGATATCAGATTTGCCTGGTGCAATACATCATTTGATTTCTTATTTCTTGATTACCGCTTCTATGGGGGTTGATAAAATACCATTGTTGTTGTTAAGTGTCTTTGAGACAGTTCTGACCCATAGTGACCCTGTATAGGGTTTCCAAGGAGTGAGTGATGGGTGAGTTTGAACTGCAGACCTTGCAGTTCAAACCAGCTTTGCAGTTCAGCACCATGGCAGGATTCTAAAACATCATTAAGTCTTACGGAGTTACTCCCAGTTGAGTCTCCTTCCTCTGAAGACTACCCTGCGTGTGCCGTAGAATGTGATTCAGCATCGGTGCTGCAGCCGTGGGAGGGAAGAAGCTGGTATTCACGGACTAGCTACTGGATGTGAGTTTAACCCTACAACAGGATTCCACCCAATCTGTTTAATAACCCAGTGGGGCTGGCACCAGCATCTCCATTGAACAAATCTAGAAAACCAGAGCATCAAAGTGGTGAAGTACATTGGTAGCTGTCACACAACCAGGAAATCTATTTTCAAAGCTCTTTCCATGCTCCTTAAAATATTCATGTGCCACATGGAAGCTTTGCTTTGCTCCCCCTGTACCATTTCTTATCAACGGAGAAAAGATTGAAGTTGTCAAGGACTTCTTTCTTCTCAGATCAACTATCAACACTCAGGGAAGCAGCAGTCAAGAAATCAAACAACGTATTGCATTAGGCAAATCTGTTGCACAAGACCTTTTTAAAGT
>NW_006408555.1:6537412-6550096 GCF_000296735.1 Chrysochloris asiatica | reverse complement strand
CTGTAAAGATTTGTTCCCTCTTTTGAGCTACTGCTTCCATAGGTGTAGGTCAAGTTCATCACATTGTATCAGATGACTCTTTTTTTCCTCTTCTTTCCATCATTTGATTTCTTGACTGTCTCATTTATGAACATTGATAATGAATCCAAGCAAAATGAAGTCTTTGACAGCCTCAAGTTTTTCTCCATTTCTCATGATGTTGTTTATTGGTTCAGTTGTGAGGATTTTCATATTTTTTTTAAAACTGAGGTACAATCCATACCAAAGGCTGTAGTTGTGATTTTCATCAGTAAGTCCTGTAAGTCTTCTTTGCTTCCAGCAAGCAAAATGGTGTCATCTGCCTATTGCAGATGGTTGATGAACAATAGCTTGGGTGATATTTATTGAACATCTTCAATATGCTATGCATAGATATCACCTCACTGATCCCTCACAATGACCCTGAGATGTAGGTCTTGTGATCCTAACTTGACAGATTGGAGAGATGTGGTCCTGGCAGGGCAAGGGGCTTCCATGGATATCAAAACCAGCCTAAGCCCAGACCCTGGCCCACCTTCCACATGCTGAGCTTAGATACAATTGGTAAGACAAGCGTGTCCTCCACATGACCATTCAAGTCATCTCTGTGGCCCGTCCAGTTTGGATAAGAAGTCTGTGCTCTTGGACAACAATGACCAAAGAGAATTTGACAAATCACCTTGGGGAAATGTGTGTCCAAACATCTGTGAACTCAGCATCTAGCAATCAAGAGTCTCTCTCCCAACATAAAAAATGAGGAAAAAAGAGTAAGGGACATCTTCTGCCCTCATTTTCCAGATTCCAGTCCCAAATCCTGTGGCCTTGGCTTGGTTGGTCTGGGTTGAGTGTCTCTCCCTTGCAGCAGAAGCTCATTATTGGTCTTTACCGCTGCCCAGTTCTCCAGCAGGTGTCTGGAGATGGCCCAGCCTCAAGGTCACAGGGACATTCTTGATACCACCTTTCTATGATTCAGTGTAACCTTGGTCTCCAAAAGGTACAGTGGACTCCATAGCTACCTTATCCTCTTCAGTGACCCCCTTTACCAGTTCCCCACGGCCCCACTTCAACTCTCAGCTCCGGGAATCAGGTGGCACATGTTCTTTGTGTTACCACCCGGAGGAGCACTTACATTTGATGACATCTCCAGCCTCAGAGCTCAGGGAGTAGCACAGAGCATTTGCATGAAATTACCCCTCATTCTATCTATAGGCATCCCTGCCAGTGTTTGTGAATTTGGCAGAAGCCAGCAGATCTCGGAGTTAATGTCTCACTCTCCTGCGAGGCTCTCTGGAATGGGGTGCATTAGAGAGTTCCCTGACAATGAGTCGGACAGATCCTGGGATGCAGAGCCCAGGTGATGTGATTTGCATCCAATTAAGGAAGCAGGAAACGGTGGTGGCATTATTCACATGCATGACTCTTAATGCCTTTTGGCTCATTAAGCCTTTGGAGAAAGTTTTGTAGAAGGATGTTGGAGGGAACAAGAGCAGGGTTTGGGCACAGGTAGAGGTGAGCTTCCAGGTCGAATCCTCCCACCAGGGCTGCTAGGCAATTGTATGTTTCTTTTTTAGATGTGCCTCTGAGTTCCTAAGGATGTTTCTTGCACTGTTTTGACAGTTTCCTGTTTATCCAAATAGCTAAGTAGCTCTATCAACCTCCTTTTGACAAGGCTTGCTTTGATTTGTCTTGGGGACTTCACACCCCACTCCATCCTCAAGTATAGCCTGGAGAACATGGTAGGCTATTGTGGTGCATTAATTTACATGTGGTTGAGTTCCTCACAATGTTCAAATCATAGGAGATTTAAATGTTGTTCTGATTAGTAACACAAAGAACGAATTCAGGGTGAGTCCCTGGGCTGCTGGTTGATGATGGTGTTGAATTCACGGAAGGAGAGGCCTGAGGGGCTGCTGGAGAAGGCAGGGGTATTCAGTTTTCATTACACCTGTGGGGAACAGCTCCACTGCTCGCCTCTCCCTGGAGTATTAAGGAGGTGTCCAGACAATGATGGATCTAGACTTGGGCGTATGGCTTTGACAAGACACTTCACCTCTCAGGGTTTTCCATCCTGAAATGAGGGAGATGAGGAACAGAAATGGCTGCAGAGGCTCTTCTGAGCTGGACAGTGATGGGGGCTAAGGGGAGGCATGGGCAGGACAGCATCTCTCTGAGTAGCACGCTCTGTTTTCTTTACAATTGAGTCATTTGGCTCTTGAACAAGTGCTTTTGACCAGAAGGACTCCCTCTTGTTCTGAGTGTCTCGAGTTCATCCTTGAGATTCTGAGGCTAACATCTCAGGTCCCCACTGGAGTTTCCATTACGGACCAGTGAATGTTCCATCTACACACAGTGTCCCCTGTTGGCCTTCCTGGTCCTTACTTCTTTGTCTCAGGGTTGTTTGAGAGGCATGCCCCCTCTTTAGCTACTGTCTCCTCAGTGTGAACAGTTGCTTCCTCATCTAGACACTGCTGGAGTTCTAGGTGGGTTTTGGCCACCCACCACTGTCCAGTGTATTCTGACTCCTAGCAAGCCTTTTGGACAGAATGGAACTGCCCCATAGGCTTCCCTAGGTTATCAACCACCTTTAGAGAGGCAGACTGTCACATCACTGTCTTGAGGGAGCAGCTGATGGGTTCCAACCACCGACCTTTCAGCTAGCAGCCAAGTGCTTAACCACAGCACCACCAGAGTTCCTGGGGGCTGACTAGTGAAGGGGACATTGGTGTTTCTCACACATATAAAAGCAGTTGCTTAATTTGGATAATAGACTGGAAGAACATAGTAGGCCTAGTACTACTGAATAAATCAGCACTTCTCAAACAAGCCTTCTTACTGTCTTAATGTATTAATAGGGACTGAGACAAAATCACTGCTGAATAAGTAGGAGTAAGGATAGACCTGGTAGCACTGTGGTATCAGCTTCAGACTGCTATCTACTGGGGGTTCAAACCCCCCGGTTGCTCCTCCGGAGAAAGATAAGGCTGTCCCTTAAAGATATGTTAATATTGTTGTTGCCATCGAGTCAGTACTGACTCATCGCGACCCTGTGCACAACAGAATGAAACACTGCCCTGTCCTGGGCTAACCTCACAATGGTTGCCACGCTTGAGCCCATTGATGCTGCCACTTTCCTGGGGGTCTACCTCTTTTTCTCTGACCCTCCACCTTACCAAACATGATATCCTTCTCCAGCAACTAGTCCCTCCTGACAATATGTCCAAAGTATGAGACACGAAGTTTGGCTGTCCTGGCCTCCATGGAGAACTCTGGCTGCACTTCTTCCAACACGGATCTCTTTGTTGTTTGGCAGCCCATGGTACTTTCAATATTCTCCTCCAACACCATAACTCAAAAGCTTCAATTCTTCTACAGTCTTCCCTATTCATTGTCTAGCTTTCACATACAGACATGGAAACCCTACACAGAGTCACCATAGAGTCCAGATGTGGCACAGTAGGATAAACACAGGACCACAAGGTTGGTTTGAACTGTATGATTGGCAGTTCAAACTCACCAGCCACTCCTCAGGAACCATATACAGGATTGCTATGAGTTAGAACCAACTTAACAGTGCTTAACAACAACAACACTGTGTCCGAAGTGAGTTGATAGCAGTGGATTTGGGAGTTTCAGTTGAAAACTATACTTGTTGAGACTATACCTCGGGGTAGCCACCATGGTTTCCACCCTCTGATATTCCCATTGTATAATCACCTCCTCTTGAAGGCAGGACAGGATCTGTGAATTGCTGGTAGAATCTGGTGTTGCTTCTATGGTCAGATCTTGTTATAGAAGACACAGTCTTAAGTGAGAGGAGGGAGACGTTTCCCCTTCATTGGTGACTTTGAAGAAGTAAGTTATGAGAGGATCTACAAAGATGGCCACGTGACATGGATTGTGCATGGTCTCTATGAGCCAAGGGCAGCCCCTGGAGGACAGTCAACAGGATAGATCTTGAGAAGAGGTGAGACGGTGTTATTGCAGGTGTGGGCCTGTGCACACACGTGTCATCTTCAGGGGAGGGATGTACTGAGATGTGAAGTCTGAAAATTAGTGGAGCCAAGTTTTGAAGGCCATGTGAGCAGCTTGTTCTTTATTCTGTAAAGAATGACCCACAAGGTTCTCACGAATGGGAAATACAGGAAGATCAGTGGAACAGAAGTACAAGGGAGAAGTAGAGGAGCAGCCATTAAGTGATGACCACAATTGTCCAGTAAGACCTGTTGAGGTCCCGTCATATTGTGAATGGAAGTGTGGGGCTGCAGAGATGGTGGGGGGTGAACCATCAGGACATAGTGCCTCTAGAAAGGACAAAGGGCAGATGAGAAGTCTAATGGGAGGTGAGGACATCTTTCTTCTACATCAGCTTCCTTGAGAATTGTTGATCACAAGAAAGTCAGCATCTTCTCAATAGGAAATGGAGAGGCTGTGTGTGTGGAGGCTTTGGTTAGCATGAAGAATGAGTCCATTTAGTCCAATAACAGGCAGTGCCTTGGAAGAGCTTTTCAAACCTATCAGTCATTCCATGGTACAAAAATGAGACAATCTGCTTCTGCAAAGATTTACAACCTTGGAGACCCTACCTGTCCAGACTTTATCCTACTGTGTCCATGTGAGTCCAAATCTACTCCAGGGCGCTTGGGTTTAGGAAGAGCCACATGGAGGATGTGAAAATGGAGAGGAGAAAGAAAAATGGATGTGAGTCGATTTTTGGAGAACTGAAATGGCATCAAAGGCACCATGGTGCCATGATGGTTGAGTGCTTGCCTGCCGACTGAAAGGTCAGTGGTTCGAACCTACTGACTACTCTGCAGGAGGAAGATAGGCTAGTCTACTTCCAAAGCAAAGTACAGCCTATAGAGCAGTTCTGTAAGCCTGCTGTGGATCGGAAGGGGCTCTGTGGCAGTGGACTTGGTGTTTTGGCTTCAGTGGCATCAGATTCATTTTAGCCTTTTCATTGCATCCCTTCATTGGAAGATGGAGCTCTGTTCTGAGCAATTGCTTTTTGGCTTCACATAAATTCTCTCATTTGCTCTCTCAGTAATCCTGTGAGCAGAGAACACTGGATCTCCATTTTTACCAATGGATAAACCGAGGCACAGAGAGGTCAACCTGCAATACTGGCAGGACTTGAACTCGATGTTGTCTGATTCCAAATCTAGCCTGAAGTGCTTCTCCTGCACTTCCGGTTGTGTCTCCGATGCCTACCTTCCAGTTGCTTTTCCTCCCTCCTGTATGGCCACGCCTCCTGCCTACGTGGCTCCACACATTGCCCCTGGTTCTTAGACCCTGCTGTTTGACCTCTTGGTGCCTGATCTCACTTCAGAGATCTAACATTAGCCTCTGCTTACTTTGAAGATTTGCATGGACCCCTTTTCTGTTTTCCATTTCTTCACGTGAGCTCTTCAACGTGGAGCTGCCACTAAATCTTCACATTTATATATACACCCACAACTGCAGTTCCTGCATGATTGACTCCGATTCATTTGGCACCATAAGACTCCTCAGCCTGTCCTGGAGGTTGTCACTTAGTCACTCAATCATCATTCCTTAATTCCCTATTAGGAGACCCCAATCCATACATGGAGTCCTGGTGTGGCGCTGTGGGCTAATGTGCCAGACTGCAAAGCCATTTGAACTGCAAAGTCGGTGGTTCAAGCTCAGCAGCTGCTCCTAGGAAACCCTTTACAGGGTTGCTATGTGTTGGAACTGACTCGACGGCACTTAACAACAATAATCCATACATACTTGGGGAATGCAGCGTACTGAAGACACTAGATGGATCACTGGTAGATTTCTTTGTTGGGGAAGGGTTTGTACAGTTTTTTTTTGTTGTTGTTTTTTACCCCTTGATGGCACTCTTTTTTTTTTTTTTTAAAGAATCGAATGAAAGCTACAAATCCGTTATTCCAAAAATGTGCACCTGAGTTGGCTCTGACTCATGATGCCCCTGTGTACCTCTGCTCAGTCCTACCCAGTCTTCACAGTCGTGGGTATGGGGGTATGCAAGGATGCATTGTTGTGGTCTCCATGTATTAAGGGGCTCATCTTCCAGCGCACCATTGGTCCATACTCGGTTGTGAATTACAGGGTTTTCATTAACTAATTTCCAGAAATAAATGGCCAGTCCTTTCTTCCTCATATCTTTTATCTGGGAGCTCCACAGATATCTGGCCCCATGGATGACCCTGATGGGGTCTGAAATCCTATTGGCAAAGCTTCCAGTGTGGCATCATCACACTAGTCACCACATGCAACAAAGAAACAGATGATGGCACACCTGTATACATACCCTTGAACATACACATCCAGTTTTATGTACTATTCTCGTGGCTCCAGGCCCCCTGAAGACCACCCATTTGTGTTGTCAAGTCCTTGACCCCAGGTGAAGCAGCACACACTAGAAGACCTGTCTCATATGCTCCTATGACCCCTGCACCAAACAAAGAGCCTGGTTCCGGGCAGTCCAGGTGAGCTGAATGGATCAAGGTACATGTTCCTGTCCCCTGGAGTCCTTCATCTACTTCTTACATCCCTCGTGTCTTGTCACAGTCCAGGAAAAAAATGTCTACCTCTCCTAACCAAGTGACCCTTACTTTTGAAATCACTGTCCAGCACCCAGCTCCTCATAAGCTCTGTGACACCGTCTCAGAGTGCTCACAGATTTGCAGCCATGTCCACATGTAATAAAGCATAGTGCACCCATGAGGACTCAGGTGGGTCAGGAGGGAGGAGGGTTTACCACATGGCACTGCCACATCAGGTAACCCCTCTTACTGTCCTGTCCTGGACAGGATGACATTCCAGGAGCCCATCTTGCTTTCGGCTTGAACCTACTAAGGATACAATTATTCACAAATGACCATGTTAAATGTAGCCTTTGTAACAACAGGGGATTTGAGAAGCCACTAAGTGGCCCATGCAATAAAGGCACCAGAAGTCTCTGGAAGCATGGCCAGTAAGTTTGCCCAGTAAAGCTATAGTATTTCTCATTGGTAATGGGAATTTTTAAGGACACAATGTGGCGGATTTCCATCAACCTGTATGTGTCCATTGTGGATCGCAGGGGGAGTGAAAGCAGGCAATAAAAAGCGAAAAAAAACCCACAAACAATAACAACTACAAAACACACACACAAAATTGGGCTAGGGGCCAAGAGGATATGATCATTTCTGTGGAAAAGGGAGCCAGCAAAAGAAGAGAAAAACAGCTCCACCCCTCCTGTCCAAATGAAAAAGCATTTAATTGAATGTTCTTTACAAAGGTGAAAAAAGACCCCATGGAGTTGCCAGTGTTTCATTAGCCAATTGAGTTTGGTGCCTCAAGTTTCAAAGACCATTCTCCTGAATGATTATTCTTATATCTGTGCCAGTCTGCCCATGCTCAGCAAGACCCTGCTGTGCCACGTCATTTAAAAGTCAAAACCCTGAAAGTATTTTTATGCCCAATATAGTAACAGAGCAAACCTGATTTCACCAGTCTTTTCTCCACAGCCTCCTTTCTGTGTCTGGCATGTAGATTACCTTACCAGGAGGGAGGCTTGGAATCAACAGAGCTGCCTCCAGACCCTTTCTTAAGCTGTAAAAGAACTCAGAGGGAAAGATATTAGAAGGCTTAGGGATGGCAGCATTGTGGGCCACCATTTAAGTTAGAAGATGGGTTTCTCAGAGTTTTTCCTTGAAGCTAGAAAAATAAGGAACAGTTTGGGGCTGTGGTAAGTGTCTCTAAGTAAGTTAAGGAAGTTATTAGGAGAAGCTAGTCCTTAGCAGGGTTGAAAGAACTCAGATGAAATTCACTGCCAGAAGCTGCCACATTATGGGCAGGAAGAATAGTTTGAGTTGACTCCTCACCTAAAGAAGCAGTTCAAACCCACCCAATGGTACTGCAGAAGAAATGCCTGGCATTCCACTCCATTAAAGTTTTACAGGCAAGAAAACATCTCTGTGCGGTTCTGCTTTGTAACACACAGTGTTGGTCGTGGCTCAGAATGGATTTGACAGCAAGGGATTTGGGGGTGGGATTTTTCTGGGAGAATCCAGGAAGGACATTTGTTTATGGGCTCTCCCTGCAACCTCACCAGCTCTGAGAAAGGTACCTCTGCTTTCTTTGAGAGCATTTTAAAATCATGTTTAACTCATTTCCACCTTAGGAGGGTTGTTTATGGCTGTGACCACTATAGACAGGAAAAACTGGGGGTGGAGTAGAGAATGGGTAGGAATGTTTCCCCTCATGGCTCTCTTATGAGGAATGGCTGGTAAACCACATGAAATTGCTTATGAAAAGTCCCACCCCCTGACCCAAGTTGTGTTACTCTTGAAGACTTGAAGACCTTGAACCCCACCACCCTCTCTCAAGCAGAGATTTAATTACTCTTTGACAGAAAATGTATATTACCTTGCCACACCTTAGCCAAACACCCTATAAATAGAGTACCCCTTCAGTCTTAATAGTTTACAAACTATAGTTTTCATTTCAAGCTGTTATGATATTTCATCGTTGAAGTTGTAGTATAATTTAAAACATTTTTTTTCTACTTGAATTCCTTTGAGATTGATTCTTCTGCCTGCATGTCTTACTCCCAGATCATGCAAACTCCTCTTATTTTCTCACAGAAACTCACCCCACCCTGTCAGCAAAGCAGTTTGTTTCTGAGATTCAGCAGTTAAGAAGCATTCGTAGAATTAGCTAAGAAAACTATCCCACATTCCTCTTAGTGTTCAGCTCGATTTGTGAGGACAGATAAGTGCAGATCTCTGGAAATGGTCTCCTATCTTTTCTCTCCTATGTAGTCCCTCATGGTGTGGGGTCCCCATTCCTTCATCAAGTAGCACCCCACTTTGGTGGGGAGGAATCCCTTTTCTCCAGTTAGTTAGTCCAAGTCTCTACTTGGAGGTTAGTTACTCATCTGAGAGTTCTAACTCATGGGCAAGCTTCCCAGGGCATGGGAGAGTAAAGTTTACAGCTTTTAGGCACCTCGCCAACCTTGGCCTTCATTCAGAATCTGAACCCAACTTGACCACCTCTGTTGGTTGACATGGAGACCATGGTCATCGTCGTAACAACCTGAGCTAAGGCGATTGGACATGGGGAGCTGAAATCACTTTAAAGGTATAAAAGATACTCAAATAGTGCCCCTTGTCTAATCACTTTACATTTCTGAGACCCATTACCACAAGCCAACCCCTTGTCCAGTATGGTTTTGGCTAATGCGCATGTCTGCTCATCCAGCCTGTGCCTAAGGTCTACATGACAGGTTCACCTCCCCTTCTTGCTCTTTGCAGAGACTGCATTTATCACAATCAGAACGTCTTTGGCAACCCTGTCTCCAGTAAGCCTGTCAGTGCCATTTTTTCTACTTCAGTTGCTCCCTTCGTGTCACTGTGTTCCATATTAGATATTTGCTCAATACTTTCTACCTTTTACAAAGGGCTGTTGCATACATCGTAGGCAATCTGATGTAAACACCAAAAATATATATGTGACTCACTTGATTGTAATTATCACATTATTGCGGAGTCCTGGAACCCAACTCACAATATCCTTGAGGTCTGACCATCTCCCCATTTTACAGGTGAGGAAATGGAGGGTAGAGGAGGTGAACTACATCACCCAAGGTCCTAGAACTAGCAGAGATGTGATTCCAGGCAGGTGATCTCTTCACCCTCAAGTACCAACTACCCCATCAGTGCAGTTCTGATCAGAGCACCCCTTAAAGCTTCTGATCCCCTACTCAGATGGGCTACCCGCTGAGAGGAACAGTTGGGTCATCCTCTGGTCACTCTTTGCCAGCTCCTCATTTGAATCATGATGACCCCTGGTCAGTCTGAAAAAGCACACTAATCCCTGCCTTTCTGTGTCTCTCGTGGGCACTGTGGACACCCAAGCCGTTGGATCCTAGTCATGAAGCACAATGAGAAAAGTAGGCATATTTCACCATTTCATTCTTTTGTCTTTCTTTTCAGTCAGCATTTTCTAAGGAGCCCTGGTGGCGCCTTGGATCAAGTGTTGGTCTGCTAACCACAAGGTCGGAAGAAGGCTGCGGCTGCACACTCCCTTAAAGATCTATCCAGGAGCAGTTATCTTCAGCCCCCTAGGGTTGCTCTGAGTTGGAATTGACTCCATGGCAGTGGGCGGGTTATGCCAGCTGTTTGTGCACTCCCTCTAGGTACCCATAGGGGGCAGTAGAGACTGGCAAGGAACCTGTGCCCTAGCTGGAGCCAGGTGGAAGGAAGTTCGCCTGCCTTTGCCACTCTTCCACTACATTGCCCTGGTCCTGGGATACTACTCAACAACACTTAACAGCAACAACAACACGTGCATATAAAACCTATACTGCCACTGCTTTGTGGTCTGTGAAGTGTGCAATATCATTATGAAAGAAAAGTCTGAAATACTGTGAAAATCACCAAAACCTGGCATGGAGACATGAAATGAACGCATGAACACATGATGTTGTTGGAAAAATGGCACTGATAGTCTTGCTTGAAGCAGGCTTACCACTAACCTTCCACTCCTAAAGAGTCCATAGCTGCGAGGTGCAGTTAAGCTAAACACAATCCAACGGGGTTGGACTGTATTATCTGACCTTGAATACCTCACTGTGGCATTAGGCTTGCATAGGCATTCCATGTGCAATTCCAGGGGTGACATCTAAAAGATTTAATACCTACTTCATTCAGACTGTACATTAGCCCTAGGCCTTTAGTGGGATCTAATGTGTAACATTAACCCTGGAGTTGCTGAAATCAAAGAATGCCCTGGGAGGTCCTAAAGGAAGGTTAGGACGTTGGGGAAGGAGAATTCTGGGGGCTCAGAGCAGCAGTAACTCTTCCTCTTGGGGTCAGAGAATTTCCGTCTTTTTGCAATGTCTACATTATGTGTTCTGACTGCATGTCAGCCCTGCCCCTATCACATATGAGAGTTTGTCCTTTCCGGTTAGCTGGCATGCTCACGGGAAGCTGGGATTCCGTCATCTATGCCTATTCTAACCCAGCTCTGCCCAGCACACGTTGAATCCAATTGATTGCGGCAGTAGACTTGGCACACATTACTCCTCATTGTTTTAAAATTTGCCCTCAACTCTCAGGGCTGTAGGTTCGTATTGTCCTGACTCTCAATAGTTGCATTCTTTCCTCTTTCTTGTGGGAAGCCACAGTGGTGTTTTACTCGCTGTTGAATAAGATTTGTGGTGTTTGCAGGATAATATGACAGAACTCAGGTTTTGGACTGTCGGATGGTATACAACTGGGTGGTGTTCTCTTGTGAGTGTCCAACAGGGCTCTTATGGTTCAAGAATAATGTTAATGTAAGGACAGCAGCAGGCACAGTAAGAGACATCCCATTATACACCTTCAGTCCCCAACTTTGCACCAGAGGAGTCACATTACTCATGCTGCTAACATATCACAAATCAATCTCCTTTCCCAGAGCAGACATCACTAATCCACCGCAGCACTTTTCCTAGGGCAGACATTGCTAATTCACTACCACACTTTTCCCAGAGCAGACCTCACTAATTTATCACCACACCCTTCCCCAGGGTGGTGGTGGTGGTTATGTGCCTTGGAGTCGGTTCCGACTCATAGTGACCCTGTACAGGGTTTCCAAGGCTGTAAATCTTTATGGGAACAGAAAGCCTCATCTTTCTCCCGCGGAACAGCTGGTAGTTTCGAACTGCTGACCTTAAGGTTTGCAGCCTGATTCCTAACCACTTTGCTATCAGAGTTCCCCAGGGTAGACATTGCTAATCCATCACCCTGCTTTTCCCAGGGCAGGCATCACTCATCTACCACCAGGAAAGACATCACTAATCAACCATTGCACTTTTCCTAGGACAGACATCACTATACCACCACTTCCCTGAGACCTCAGAAAACTCATGATGTCACTTCATGGCAATCACTCTCAGTAGATCAGTATTAGCTCAAGAAATTAAACTCTCGTTCACCATCATATATTCAGACTGCTATTCAACTAGAAAACAAAGAGACCTCCTCAATGCCCCCCAAAGAGATGCTGATTAAAATATCACCATTTAAGGGAAAACATTATTTCAATTTAGGCTCCCTGGAGTAACTTAATTCCAGGATCAAGATATGTTGGTCATTTGCATGAGAATCCATATTCAGTGATGGTAAGATTTACAAAAGATTCTCAAGGGCCCCAGAGAGGGCTGTGTGTGTGCAGTAGAATTTCTTTCGCTCTGATGCCTAATGAAACCTTCTAACAGAAAGAGATCACACCATGTCAGAAGGCAAGTCATTTGTCTTTTGGACCAAATTATGCTTATTCTTCCAAAAGTAAAGCAGGTGTGTGTAGTGGTCTTCATCTGTCACCGCCATGGGTCCAGATTAAAAACAACATAGTTTTTGTTAGGTGCCACTGAGTCTGTTCTGACTCTGGTGTCCCTATGTATACTAGAACAAAACACGGCCAGATCTGTGCCATCCTCAGCACCCTTGCCGTGTTTGAATCCATTGTTGTACCTCCTGTTTGTCAGTTCATTTCATTAGGGATCATCCTCATTTTCATGTACCCTCCACATTTCTAAGCATGATGGCCTTCTCTAGGGACTGAGCCTCCTCATTGTTGTTGTTGTTAAGTGCCGTCGAGTCGGGTCCGACCCATAGCGACCCTGTACAGGGTTTCCGAGGGTGTAAATCTTTA
>NW_006408555.1:6507774-6536392 GCF_000296735.1 Chrysochloris asiatica | reverse complement strand
GGAAGCAGCAGTCAAGAAATCAAACAACGTATTGCATTAGGCAAATCTGTTGCACAAGACCTTTTTAAAGTGTTGAAGAGCAAAAACATCAGCTTGAGGACTAAGGTGCGCCTGACAGAAGCCATGGTATTTTCAATAACCTCATATGCATGTGAAAGCTAGACAGTGAATAAGGAAGATCGTAGAAGAATTGATGCTTTTGAGTTATGGAGTTGGAGGAGAATCTTGAAAGTGCCATGGGCTGCCAAAAGAACCAACAGATCTGTGTTGGAAGAAGTGCAGCCAGAGTGCTCCTTGGAGGCCAAGATGGCCAAACTTCGTGTCTCATACTTCAGACATATTGTCAGAAGGGACCAGTCACTGGAGAAGGATATCATGTTTGGCCAGAGAAAAAGAGGAAGACCACCAGCTAGATGGATTGGCCAAGTGGCAGCATCAGTTAGCTCAAGCATGGCAACAATAGTGAGGTTGGCCCAGGACCAGGCAGTGTTTCATTCTGTTGTGTATAGGGTCACTATGAGTTGGTACCGACTCGATGGCACCTAATGGCAACAACAACCATTTCTTAAACGTGTAGCTCTGCGTTCCTTGTAGGGTTCTTGAGATGCAATGACACATTTTTTCTTCCGGTTATTGCTCCCCTGCCATCATGGCACAGGGCGCTGGCTATAGTGGTCATGGTGGGGTGAACCATAAATGCAGGTCACCAGTCCCAGTGTGGCCTAACCAATGTCTGAGTTCCTCTGCCTGTTTTAATAAGGTGTTTCCCTACTGATTAGAGGGTTGTTGTTGTTAAGTGCCATCGAGTTGATTTCAACCCATAGCGACCCTATATAGGGTGTCCAATGAGCAGCTGATGAGCTTGAACCACTGACCTTGCAGTTCAAATGACTCTGCAGTCTGGCACATTAGCTCACAGTGCCACACCAGGACTCCATTAGATTAGAGGGTAGACACATGTTAACTTTGGTGATGGGGTGGCCAACATACAAGAAGAGAGAGTTTGGTGGAAGAATGTTGAAGATAGGTGGACACAGGGAGGTATACAAGGGCTAAAGGGAATATAAGTATACAGAGTTTGTATACAGAACTCTGGAATAACAGTGTTTTGTGTGTAGAAACATGGACAAAGATGCAGGCTGTATATATATTATATAGTCCTGGTGTGCTGCCATAGGATAAACACTCGACTTCAACGTTGATTTGTACTGCAATATCAGTTTAAACTCCTTGGGAACCCTATACAGGGTCGATATGAATCAGAGCCAATTCAACAGCACTTAACAATAACAATATACATATGTTGTTGAGTGCTTTTGAATTGGACCTGACTCATATCGACCCTGTATAGGGTTCCCAAGGAGTAGCTGGTGAACTTGAACCACTGACCTTGTGGTTCAAATTGACCTTGCAGACCAGCGCATTAACCTGCAGTGCCACACCAGGACTCCATATCTATATATCTATATCTATATCTATATGTGTATATATCCCATAAATATACAAGAGGGTGAAAGAGGATATTTGTACGTGGGTAGCCACAGGGAGGAAGCGGGACAACTGTTGTTGCGTGGAGGGGATTGTAATCATTGAGATGAAACAAAGCATATGATTTGTTGAATGTAAAACTGATGATCTTATCTAAGTCTTCACTTAATTCACAATTAAAAAAAAAAAAAAAAAAAAGCATTTTCCCCACCATGACAGTAGTCATAAGCACATATGTCTCCGGGGTTGTGTTAAGTGTGGTTAAGTTGATTCTGACTCATAGAGCCCTGTATAGGGATTCCAAGAAGCAGCTGGTGAGTTTGAACCACTGACTTTGTTATTCAAGTTGATCTTGGGGCCCAGTGCTTTATCCCATAGTGCCACATAGGGACCATAAATAAGTGTGACTAACTGGCTTCCAACAGTGGTGGGTTTGAGGGCCTGGGCTATAGTGCAAGCACATGGCCCAAATAGAGTGTGTGTGTATGGGGTTGTATTCCATTGGGGTGTGTGCTATGGGTCCTCTAGATCCCAGCAGGAAAATAATAGCAAATAACCCACTGGGTTATTGGAAGTGTGCTTAATGAAGGTCTTGTTTACAAAGGTGTGAACACAGAATCCCTTCCCCATTCACTCTCCCTCCTCTTTTCAGTTCCCTTCCTGGCTCCCTATTTGAGAGACAGAGGAATCAGCTGGGAATCAGAGAAAGTTCCAAACTGGCCCAAAGTCCGCAATTTGTGAATGAGGCAACTCTTGGGCTGCTTAGCACCTAAGGACTTGTCTTGTTTTCATTTCAGCCATGGCTAGATGTTGAAGGAGCAATGTTTCTGTGCTAGTCTAGGATCCTTCTTGTGGATGTCTGCTTACTAGGATGGCTAATCTTAACTCTGATGCTTGTTAAGGTATTGAAAGAAAATGAACAAAGACACTGGGTGGTTGACTGGAAGTCTTCCAACAGCTCTCTATACTTGGGAAGCAGACTGGCTTCCTCTGATAAATGTCCAATGGTACTATCATTGAATCTTGATGTCTTGTAACTTGCTGATGGCTTCCATGCTTCGTGTCCTGGCCACTGACAACTGCTTGAAGAGGATATGCATTGTTCCATAACTTCTGTTGTGGTTTACTTGTTTATATTGTGGTTGTAGCATTCTTGAAATCTAGTTGTTAGAAAATTCCGACAGAAGATCTATTTAGGAAATATTGTTGCTATGTTGTTGTTGTTAAGTGCCATCGACTCAGTTCCGACCCATAGCGACTCTGTATAGGGTTTCCAACGAGCGGCTGGTGAACTTGAACTGCCAACCTTGTGGTTCAAATTGAGTTTGCAGTCCAGCACATTACCCCCCAGTGCCACATTATTACCCCCTACTCAATCAAGTTCTCCTTCTTCATTGTAGCTAACATTTCTTGCCCATTTGCTATGTCCGTGGTATAGTGTTGAGTGCTTAATGGATCATCTTAATCATGACAGTAACAATTGGAGGTGAATGCTGTTTTGATTTCCATTTTGCAGCTGAAGGAACAGAAACATAAGTAAAGTGAATTTGCCCAGGAAAGCTGAGTTGGCACGTTAGAATGTGGCCGAGGTGAGATGCTATCCCAGACAGTATGCCACCAGCATTGTCACTTGACCACTAAGGACAATAGATAGCTGTGGAGATGGATGGCAAGTCAATAGCTCCTGCCACTAACACCTTCAACATCTCAAAGTGCATTGAGAGTATTTCCATGGTGTTTCTAAGTGAACAAAGCTAAGTAGCTGTCGAAGAAAAGTCTAATACGTATTATGTTTGGTTGTACAGTTAGTTCAGTTGCTTACACATAAATTATTTGTAAATTGATATTAATGAAAGCTGGTCTTGAAATATTGTATACAGTCCAAATTAGGAGTTTGGCACCAAATCCCCACTTGGACCACAAATCATTGCTCTTGCCAAATTAGAGTCTAGAGTAATTTACCATAAGACAGGCTTTTAACCCTACTTTCTAGATGTACTCAGCAGTTTGCTGTGAAAGTTCATTAGGTTCTAGAAGCAACTCATCTTGAAGTTCGGGGATGGTATCAAGACAAGGGCATCATTTTAGTGTGTTGGGTTTCCCCCCCCCCGCCCCAACATTACTAATTCCACCTAGGAGTCAAGGAGAAGTGAGAGGCTCTTGTTTGCTATTCATTCATTTGTACCCAGTAATTTCCATCTGTGTCTTCTGAGAGAAGTTGAGTTCAGGTCCCTTTTGCGAGTTGTGTGTATGATGCAACGTGGCATTTGGTCTTTCCATAATAAACAGGAAAGAAATGGTGGCTTGTGTATCTGAGTTTCCCTGTGTCAATGTTTCATTTTGTACATACAAGGAGACTTCACCAAGTTTGTGGGAAAGTGGATTGAAAAGAAAATGATGTTTTCTCCATGAATGTTTTGAAGTCATATGTCTCATGGGTTTCATGATGCTACCAATTTGAGTTTTAGGGCAGCCCACGACCAGACTCCTTGCTGTTAGAATTGGATAACTTATTGGATCCTGAATAGGGACATCAGAGCAATTGCATTGTCACAATACGGTGTTTCTAGAAAAAAGCATATCTTTTCTAAGTAGGCATTTACTTAGGCCCTCTCTTCTGTACACAAGCAGGATCACACCTTTGTTTTTGTGGATTTAATTGGTGCTGTCTTCATGAGAAGATGGACCGACTCTTGGGTTAACCATTAACTGTTGCATATTTGTTTGCCTGTCTGGTCTATATAATTCTGGTCTATATAATTCCCTACATCTTGTCTTTTGTCTGTTTACTTTGGGTTCATCAAATGTGAGACTACCCCCAAAGTCTTTCACTCATGAATGAGGAAGTTGGGTTTCATTCAGGGGTCTGGGTCTCTCTTACAACTCTATGATTCTTTTGTATCAAGACCCAGTTCATTGGATTTCCCAGCCAACTTCAGTAAAAATGGTGGGCATTCACTCCTAAAGGATCTTTTCTTCACTGATTGATTCTGTGGCAAACCTAGCATTCCCTCCATCACTGGTGTGCTTATAAGATCATAATTAGGGATCTGGAGTTCTTGGGTGGTGCAAATGATTAATGTGCTTAGTTGCTTACTGAAATTCCACCTAAAGGGACTTCAATAGAAAGACCTGGTGAGTTACTTCCAAGCGGTCAGTCACAGCAGACCCTACAGAGTAGAGTTCTACTCTGACCCACAGGAAGTTGCCATGCGTTGCAATCAATGTGATGATTCCTCAGTAACAAAGTCAGTGTAAATTTGCGTGTTTGGGGTCTGTCTTCTCATTTGATGATTAAATCCCACAGCCATCCAAAGCCAGTCTTTGGCTTATCTCAGCTATGCAGAATGGTATGGCTTGTTTAAGCTGCCAATAGAGACGTGGATGGATGAAGCCCCAAACCATCAATATGCTGGATGAGTGTGTTTGGACAAGATACCAAAATGTAGTGTGCGTGGCTTGCATGGAGACAGGCCCAAGGCCAGTGGCAGATAGGTGGGGACCGCAGTGAGAGTTGCCCAGGTATGATGGGGATGAAGTAGGAAAGCCTTTCGGTGAGTCAAAAAGACATGAAGACGTAGTGGCAGTATAGTCTGAGGGCTGAGCATGAGTCTGGGTGGGTTGGTGATGGCACTTCTGCTGAAGGAAGTCCTGGGTCACTTCAAGTCCCATCCACAAACTGTGCCTTAACCAGTCTGTCTCAGGTATGTTACAGTCTTCCAGATGCAAATAAGGATTCCTGTAGAAGCTCCCAATCTCCTGTTTCCAAAATCTGGTGTGCAAGATACAAGCCCTGGTGGCACTGCTGATTAAGCATCAGGCTACTAAGTACCATGTTCAAACCCACCCACCAGTCACTCCGAGGTAGAAAGATGAGGCTGTCCGCCCCTGTTCAGACTCTGAAACCCTTAGGAGCTGTCTGTCCTTCACAGTCCTTATGAGTCAGAGTTAGCTTGATGACAGTGGTTGGGACTGAGACAAGAAATGTATCTGTCTTGATATGGATTCAGTGACCCTATCTATATAGGGTTTCTGTGCGGTGACTGGTAGGTTTGAACTGCTGACCTTGCTGCAAGCAGCCCAATGTTTATCCTACAGTTCCATGCCAGCACTCCACGGTAACGTTAGCTAAGTCCGTTGCTTGCCCCCACAGTTTGCTAGAGCTCTAAGTGCCATTGGGTGTCCGTGCTGCCAAGGGCCTGTGGCAGGTGCCCACTGAGATGTTGCAGTTTCCAGCTGGCCTTCACATTTTTCATCCTTCCAAGCTTGGGGGCAATTCAAAGCTGTTGATTATCTCTCCACTGATTCAGTCTTTCCCCCATCTCAAAACATGCAGGGACCCCTCTGTTGCTCCTTTACTAACCAGTCTCAGGGACACAGCCAGAGAGAGGACATGCAGAGACCCTCTTCCAGAACACCTGTCTCCTGTATTTCTCCTCTCTCCTCCAATCCAGGTTTAGACAACAGGTGGGAGGTGCCCTGGGGTCATAATTCATTCTTCCAGATTTCCCATTTTAGGCACACAGTTTAGCCCCAGAGTCTTTTAAACCTTAGAGTCTGAAAGACAAAAACCTAGGCTCATAAGTAAATTTTATTTTTCAAATCCTTAATTTTTCAGATTTGACAGCTTTATATTCATGATTTCTCTCTGCTTTTTAGCAACATGTTTGTTTTCCTTTTCTGAGACATTGTTGAAAATTGGGATTACAGGTAGACATTTGAGGAAAAGTCTCATTTAATTCTGATATTCTGACCCAAACTTGCAGCCCCAATAGGATTGGCTCTTGGGTGCTTTTCTTTGTTTTCTAGTGAGACAGTTTCTGATCACTTTGGAGGGAGAGCTGCGTGGTTGGCATTTTTTTTCTCAGAACTCTCAGGGAACAGTGATGAATGCTGTGTGGTTGGTGTCTCCAGCAGTAAAATGTGAGGTCCCAGAGACACCAGGCTTTCCTTGTGACATAGTAAAGAAGAAGGAGACGGAACTGGGAGCAAAGCGTGTAGATACTGAGCTGACATTGGCAAAGCACACTTTCTCATGAAGACTCATGAACTGTGAACTTGGTGGTCATGACCCAAACCAGTCCAACCCAGTGCCAGTTCCAGAGTACAACTGCCCATTGGGTTTTCCACGCTGCCATCTTTAGGGAAGCAGGTGAATACATGTCTCTCTACAAAGCAGCAAGTGGGTTCCAACCACCTGCCTTTTGCTTAGTACCCGAACACTTTAACCACCATACTGCCAGGGTTCCTTGTAGCATTCCTTATTAGGGTAACATTTAAGACAACTAAGGGCAGGAGAGATGGGCCCTGGTGCCTCAGTGGCTAAGTGCTTGGCTGCTAACTGAAAGGTTGATGGTTCAAAGCCACCAGCAGCTCCTTGGGAGAAAGATAAGAATGTCTAATAAAAAACAAAACAAAACAAAAACAAACAACTTATAGCCAAAGAGACTTGATGGGGCATTTCTCCCTCTAGAGGGTCATTAAAGGTTGCTATGAGTTAGAATAAGGAGCCTTGGTCACGTAGTGACTAGATGAGCTGGGATGCTAGCCACAAGATCAGTAGTTGGAATCTACCAGCTGTTCTGCAGGAGAAATTTGAGACTTTCTGTTCCCATAAAGATTTACAGCCTCAGAAACCCTATACAGGGTTGCTATGAGTTAGAACTATCCCAGTGGCATACACTGGGTTAAAGGTAGAAGAGGAAGCAGCTTTTGAGAGAACAAGATAAAGTTTCATCCCAAATGACAAGTAACATCAGATTTCTAGTGACATGTTTTGGGGTTTAAGGTCATGGTTTTGGGTAGGGGGAAGTTGGAATCCTGTCCTTTTGGCTTTGTTTTGTTTAAAGAAAAGATCTTAATTGCTTTTACTGGCAAGTATGTTGCCAGATTTAGCCTCTTAATCGGTGTTCTGAATGCCACGTAAAAATATCATAATTGGCTAGATTATTAAGTAGCCTGCAATGATTGTTTTTGTTTGAATCTGTTAGAACCAACAGCCTCTTTCATTTTTATTTCTTTAACCCAAAAGTCAAAAATACTGATAATAATTAAGGACTTGAAATATTATGATTGATGTATAAGAAAAGTACATTGGAAGTTTGCTGATTGAGAATGGGAAGAGGTTCTAGTCACTGGTCTTCACTGGAGTGAGAAGGGTGGATGCTTCCAAGGTCACCCAGAGAGGTCACAGTCCAGCATGCTCAGGTAAAGAGGAAGAATGAGAGGCAATGCTTACCTGTTTGGAAAGGCCATGACCTGTCAGCTGGTCGTGCTGTGGTAACTTGAGTGTTGTTGTGATTTCAAATACCAGTAGGTTCCCCGATGGTAGACAGATTTCAGCAGAGCGTCCAGGCTTAAGACAGACTAGGAAGAGCGTCTTCATGATCTACTTTTGAAAATTAGCCAATGAAAACCCTTCAGACCCCAACAGAGTATCCTATGATATAATGCTGGGTCAGGAGCCCCCTAGGGTTGGAAGGTACTCAAAACACACAGTGGCCAATTCAATGGATTTGATCATGGAATGCAGGGGTGGATAACCCAATAAGCAAACTAAGTTTGGGTACCTCAGTCACTGTGGTGTGGGCTTGGGAGAGAGACAGATGCCAACCAGACCTAGTGACAGAATCTTTGCTGTGATGAAGACATGAGAAACTGTTGACTACAGATAAGTAAGTAAGCATAAATAAGCCTGTGTTGACCTTGCTTATTGGGTCATCTGGCTCTGACTGAATGACAGGATGGTGCAAGACCATGCATGGGGTCATTATAGGTTGGAAGCAACTTGACATTAACTAACAACATCAGGAAAAGGCCAAAGAATGAAAGCACCTTGTTAAAAGGACACCATGCCTTGATTTCTGGCAGTACAGATGCTCAGAGTGACCCCCTAGCTGGAAAACCTCTCCTTGTGTGTTGAAGGCTAACTCTCCAGTTAAAAGACAGAAAGCAGACTTTCCTGTTCCTTCTAAAAGGTGAAGAAAACAGCTCACTCCGAAATGTTCTCCCCTACCCAGTGACACATTTAACATGTGGACGACAATTGCTATTGGAGCTTTAGATATTTGCAAGTAGACCCATTGCAATCATTCTTGAAGGATTTTAACAAACTTCGTTTAGACGGTTCCAGACTTAAGGCATAAGTTCTCAACTCTTATATTGGTCCATTTTCAGTCTCTGTGTTCTTTTTTCTCTTAACATGATCAAAGGGAATTGTGTATTATCCAGGGTCAACTTATTAACTGGAGAGAGAATATTCCCCAATTATAGCATCTCGTGACTACACATCTTACAGAGCTCCAGGCAAGGGGCAAACTGGGGAGAAGAGGCAAGAAGAGGATCAAGAGTCTAAGGGTTCTATCTTGGGTCTCCTGCCAACTAGCTCAGTGACTGTGGGCAAAACCCGTGACCTTTCTGCTTACGCTTCCTCATTTGCACATTCAAGTGCAACGAATCATTATAAAAATCCCTCTCTTTCTCTCTGTTTCCTTACATGAATTCCCCCTACCCCCCCAAGACCTGCTCAATTATTGCATGAGATTATTTACTTTCTTCCTCTTTGAAATAATGGAGAGCTCATTTTCTGGGATTGCCATTTCCCTATATTCCTGTTAAGCAAGATCTAACAGCCTTTGATATCTCTCTGTCTCATTTCTAGGGAATTACAGACATCGTATCATTTTGATTTGGTGGAGACACTTAGTAAAAAAATAAAAATGGTCACTGAATTTCCAAATGCTGTCAGAGCTGAATCCTTGCCAGCAGAGAAGCCCAAGATGAAAGGAGAGGGGCTGAAATGACAAGGGCAGGTATGGGGGGCTGGTGGAGGAGAACTGAAAAGGTCATTAACAGCTGCACTGAGAAGATCCACCATAAGAAGACTCATTCTCTATCCTTGAGGGTAGAAAATACATTGATTATATTAATATAATAATAAAACAAATGTATTTTATAATTCATAGAAAATGCATGAATTTTATTGGTGAGACATGTTGGAAGATGGAAGCTTGGAAAGGTGACTAGGGAAAGATTTGTGTATCATTGGCAAGCACCTTTGACACAAGACAGACTTGGTCATTTCCATGTTGTAGATGAGGTAAGTGAGATGCAGAAAGAATCTGCTCAAAATCACCCAGCAGGTGAATGGGACAGGTGAGGCATTAGTTGTTAGGAATTTAAGCCAAAGAATGAATTGAAATTAATCACATATAAGTCTAAACTGTCTTGTTAGTCTCCCCTAAACCTGTTCCCATGCCTCATTGTTAGAAGTAAGCTGTGTTATCATCTTAGTTAGGAACGTACCTGAGATGGGACGGCATGAACTTACCTTGTTCATTTTAACTGTGACATCCCATTCATGGTGTGGGTCTACCATACATTAATGAATGAATCCTTTTTCCTATGGACTTTCATTGTTAAAAATGATTCTGTAGTAGATAGCCTCAAACATAGCCCCATGTATGGAGTCCTGGTGGGGCGTTGTAGGATAAACACTGGACTGCTAACTGCTAGGTTAGTGGTTCAAACCCACTGGATGGTCTTTGGGTATTCTATACTGGGTTGTTATGAATCAGAACTTGTCGGGGACCCGCCTCGACATAGGGGTTCGGTTCACGAGGAGAGGATACCTGACAGTGATTGCAATATATCAAGAATACACAGAAGGAGACAAAGAGAGAGAAAATGAGGCACCCCAAAGCCAGGGTGGATACATCACTGGTGGGCAGGCCTGGGAGTACAGGCATTGTGGCCTCTGCAGGCAGCAACTTACTGCCCTACCATCTTTACCGCATGCCTTCCAGCCAGTAATGCACTGCAATCTTTACTCCATGCCGCCCAACCAGTAATGCACACGTGGGGAGGCCCGGGCCTCTGTTTTATTTAGGGGAGGAGTTTCACACCAAGCTGGGAGAGACTTAGGCAAGGTACAGCTAACATCAGTACTTTTCCAGACATTCAGGTAACTGTACATTGTGCTTTGCTGGTTCGACTCCCAGGCCAGCAACTTGGATTCTCAGGCCCAATTAACATATCTATAGCCCCTGAGCTAAGTTGGGGGAAGGTGAGAGTAATGACAAAAGCTTGGGCGGAGTCCTGCTGCTTCAGCTTCCTGAGCCAGGTTTTCAGGAGGACTGGAGACACCCAGGTGAATGGGCTGCACCTGGAAAAGGATTAGGGTGGATGGGTTCTTTGTCTATAGAACAAAGAACCGAGAAGTAGCTAAGATATTTTTAGTTAAACCTTTGGAGAAAGGCTTAACCTTGCAACCTTTAGTCTCGGCTTTAGGAAAATATCACATTTATCTGTGGATTGTCAAAGGCTCTAGTGTATTAATTTAATATATATAACTGAATATTAAGATGAAAGCAATTTGCCATTAACTGCCAGTGGCCTCATTTGTTACACTCGGCCCTAGAGGGCCTCGAACCTCTGACTAGTCATACACGGTCCGCAACAAGAACTGACTCAGCAGTACTTAACAACAACAATTGCCATGTTGTTGTTGTGGTAACATGTCCTCAGGTTGGTTCCAACTCAGTGATGCTATGTATGCAAATCAACAACACTACCTGGTCTCCCTGTACCTTGTTCACAACTCATTTTTGTAGTCACTGTGTCAGTACATGATGTTAGGGGTCTTCCTCTTTTTTACTGACCCTCTACTTTACCAAGCCTGACGTCCTTCTTCCAGGGACTGACTCCACTTGGTAACATATATAAAGTATGTAATATCAAGTCTTGCCATCTTGCTTCTAAGAAGCATCCTGACTGTACTTCTTCCAAGACCGATTTCATCCTTCTTCTACTCAGGAGTCTTCACTAGCATCATAATTTGCAGAGATCAATTCTTCTGTCTTCTTTATTCATTGCCCAATTTTCACATACATATGAAGTTATTATAAATGCTATGGCTTAGGTCAATTTCACCCTAATCTTCAAAGTGACATAATGACTGTTTAACACTTTAAAGAGGTCTTTTGCAGAACATTTGTCCAATGCAATATGTTGCTTGATTTTGTCACTGTTAACTACTATGGTGTTGATGATAGATCTAAGTAAAATGAAATTCTTGACAACTTCAATCTTTTCTCCATTGATCATGATGCGTCTTATTGGTCCCATTGTGAGGGTCTCTTTGTTCATTATGTTGAAGTGTCATCTATACTGAAGGTTGTAGCTTTTGATCTTCATCAGTAAGTACATCAAGTCATCTTTACTTTCAGCAAGCAAGGTTGTGTCATTTGCATATCACAGATTGCTAATGAGTCTCCAATTTAGAAGAGGACATGAAATGAGGGATGTCATTGCTGATGTCAGATGGCTCTCAGCTGAAAGCAGAGTGCCAGAAAGACGTACACCTGCGTTTCATTGTCAACACAGTGGCCGTCAGCAAATTCCTGGCAGTACCCTGTTGTTCAGCAAAATTGTACTTGCACGTGCTCTGTCATTTATTAATTTCCACATTATGGAGTGTCACCTTTCTTTGGAATGGACACACATCTGAATTCTCTTCCAGTTGATTGGTCAGGTAGCTGCCTTCCAAATTTCTTGGTGGAGATGAGTGAGTGCTTCCTATGTTTCATCTCTCTGATGACATTGGGAGACCTCGTGGTATAATGCTTAAGTGCTCAGCTGCTAAGCCAGTGGCAGAAGGTTCAAACACACCATGGGTTCCATGAGAGAAAAGATCTGGTGATCTGTATCCATAAAGGGGACAGCCATGGAGGCCCTCTTGTGTCATAGTGATGAGGCAGGATGGACTCAACAGCTCTGAGTTTGGGGTATTTTGTTCATGATCACATTACTGTTCCATTTCCATTTCTGTGGTCACTTGTGAGTTTGAGGACTTCCTAAGGTGTTCTCCCCAGGAAGGACCATGAGGGATCAAGGGAGAGCTGGAGAATCTTTCCCTGAACTGTGTAGAACACCAGTGAGGTTCTCTCTGAAGAGGAGGCTTTGGACTCATTTGACTTGGAGACACTGGAGAGGAGAAGTGACAAGATCCCATGATGATCAAGAATTCACCTGTGGGTCGTGGATGAGGCTGCACAGTGTCTTTATGTGTCTAAGTGATAAAACTCACAGCTCTCAGAATACTTCCCCTGAAATCAGCTCTGAATTTACAGCCATAATATCTATCTTTGGATTGGGTTTTATGTTTTCACCCTTGATTTATGGCCGTCCCTTCCATAGCTTCCCATATCTCAAGCAGCATCAATGTGTTCAAGTAATGGAATTGAGCAAATATGTTACGGTTACCATCTTTATTCCCAAGGGGGAATTTGGAAATCTGACAAATATTATAGCTTTCATTTTCAAGACTCATTTCCTGAACAGCTTCACTAACAAGTCTTCTGATTTACCATGCCATTAACAAAAATCATTCTTTCTGGACAGCACTGGAAAGCAGTGGATTAGTACAATTTACGACTTTCTCAAGATCCGTAGATGGTACCTGTTCAGGGGAAAAAGAAAGTGGAGGGGGGCAGGTTTTTGATGAACTGATACATAGTTTTGTCTTAAAGACATCTCAGTTCATTCTCCATGAGCTCATCCTTGAGGGCACAGAGCCTCATGGAGGGAGCCTGCCATTCCCCCATAACTAGGTGCTGTCTCAAGGTTGCCAACAATGATTAGACATTCCGCATTTGCTGACAGCCCTTGGTCACTGATTAAAGGAGGAAACCTTTTCTGCTTCAAGCTGAGGCCATGGTGCCTACCTTTCCCCCCTTAAATGAAGCATCATGTGGAGACAGCCCTTTGATGGTGTGTGTGCCTTATGCAGAACTTAACAAAAGAGTGCCTGCAGTGATCAGAGGTCGACTGGGTTGAGGGTCTCACACAGCATCTCATTAAGCAAAGCCTGTCCTCCTTCTATGCTCAAGTCTGAAAGGAAGCATGTATCTGCAACATGGAAGAGGAAATGAAAGGCCTGCCAGCGAGGAGGAGAGCGACAGCCATGAGTAAGCATCGGAAAGTGTTCTCACATCCCTGAGGACTTGAATTCTCATCTCAATAATCCTTGCTTTACAAGATTCTCAGTGTTTGAAGAACCTATTAGAAAGTTGTTGTGTGGCCTGCAAAGAGTGATGCCCAGTTAATGGATGTATTTCTATGGCTGGGGTAGTGGCATGGCCACAGATGGGGGCAGTTGGCTTACTCCAGGCTATGGCATTGGCCAGTGGCTCTGAGACCCTGGTCCCCAGCTCTCATTTGTTGTTGTTATTGTTGTTAAGTGCCGTGGAGTCGGTTCCGACTCATGGTGACCCTGGACAGGGTTTCCGAGGCTGTAAATCTTTATAGGAGCAGAATGCCTCATCTTTCTCCTGAGGAACCGCTGGTAGTTTCGAACTGCTGACCTTGCTGTTCACAGACCGGTTCGTAACCACTACGCTGCCAGAGCTCCTTTAGCTGGTCTTCATGTCATCAAACAAACCATTGCTCAAGTGGATTCCAATTCATGGCAGTCCCTTCCATGTGTCTCAGAGGAGAACTGCTCTATAGGAATTTGTCAGCTGTGATCTTTATAGAAGCCTTTTTTCACTGTGTGGGTCCAAGCCACCAACCTTTAGGTTCGCACCAGTCACAAAGTCTGTGCATTGCCTGGGATCCCTGTCTGCAGAGAAGATTCTCAAGTAAGCCGGGGAGGGGGTGAGAAGCCAGGAGAGATGTGTGCTTCAGCTTTTGTAATTTTATACTCAGTTTGAGGTAGGCTTTGGATGTGAAGAGCAAGAGATGGGAGAGAGAGAGATGCAGTCTGCCTTTAAGATCTGCAGAAGAATGCTGGGTTTAGCCTAAGAGTGGTTGGTAGAAAGGGAAACTCTAACTGGTTTTAGGCTGTGTGTGAGGGATAGACATTAAGGTATGAGGGGAACAATCTGCCTCCAGTTTCTCCTTGGAACTATCATTCTGAGCATGGCATGGGCCACTCTGTCCATCTGTTGGAACTCGTGGGGCTCAGCACAGAAGACTGTTTCATGTATGAAAAAGATGCTGAGTCTTGTTATAGAAATCACGTTATCACAGTCTGACCTCAGAGAGGTTGCGGGTTTGATTCCAGACTCAAGTGAGTCACATGATTGTGTTGGTTTCCAAGGAAAATAAAAGTCTTGTTTGCACTATGAGGGAGCTTCTAAACCTTTGTAGAAAAATTTCATTATCTTTTCGTTTTAATTTTCTACCAACTTTTTGATGTCTCCTTATATACACTGTCATCTGTTCAACTTAATGGGATCTACTCTCATCATAGGTTAGGCATTGGACTGCTAACCGCAAGGTCATTGGTTCAAACCCACCACTCCTTCCTCGCAAACCCTATATTGGGTCACTATGAGTGGGAACTGACTGGAACGACACCCAATAGCCATGACAGCATTAAGTGTAATAGGGTGAAATATTGTGTTAGCAAACTGTGACGCAGAGATTTGGTGTGAGTCTTACTGTTGGAATGATGTTGGTAGACTTCCTAGATGCCACACTGCTACAAATCTTCCGTAAAACACACAATATCCACGCAGCACAAAAAAAGGGAGGCACAATAAAATGGGGGTGTTTCTGTGTTTATACTGTAATGTTCTGAGTTATTTATGAAAACACTTAATACATTTGTGGTACAGGGACACATCCTCAGGGGTATTGGTGCCGGCATATCACTACCAGTTCGCAGAAGCCAATGTGCGCGTCCGTTCCAAACCTGTGCTCAGTGAAATCGTGTTGATAATTTGAATGAGGCCATAGTGGAATTATTTACACCATGGAAATTGGCAGACAATATAGATCTGAGGACTTTTTGTTTTATCCCATGTTGTTGTTAAGTGCATTTGAGTCATTTCTGACCCTATATAGAGTTTCCAAGGAGTGGCTGAACAGTTTGAACTGTCAATTTTGTGGGTCTGATGCTTAGCCTACAAAACTACGTCAGAACTCCTTTTTAGTCCCCGCTGCCAGTTAAACATTTAGCACCAAACCACTGAATATATGAGTCTCTAGTCCTAGTGTGCCTCTGTAGGATAAACACTCGTCCACAAGATCTGTTTGAACTGCAAGATCAGTGGTTCAAATTCACCATCTGCTCCTTAGAAACCCCATACAATATTGCTATGAGTTGGAGCTGACTCGATGGCACTTAACAGGAGCAACAATAATTAATGCCTCAAATATTAAGATTCAGTAGCTGGTTTAGGTGATGCAAAGAATATTTGGATACCACCCAAAGGCTAGGGGTTAGGAGCTGTCTTGGTGCAAAGGGATCTGCTTTTAAAACATCACAGCCTTGAAAGTCCTACATAGCATAGTTGTACTCTGAAACACAGGGAATCACCAAGTGTTGGAATCCAATCCATTGTAATTGGTGATTTGGTTTTTGTTTTGTTTGTTGTAATTTTACAGTGGTGATAGGTATAAATCACATCCTAGGATATTGGCAACCACTGTGATGCCATCTTTGTTTCTTTAATTCATGACAAAGCCACTGATCCAGTTCATAGGACAGCAATTTGTTGACCCAAATTCATAATCAGTAGAAATCAGGCTCTCAGAGCCAAATTGAAGGATAATGCAAATAAAAATGTGCCCGTCTCTCCCCCTGTAAAGATGTTGTTAGGTGCCATTGAGTTGGTAGCAACTCAAAATGACCTTATTCTGCACAATAGAGGGAAACACTGCCAGTTCCCGCACCAATCTCACCATTATTGCTACCCCTGAGCCCATTGGTGCCAATCTATCTTGTTGTGGGTCTTCCTCTTTTTAGCTGACCGTCCACTTTACCAGGCATGATGTCCTTCTCCAGGGAATGGCCCCTCCTGATGACAAGTCTGAAGTCTGAGAAACAAAGTCTGACCATCTTGTAGGTCATGTTGTTGTTGTTATGTGCTGCAGAGTCGGTTCCGACTCACAGCGACCCTGCACAGGGTTTCTGAGTATGTAAATCTTTACAGGAGCAGAAAGCCTCATCTTTCTCCCGTGGAACAGCTGGTAGTTTCGAACTGCTGACCGTGAGGTAGTAGATCATAGCGCGTTTCAAATAATCAGCCATGGCAACGAAGTAGGAAGATGTGTATGGACTTGAGAGTAGATACTCAAGTCTACAGGAACATAGGATATCTGGAAACTGAGCGTGAGGGAGATGTCAGGAGTGAATTCTAGGACTTTGGTACCACTGTATTCGCTGAGAATGGAAATGTCAGAAAAGAACCAAATTACAGAAGATGAATGTGAGTTTGCGTTTGGATGTGTTGAGTTAGAGGAATCTCTCAAGTATAACAATGGGAATACTAAATAGGTGGTGGTTAATAGCACTGCATCTTGTATGTGTTTTCAAACTGCACAACTCCCTGGCATGTTAGTGTTCTGTACGTACATGCTTATGTGTACATGCGTATTATTTTCAAGGGTGCGTTATTTGCATACAGTACGGTGTATTTATCTGGAATAGGGGCTTAAGTAGGTTCTACCATTAGCCCAGGAGATGGGAACACGTAGGGAGAATATATTGCTTTTTAGTGGAGGAGCAATCTGTATGCCAGTGTCTACCCTTTGGCAACCTGTTTTCACGCCACGTCTTCTAGTGTCTTTTCTGTATACTCATAACATTTGGTCAACACACCATCTTTAGAGAAGGATGAGATGGCCCCACCCCCACCCAGCTCTTGGGGATTGAGCTCTCAGAGAGGACCTCCTCATCTTGCCCCTCCACACTTACCATCTTGGGTCTGAACATCCAGAGGCAGCCAGGACAGTACAGATGTACTTGGGATCTTTAAGATACTGAAGATGGTTGAAGACTTTGTTTTGTGGAAACATCCCTGAGTAAATAGACAGAGTGAGAAGAATGAGGAGCCGAGAGCTGTCAGGGTTTTCAAACAAAGTGAGATGTGGAGGCAGAGGAGTGTCCAAATGAGAATGAGGGGCAGCAAGCACAGAGATGGGGGAAATCGGGCTTAGGTGGTGATACAGAAGACTCAGGAGGAGATGGTGGAAGGAGTCACATGAAATGAACACTGAACAAAGGCTGGAAGTTCTCCACTGGATCTAGTGACGTGCAAAACCAGAATACCCAACCCTACTGCCATTGAGTTGATTCGGACTCATGACAACCCTAAAGGCTAGAATGGAACCAGCTCCTAGGGTTTCAAAGACTGCAGTCTCTACTGAACAAGACTGCACCATCCATCCCCAATGGGGCTGCTGGTGGATTTGAATGGACAACCTTTCCTTAGCAGCTGACAGCTTAACCATCATGCCACCAAAACTGCTCCCTTTACTGATACAAATCCCAAACACACTGCTAGCAAGTCAATTCTGACACTTAGCAACTCTGTAGAGTGGACAGTCTCAACTTTCTCCCCTGTAGTGGATTTGAACCATGGACCTTGTGGTAAGCAGTCCAGTGCTTATCTTACAGATCTACAAGGACTATGCTGTTGTTGTTGTATGCTGTCACATTGGTTCTGACTCAACAGCGACACCATACAGGATTTCCCAGGAGTGGCTGGTGGGTTTAAACCACTGACCTTAATGATTATGAGTCCAGCACTTATCCTGTGGTACCATAGCAGGACTCCACCAGAGATTTAGAGGTTGTTACTTTCCTGGGAACTGATTGGTGCAGTGATGGTGGGCGTGGTCAGTAGGGAGGGGTGGAGACAGAGACAGATGGTTTACAGGTTATGGAGTTATTTGGAAGGAAATGAAAGTAGTTGGAGGAGATAGAGCCCAGAAATATTTACTTTCTTTCTTCCCTCCTTCCTGTCTTCTCATAGACACTTGTCTCTCAGCTGGCACCACTGGAGACAGAGAAGGTGCAAGGATGTGGGACGAGATGAGTTTGATGTGACCCAGAGTTCCACATAAGGTTGTTGTGGGTGTTAGGTGCCATCGAGTTGGTAGTGACTCATAATTACTATGCATAAAAGGTTGTTGTTGTTAGGTGCCATCGAGTCCGTACTGACTCATAGAGACCTTATGCTCAGCAGAACAAAACACTGCCCGATTCTGGGCCAACCTCACTACTGTCGCCATGCTTGAGTCCATTGATGCTGCCACTTGGCCAATCCATCTCATTGGGAGTCTTCCTCTTTTTCTCCGACCCTCCACCTCACCTTCTCCAGTGATTGGTCCCTACTGACAATATGTCTGAAGTATGAGAGATGAAGTTTGGCCATCCTGGCCTTCAAGGAGCACTCTGGCTGCACTTCTTCCAAAACATATCTGTTGGTTCTTTTGGCAGCCCATGGCACTTTCAATATTCTCCTCCCACAAAAGGTTGTTGTTGTTGTTGTTGTGTGCCGTGGAGTCGGTTCTGACTCATAGCGACCCATTACAGGGTTTCTGAGGCTGTAAATCTTTACAGGAGCAGAAAGCCTTTTTTGTCTCCCATGGAACAGCTGGTACTTTCGAACTACTGACCATGAGATTAGCTGCCTGATTCATAACCACTATGCTACCAGAGCTCCTTCCAACAAAAGGTGGGAGGGCGTAAATGTCAAGACCCAGGAGAAAGTGCTTACATATAGTACTTGTAGCAGAAGAGTTAATGAATGAATGAATGAATGAATGATGCCACCACCTTGAAAGGAAGGTTCTTGTTATTCCTCATCTCCACACAGAGGTCTCTGTTGACCCTGTACAGTGACCTTCTCCAAGTCTTGCCTCGGTGGAATGAAGATTGAGCCCGGATGTCTCTTTCTTGGAAGCAATTGTATCTGGGGCATTTACTAATGGCAGTGAGGGGCAAGAAGCTTGATATGTGTCGCAGCACATTAGAAATTGAGGGGCTGTGTCAGTGTTTCCTTTATTGCTTTTAAAGTTGGGATGTGGGAAGCTGTTATCCAAGAAAGAAAGATTTAAATTAAGGACTCTGGTGCTGTGGTTGGATGGAGTTTGTGATGCACACAGCTTTGGGGTCAGCGCTGTTCCATTTCTCTTGTTGCATGACACATCTGCAGCATCTCCAGGCTCCAGAGCCCTGCCTTGGACCCCACATCCTGCTGAGGGTGACCTGCCTCTCGAGACTCAGATGTGAAAACCTTACTGACTGATGTGGACCAGGCTATGCATCAAAGAGATCAGAAATGACACTAGCTAGCGGGCTCTCTTTATGGATCAAGAGTGCTTCTCTGTAGACAGTGCTTGGAGCCACCTGGGGTCAAGATAAAAGACTCAAAAAGGGAGCAGTTTCCTGGAGTCAGCCTATGGTCACGAATCTTGTTACTTTAGCCAAGCTGACCTCAGACAGGCCTCTTTCCAACACTGCGGAGCCTGTGGGCCTCACATTCCTGAACCTTCTCCACTGAAATGCAACTTTTGAGTTCAGATTGGTTGCTGCTGCCCCCAGCTTGCTGCTCTCCCTCTACCTGGGAGAGGCCAGTAGATCTCAGTATCAAATCCAGGCTCTGCCCTACGTGTCTGTGCAGTGGCGGCGGCTCAGGAGTAGAATCGCTCCCCTTCTTTGAGGGAGTCCTGGGTTCCATTCCTGGCCAAGCCACTTCAAGCACAACCCCGTCCCGTGTGTCAGCAAAGTCCTGTGTACTTCTCAGATGATCGGCAGGTTTCAGAGGTGCTTCCAGACTGAGACACCCTAGAAAGAAAACCTGGTGGTATACTTCCAAAAACCAGCTGATGAAAACCCTGTGGAATGACTCATGGTTGTTTGTCTTGTCATTCACACCCCAGGCACAGCTGCTGCCAGGAATCCTTCTCAGCCTGCTGGGTGCCCAGTGTGGTGTTGGGGGTATTTCATGGTTAAGAGACTAAGTTGCGGGGATAGGAACAGCATTGATGTAAGAACTGGGGAGGCCCCAGTGGAGCTGTGATCAGAGACTAACTGAGGACAGAATGTGGTAGGACCCAGATGAATCTGACCTCTTACTCTCTGCCTTGGTTTCTTCCCTGCCCAAGGGACCTGGGAACTCCTGGTAACACAACTTTCCAGAGTTAAGCTGTTGACCAAAAGGTCTGTGGTTCGAACCACCAGCTGCTTCCATAAATACTATAGCCTTGGAAACCCTGTGGGGTGATTCTCATCTGTCCTACGAGGTTGCTGTGAGTTGGGATTAACTTGGGGGCAGTGGCTATGTTTAAGCGTAAGGAGATCCAGTGGCACAGTGGTTAAGCGCTCAGATGCTAACTGAAAAGTCGTTAGTTCAAACCCACCAGCCACTTGTTGGGAGAAAGATGCAGATTGTCTTAGAAACCACGGGGGCAGTTCTACTGTGTTCTACAGGGTTGTTATGAATCAGATTCAACTTGCCATCCGTGGACTTGGTACAATAGACAGAAGAATGGTGTATATTTCAAGGGTTAATGTGTGGATTAAACAAGCCAGAAGGTGTCAATTACTTAGTGAAAGGTCTGGAACTTGGAAATCATTCCATACATGTGAGGTAGTATCACCATTTTTACAAACAAGCTGTTTCCATTAGAGCCCATCAATCTTAAAAGGAAATCAAGAGTGGATAGTGATTAGTTGTTGAAATTCTGTATCAAACATCCACCCCCTTCCCCCCAACCCTTTGGACTCCTTTGGCCTCCGATGTTGCTTTCTTTGTTCCGTCAGTCTCATGTGTGGACCTCCCACTGGGGAAAGCAGTGGCCCCAATTGTACACTATCACTTTGCTATGTGATATTTGTTGACCACTCATTACCCTGTGGGGTATCAACAGCTTTACTCACAATAATTTGAGGTTTGTTTAAGGCATTGTACTCAGATAGTTCACGGATGCTTTTAATTTAATGATACGCAGTTTAACACCACAGATGACTGTTGGGAGAAGGGAAAACACTGTTCTTTTCTGAATACAAGATACATGTTTAGAACTGAGAAAATGCAGGCTGGATTTGTTTCAGAATAAAAAGAAATGCTTTGCGAACTCTGAAGGTTGGTGCAGGAAAGCTGTGGTCTGGGGCAGAGTTGTCAGATACAGGTTTGTTTCTGGTTAAAAGCAGCATGTGGTAAGCCTGGTACACAAACTGGTCTCCATAGGCCAGCTCCTCTTCTGTCTTAGGACTTGCCCCCCTCTTGCCTTATGTGCGGTGGTCTCTCTCAGATGCAGACCCCCATGCTTTCTCCTGTTGCTTTGTTACTCGTCTTGCTGCTCATTGCTGGAAGTTGGTTCCAACTCATGGTGTCCGCATGAACAAGAGAAGGAAGCTGTGTCTTCAGTTTCTCTGCACACTTACTCATCCAAGTCCCTGATTGTAAATGTGTATGTTGATAGTGGTCGAATTTACAGGTTTCATCTTTGGAGCACTATCTCAACAGTATTTGGCTGTGACTCGTGGGTTTTCACTGGCTAATTTTGGAAGTACATTGTCAGTTCCTTCTTCCCAATCTCTCTTGGTCTAGAAACTCTGCTGAAACCCATTCATCATGTGGTTATTTCACACAGTTGATATTTGAAATACTAGTAGCCTAGTTTCCGTTGTTGTTGTTGTTAAATGTCGTCGAGTCAGTTCCGACCCATAGCGACCCTGTAGAGGGTTTCCAAGGAGCGACTGATGAGCTTGAACCACCAATCTTGCAGTTCAGACTGACTTTGCAGTCTAGCCATTAACCCACAGCGCCACGCCAGGACTCCAGTACTATGTTGTTATTGTTCGATGCTGTTGAGTCGGTACGAATGCATAACCACTTTATACACAACAAAACTAAACAATGCCTGGACCTGTGCCAATCTCACAGTTGTTGTATTGGAGACCATAGCTGTTGCCACTGTGCCAATCCATCTCATTGGGGGTCTTCCTCTTTTTCAGTGACCCTCCACTTTACCAACCATGATATCCTTCTCCAGGGACTGGTCCCTCCTGATAACATGTCTGAAGTATGAGAGATCAAATCTGGCCATCTTGGCTTCCAAGGAGCACTCTGGCTGTACTTCTTCCAACACAGATTTGTTTGCTCTTTCGGCAGGCTGTAACACTTTTAGAATTCTCCTCCAACACCGTAACTCAAATGTACGCATTCTTCCATGGTCTTCTATGGTGCAGCGTTATAGTAACACGCAAACCACTGGAGTTATTCAGTCCCTTCGGAATATTTATTCCTTGAAACATTTATTAATTGAGTTGATCCTGTGTTCCAGGCAGGATTTTACTGTCCCTTTTAATGTTCACCAAGGCCCCGTGTTGCATGTGACACCATCACATAGATGAAGACTTTGAGGCTCTTCAAGGTGACATCTCTTCCCCTAGGGCATAGAACCAGTGGATCATAAAGCTGCCATTCAAACCAAGAGCTCAAAGATAAGGAAAACCATCCCATCCAGCATTGAAAGTACAACAAAGGACAAAATACACCCACTTTGAGTAATCTGCAGGCCTGACCCCTGCCCTGCTCTATGTGCTGATACTGTAAGGAGCTCTGGTAGCGTAGTGGTTATGAATCAGACTGCGAACCGCAAGGTCAGCAGTTTGAAACTACCAACTGTTCCGCGGGAGAAAGATGAGGATTTCTGCTCCCGTAAAGATTTACAGCCTCAGAAACCCTGTACAGGGTTGCTATGAGTTGGAACGATTCCATGGCACATAACAACAACAACATACTGTCCCTAAAAAGTAGAATTGAAGTCCCTGTGGATGTATGGAAGAAGGATTGGCTGGGGGATGGATTTGGGAGGACCGGTAGGAGTGTGCTAGAAACCAGTGGGAGCATGAAGAGTTCACGTTCCTTTGAAGATGATTAGAGTTATCTCAAAAAGATAGTGTTTGTCCTTGATGGGCTCCAAAGCTGTTGATTACCTTGTCTCCTTCACCAGAGAAGGGGGGTATTGGAATGCATGGTGACACTTCATCTGGTCACCGGCACCTTGCGGCAGCAGGTAAGTAATCTATGGTGTGGTCGTGAGCAGTTGGTCCCTTCTGCTAGGGTATCATTATATCCCTAGGCCTGTGTGCACACACTGTCTGCTCTTGTGGGCGTTCTGGCTTTGAACAGGGAAAGGCAGTCGTTACAGGTAAAATGAATTATGTCTTCAGAAAGCAGGTTCAGTGGTGCCGCCAGCTCCCCTCTGGAAGCTGCTTGAGGGTTCTTGTCATGGAAAGAGTCCTGGCATTGTGGTGAGTTGAGCTTTGGACTGCTAACCAATAGATCAGTGGTTCAAACCCACCAACTGCCCCACAGGAGAAATATGAAGCAGTCTGCTCCCATAAATATTTACAACCTTGGAGGCCCCATGGGTAGTTCTTCTCTGTCCCACAGGGTCACTGTGAGTTGAGACGGGACGGCAGTGGGTTTGCTTGGAATCACAAAAGGCAGCTTTGCCAGGAGGTACCATCAAAGACTGTGTGGTTATTCTTCAGGGAAAACCATTGGGCACGTTCGGTTGCTTCTGTCTGTTTCATGTGAAGAAGCAGAAGACTGAATTTTATGGGAGAAGGGGACCTAGAGACATTCCGCACACAGGTTAGATAGCTGTCATTGTGTGGGTAGGTTCTGTTGCCTCCAAGCAATCTTGCAATTGCTCAACGAGTAATCCGTAATTATAGAAACAATCAATGAATTGATCTCAATTAATCGGATAACATATTTTATCCTGCTAAGCATGAAGGTGGATTTCAGGGAACTGCAGATAAAGAAAGCAGACCTTTGATAGCCGCCGGCTAAGGTAGGGCACAGAGAAGAGTCTCAAATGCTGAATCCCAGTCAACAGTGTTTAGACTTCATGTGTCAGCAGCCAGTCAGCTCTGTGACAGCGTGTCCTTTACGTTATACAGAAAGCACCCTATTATCTGCATCCCACGGCTCCCCCACCCCACAGTCACATCCAGGCCCCTCATGGAGATGAGGCTTCCCCCTCCGCTGTGTTGGAGGAGTGGTACCCCCAGGAGAAAAGGTCAGGAGGGCTCCCGTGTGAAGTGGGCAGAGCTGCTTGGAGGAAATGTCACTGAGCAGAGACCACAGAGAATAAAGCGAGGGCGGTATTTCTCTGCTTCCCCTCCTCCCTGCCTCCATTTCTCTCTTGTTCTCTACCATCCTAAACATTTGCTGAATGTGTCTTGTAAGGGTGGCTCAGGTCCAGCGGTGCTTCCTTCTGTGGTACATAGGGTCGTTATGGGTTGGAACCATCTCAACAACAACAGAAACAACATGGTTTACCAGAGTTGAAACATGAGTGAAGAGCAAAGATCTTGTGCTTGGAGAACTGACATTCTATCAGGAAAGACAGATACGAAGTGGTGTAGAACACACCTTGGCGGTGCAGACAGTTAAGTGCTGAGTTACGAACCAAAAGCTGGGTAGTTCTAATGTACCCAATGGCCATGTGATCTGCATCTGTAAAAATGATGGACAAGAAAACCTTATGGGCAAGTCTGGAACTGAACTGACTCCGTGGTTCACTCCTTACAACAACCAATCACACAAACTCATAAGGCAGTTTGTCCCGGGAGAAAGCTCAGAAGGCAGACAGGGATGAGGAAGAAGGAAGAAGAAAACTGGAACACATAGGGATGAAGCAGGAATCGTGCTATCCCATTGTGGGAATTGGAATCAATGTCCCCGATCAAAATGTGTCTGAATTGTTGAATGGGAAACTGATTGGCTCTGTAATCTTTCACCCACGTCACAATAGAAAGATAGGAAAACAATTTAACAAACAAAGAAAGAAGGAAAGATAGAAAGAAAGAAGGAAACAAAAAGAGAAAGAAAAAACCCTATGACAGGGCTGATCTGCTCTTCACATGGGGTTCTGTGAGTCAGCCCCATTGGACACCACCCCACAACAAACGTCACACAGCATTTTAGAAAGTGATGAAGTCAGTGATTGCTCAGCGGCAGTGTTCTTGTCACCACGTGGGCAGCCTGAGTTCGATTTCCAGCTAACTCACCTCATGAACAGCCACTTCTCAGCTGCCAGTGGAGAACTGTATGCTGTTGTGATATTGATCAGGTGTCAGCAGAACTGCCAGACTCAGAGAGACTAGGAAGAAATGCCTGGAGATCTATTATGAAAATCAGCCAATGAAAACCCTATGGAGCAAAACCCAGAGTGGTCCAATCTGGGAATGGCATGGACCTTTCCTTCCGTCCACTTCACATGGGGTGGCCATGAGTCAGGGGCTGCCTAGCTGGTAACTGATACTAGCCACCACAGTGGTTACAACATTAAATGCCTGGCTGAATGAGGTCCTGAGATGCTGCAAAAGTGGAGAAAACATGGTGTTAAGAATGCTCTGAGAAACGTTTCAAAGCAGCAACAGCACAGGTGGGTCTGGGGTCAACACTCATTCCTCCCTCGTACCTATCATTTATGTGAAATCAGTTGCCAACTTTTCTTACCGTCTGCATCCTAAAGACAGAGATACTGCCATCTTCAGCATTGGGAAGAATTCAGTCAACGAGATGCAGTTGGGAAGACTTGAGCGGGCTTTCTCCCACTCCTCAGTAAGCTCATAAGCCAAACAGTATGGAGGTTCTGAAATAACCAACAGTGTGTGGAAGGCACCCAGCCAGGGTGTTCGGTACACGTACACATCTGTAGCCAAGAAGAAGATGAAGAAGAGGAAGGAGAGGCAAGTTGAACTCTTACGTAGCATCAGGTGCTATTTGCAATGCCTCATGGGGATTAGCTCATTGAATTGTTACCATTCTGAGATAAGAACTATGTTTAAGCCCATTTTTTATTGAAACTGAGGCACAGAGAATTTGAGGCATTTTCCCATTACACCAAAACTCAAACCCGCTGTCCGTGAGTCAGTTTTGACTCATGGTGACCTTCTACGTAAAAAGTGTTTCTGAGACTGTAAATCTGTACCGGAACAGACAGCTTCATCTTTATCCCAGTGAGTAGATGGTGGGTTTGAACTACCAACCTGTAGAGTAGCAGCCCAATGCCTAGTCCACAATGCAACCAGGACTTCTGAGTTTCCCCATGGTGATTAGTTAATGTAAGTCTGTGAGGTAGGAAGTATTTTTATGCCCATTTTATAAATAATTAAACCGAGGTAGGAATTTAAGTTATCTCCCCATAGGTAATATAACTAGCTGGTGTCCTGGTGTGGAGGCGTACGATAAGCACTAGACTGCAAACCATAAGGGTGGAAGTTCAAACCCACCAGCTGCTTCATGTGAACCCTACACAGCCAGGCTGGGGAACCTTTTTTCTGCCAAAATTTATAACATAATTTGTGAGCCGTTCAAAATTATCAGCTTAACAATTAGCTTGCTATATTTGCTCGAACATTTCATGATCTCATCCCTAATGTGATGGTTAAAGAGCTCTGGTAGCATAGTGGTTACGAATTGGGCTGTGAACCTTAAGGTCAGCAGTTTGAAACTACCAGCTGTTCCTCTGGAGAAAGATGAGGCTTTCTGCTCCCGTAAAGATTTCCAGCCTTGGAAACCCTGTACAGGGTCGCTATGAGTCGGAACCAAGTCCACGGCACATAACCAACCAACCAACCAACCACATGTGATGGTTAGGACTCCTGGTGTTTTAACAACAACAGATGTGATGACTAGAACTTTAGCTGTCTTGGCAGGACCGGACCAAAGGATTCTGTGGCCTTCATATAGGCCTGCAGGCCGGACATTCCCCAGCCCTACTGTACAGGGTCACTATGGTTCAGAATCGACTTGATGACACTTAACAATGACACTGACAACAATATAGCTATTTAATGGTGGTGACAGAATTTTTGAACCCAGTCTAAGTGTAAATTATGTTGTTGTTAAGTTCCATCAAGTCGGTTCTGGCCCATAGCGACCCTGTATAGGGCTTCCAAGGAGCAAGTTAGAGGCCACCGTAAATCTGTAGTTATTTTAGTGGCTTGTTGTTTGTTGTTGTTAAATGTTGTTGAATCAGTTCTGACTCATAGCATTCCTGTTTAGGATTTCCAAGGAGTGTCTGGTGAGTTTGAGCTGCCAATCTTGCAGTTCACACCAACCTTGTGGTCTAGTGTTTATTCTACAACTCCATGAAAATAAGTCATTCATTCATTCATTCCTCAAATACTTACAGATATCCTACTACAGGGCAGATCTATGATAGAGGTGGAGGGGGCAGACAGGGCCCTTTTCAAAAAAACGTTCTTGTGTGAAACTCACACTTCCTCTACCAGAGGGACTTGGGTCTGGAAAACCATTTGTCATCGAGACAACCCCATGTGTGTCAGAGTAGGACTGTGCACCATGGTTGATTTTGTGTGTCTTCACACCTTTCTTCCAAGGTGCCCTTGGGTGGACTCAACCCTCTAGTTTTTCAGTGATGAGCTGGGTGTGTTAAACCTGTGCCCAATTGGGGTCCTCTGAAAGCCATCCTTTAATAAGGAGTATATGTGTATTCCCTAGATTATCTGGGCTGAGTCCGCAATATCAATATCCCCTATTGGACAATGACCACCTTTGTCTGGTTGCAAGAATGTGGTCAATGAGACGTTCTCCTAGGAAGATGTCTGGCCTTTCTTAGTAACTCAGTGGAAAAGGTCTTGGCTCCCGAGGTGAGTCTTGTGCCTTGAAGTCAGTGACCACCTCATTAGAAGGAGCCATCAATTTCAGCAGACACGGCCATTATCGGTGGGCTGGAGACTGGCCACCATCTGGGAGGAACAGGCTCCCTGGGAAGGCTGCAAACCAATGACTGTTTAATCCTTAACCTTGGACGGTAGCAATATTCACCGAAGTCCTCACGTCCGTTCACAGTTCCCACCTGACTTTTTCCCCACATCATTATTTTTCTGGTTTTACTTTCAGATTCCCTATGGGATCATTGGCATGAAATTCTGAGGGGAAATTCAGAGCATTAATGACGGTTTAAAGCAAATGAGCAATCCTACTTTCCAAGAGGAAATTGCCTTTCTGGTATGGGGATAGGGTGATTTTTAAATCTGATACTGATGAGGCTGTAGATGGCTGCTGAGGCTCCAGACTTGGAGCCGGCCCATGCAGACTTGGCGAATGTGGCCCGAGCTGAGCTCAGCATGGCATGGAAGCTTTGCAGTGACGGTATCTTGCAGTCCCCCAGGTTGGTTATTGAAAACTGGGCACAGAGTTGGGCATGTGGCTACAAGAAGAGTGTAGGCAGGCAATGTTCCCGAACTCATGCATTGGGGAAAAGAAGACCCAAACCACCAGCTTGGACTCCTGGTGTGGCGCTGTAGGATCAGCAGGGAACTACTAACCACAAGGTCAGC
>NW_006408555.1:6445795-6507197 GCF_000296735.1 Chrysochloris asiatica | reverse complement strand
GGGTGGGGTGGGGTGGGGAGATGTACACAAAACCACTCAGAAATATACAGTAATTTAAGCAACCAAAGGTCACATTCTGCAAGCCTGCCTCCGGGGTGGGGTGGGGTGGGGAGATGTACACAAAACCACTCAGAAATATACAGTAATTTAAGCAACCAAAGGTCACATTCTGCAAGCCTGCCTCCTGACTTCCAGCACCGTGTCCCTCTCTTCTCATGAGGCTAGAGTCCTCAGTTGCTCCCTCTCTCCATGTCCTCATCTCTGCCTCCATCTCTGATGTTGCTGATTCTCTGAATAGGGTCCCACATTCCGTCTGTGCTCTTCTCCCTTGATGGTCCCAGGGTCCTCTGCTCCTGAACTGTAAGATTAACTACTCCCCCATTTTTGTTACAAAACTTCAATCTTGAAAGAACTACAATTTTTAAGGAAGCAGACAACCTCATCCTTCTGAGTGACGGGCGAGTTTGAACAACAGACCTTCCTATTAACAGCCCAATACTTAACCAACTTTGCCACTGGGACTCCTTAGGGGAGATCAGTGACCTGAAAAAATAGAAAATAAATCATAGAGAACTATGACTGAGGCTGGCCAAGAAGGGCTGTTGCCACAAAATACCACACACTGTAAGAAGAGAAATGAATGAGCTCCCAGTTCTGAAGGCCATTTGCCCAGATTCAGGGGGTCAGGAAGGCCACCTTGCCTTCAAAGTCTAACCAGGGAAGTGAGTCTATTTCAAGTCATGGCTTCCCCATGGGGGTCAGAGTAGAACTGTAGTCCATAGTGTTTTCAGTGGCTGATTTTCTGGAAGTGGATATTCAGGTCTTTCTTCTGCTAAAGTACCTCTGAGTTCACTCAAATCACCAACCTCTCTGTTGTCAACTGACTGTGTTAACTCAGGGAGCCCAGCAATAGCTAGCTACAGAGGTTATGACTTAATACTACCCCACTGTATGTGCATAACATATTTTGTATATACTTTCATCTGTTGGTAGGCACACGGTAGATTTGCTTGGTGTTTCAGTAAACAAAGTGAAAGGGAAGACAGCAAACAGCATTTTTATTAGCTGGAAAATATTGTTTTTGGTCCAATTTTGAATTTAGTGAAGGGTGAGGATTAAAATTTCCCTGGCCCATTTCTCTTCCATCTAAACAGTTTTAACAAAATATTTCTTGAGTTGCACTGTCTGCTAAGGTGAGGTGATTCTGATTCTCAATGATCCAACTACAAAAGAGGAAAATGAAACCCTTCAATCAGAGACCTGCTTTTCCTATAGTAAGATGAGTCTGGAGCTCAAATGTCTTCTACCTGCTTGTTACTGCTAAGTGCCTTTGAGTTAGTTCCAACTCAAAGCAACCCTGTATAGAGTTTCTGAGGAGCAGCTGGTGGGTTTGAACCACTGACCTTGCAGTTCAAACCGACCTTTCAAGTCACTGCTTATCCTACAGTGAGGCTGCAATTGTCTGCGCTGGAATTCTGGTCTTAACAGTGAGTGGGGAGGAGGCCAGAGAAGGAGCATGTAGTTTTTGTTTTCTACACACAATCTCCAATTTAATTCTAAACTCGAAGCATCGATCAAATCGTAAACATTTTAGTAATTTCAGATTGTTCCACAGGGCACGTGATCAGCACCCCAATCACTTCTTAGAAGCAGGTACTTGTATTATATATATATACATACTCATATATAAAATGTCCTCAAAAAAGAAATCATTAAATTACCTTGTTTGTCCCAGGGAGAGCACCCTAATCACTTCCAGATTGAAGCGTTTATGGGGAACACACACACACAACCAAATAAACTACTTTGCGAAGTACTCTAGTAATTTCAAATTGCTTCATACAATGAGAAGTGCCTGTAAATTACTCAATGTAACAATTTGTTCCATATGCTATTTTTGATTTGTAAGTAACTGTGTGGGTTCGCTAGTGAAACCGTTTGGCAGGTAGCTGAGCTAATTGAGAGATTCTGCAGAAACATCTAAAAAGTGATTAAAATGTGGCATTTCTAGATATTGACCATAGGAAGAGGGTGTAGATGTTTAAGTTCCAACAGCTGCAGATTCTGAGAGAAGAGGACAGTGAGCTCTCAGGGGACTTGGAGAAGGTACTAGAATGTACAGTTGAGCTCATTACAGAAAAATGCCACATGGCTGGCTTTGCAAAGATTCATCAAGCCCCTGGCATGGTCTGCGTCCCCTCTTCCTGATGATAAAGCGGGGGTTATTTCTGTCTGTAGACATACTTGGCTCACAGCTCACCCAGACAGCAGCCACAGCTTTGCTCTGTTGATACTCCCATCTCAAAAAAGAAAAATAATGTGAGTTTCGTTAAGTATGCTTCTTAGACTTTTAGGAAAGGATGTATATTTGGAGTCCATGAGGAGTGCAAGAGCAGCTAATGTGTTCACTCAGCTGCCTGCTGAAGGGTTGGCAGTTCAAGTCTATAAAAAAGCACCTCAGAAGAAAGTCCTGGTAAACTACTTCTGAAAAACTAGCCACTGAAAACCCTTTGAAGCACAGTTCTGCTCTGACAATTGTGGGATTACCCAGAGCTTGAATTGACCCCACAGCAGCTAGGGGATTTTGGATAAAGAGTTTAGGTTTTTAATTTTATAGGGCAAATTGTCCCTTCATGAGCTTGTGAAGTGGCTTTTGTTCATTGTTTTTTCTATAAGATACCTTCACGTTTCTATTTTGGATCAGAATGTATAGTTTGACCATGAGCTGAGCACCAGCTTTGGAGACAGCTACAGTCATTAAGGGAACTCAGGGATTAGACAAACCCAGAGCGAGAGGGATGAGCAAGAAGTTCTGAACGGTAAATCCTAATAGAGAGTTATGAACATCTGATGATGTTCAAGATGTAGGGATAAGTCTTGTTTTGTTTTGTTTTTTGAATAAATGAGAGTGGGAAGGGAGACGAAATAAGAATCGATGCATTTGGATTACGGTGTTAGCAAAGAATATGGAAATCACCACTGGCTGCCTGAAGAAAGAGCAAATCTACAGCCAGAATGTTCTTTAGGAGCAAGGATGTCAAGACTTCCCTTATGTCCTTTGGACATGTTGTCAGGAGGGACCAGTCCCTGGAGAAGGACATCATGCTTGGCAAAGTGAAGGTTCAGCAAAAAATAGTAAGAGCCTTCTCCCCACCCCCACCCCCAGCCCCAAAGAGATGGATTGACACAGTGCCTGCAACATTGGGTCCAAGCATCACTATTACCATGGGTATGTACAGGGCCAGGCAGTTTGGGACTCTGCTGTAGGTAGGATTGTCATGAGTTGGACTTGACTCAACGGTACTTAAGGACAGCAAGAGACGTAGGTTCCCGCTTTTTATTCTGTTTACACTTTCATATCCTTTAGACCTGAAGTAATCAGTAGACAGATTTAAGCTAAGTGCTAAGTGCTAGACACTGTTTGAACTTGTCTTTGACATCAAGAAACACTACTTCCTGTGGATAAACAGAGGGGGCACATAACACCTTACGGGGATGGGGATGGAATCTAAAATTGGTATGGCAAACATCCTCAACTTTTCCAACAGGGGAGCACTGCTTGGGTTCTTTGAATAGAAAAAAGTGGTAATGAGAGAAGGATTTGGGGCCTTTTGGGCACAGCTGGTTGGATGTGGTGTGAGTGTGTCATAAAGTCAGAGCTTCCTGGTTGGTGGCTGTCAGATTTGCCACCGTGATAGGAATGGGATGCTCTGCCTTGGTGTAGGGATACATAACCAGCCCTCCTGACATGCCCAACAACCTTCCTGATGTACCACTCACAGTTCCATTCCCTGGAAGACCTCTTAGTCCTGGGCACACAGAGATAGAGGGTCAGTCCTTCCTAGGAGGTTCTGAGCAGGACCGCTTTCTGGAAGGGTTTAAGCTGGTGGTTAGCTCTGTTGCATTCAACTCAAAAAGCCTCCATGAGGCAGTGGTTTCAGAACCTTCTCTGGAGCTGAGTTTGGGAAGAGGGAGCAGAGGTCGGGGACAAAGCCGGCTCCCTTCCTGGGCTTCCTGCATGGTACTTCCTGAAACACTACCTGTTTCAGGTACTGAGATCCTAGATAGCATTTCCTGGGTTCTGAGTGAACATAAGGTCGAATGTGTGAAGGCTAGGGTGATCTGCTTTAGCAAACGCTGAAAACTAGGCTTTATGAATCCTGGTATTGTACTGTAGGATTAGCACTGGACCGCTAAACACAAAGTTGGCGATTCAAAGCCAGCTTCTCCTTGGAAACCCTGCACACAGTTACTGTGAGTCAGAATCTACTTGATGAGTTGAACTAGCAGTAACAAGTTGTCCAGATAATAGAATGGTCCAAGAAATTAATGTGAAAGGCATTGGTCCAGTCAGTGTAGCCAGCGGGTGGGCTGACGGAACACCCTTCAGAAGGACCCCCTTTCTTAGGTGCACCTTAGTTTCTTTTTATCCACCCCCCCCCAAAGTTATTCTACTTGAACTTAGATAAAGGGAATGTGTAGCTTTTAACACTCGCTGGCTAGGATGATGGATATGGACTGGTCATTTGCTCTCCATGAGGGATTGGTTCCAATTTCCCCTTGGATATCAGAATCCACAGATGCTCAAGTTCCTTACATAACTATGAATAGTATTTGCATAAAGCCTATACACATCCTCCTATAAACCTTCAATAATCTCTGTTGTTGCTGTTGTTGTTGTTGTTAAGTGCCGTTGAGTCGGTTCCGACCCATAGCGACCCTGTACAGGGTTTCTGAGGGTGTAAATCCTTACGGGAGTAGAAAGCCTCATCTTTCTCCCGCGGAGCGGCTGGTAGTTTCGAACCGCTGACCTTAAGGTTCACAGCCCGATTCGTAACCACTACGCTATCTGTTGTTGCTAGGCGCTGTAAAGTCGATTCTGACCCCTAACAACCCTGTTTCTGAGACTATTAGTGTTTGTGGGAACAAAAAGCCTCGTCTTTGTCTCATGGAGAGACTGGTGGGCTCGAACAGCTGACCTTGTGATTAGCAGTCCAGTGATTATCCTATAGAGCCACCGCGCTCACTAAATCATCATCGCTAGATTCCCCAGTACAATGTCACTGCAATGCAAATAGCACTTCATGCTGTCGCTGAGCCTTTGAAAAGGAGGTCTGGTGATGCAGTAGGTTAAGTATTGGGCTGGTCATTGAAAGCCCAGCTGTTTGAAACCGCCTATTGCTCCCTAGGATAAAAATGAGGCAATCTGCTTTTATAAAGATTTTCACTATCAGGAGCTCCATGCATTACTTGTCCTCTGCCCCATGAAGGCTTTTTCCTCTGAGTCAAAATCAACTTGGTGACAAAGGCAGTGGGCTCAGCCTTGGGGGGTTCCTTTGCCCACTTTAATTGCTTTACTTTCAAATATTTTTTCCCTTCCATGGCTGGTTGAATCTGAAGGTGCAGAACCTGTGGATAGGGAGCACCAACTATATACATGTGGGATTCTTTTGAATGCCAGTTTCTTTGTTAAACCTCTTCTTTGCTCTTGGACCCAGCGCATCCCCCAGGCTGGAGGAGTTGAAATTGCATAAGTCGTCACCACATCTTGTTGCTATCATTTGATTTGGGGCTTTAGAGGTGTGTGTGAACAAATGCAGTAGGAAGCAAGAAAAATGAGCAAGAAAATCATTAAAAGAGGGGAAAATACCCAATTGGTTGCCTATCTCCTACAGCAGGGGTTAATGAAATTCTGTTGTGTCTCCAACAACTGTGTTCAGTGTGTTTTACATTGTTTGGCATGTAAAAGGATTTGGTTTCGAGTTACAGAACTAATTGCTTACTAGATATTACACGGATATCAAAATACTTTATAAATATTAATTAATCTTCACCTAATTCCCTGGCAAGCACAAATAACCAGTGGCATATTTATTGAATGTTCAAGCCATAATCTGATTCTTCAAGGATTGTTTTTTTCTCCACCTGCAGAGTTTTTCTCCTCATATCCATGTGTCAAAACACTTCCCCCTCCTCTGAGGGCTGGATCACATGCCATTTCCATAATAAGTATTAGCAAGATAATAATAAGGACAGTGCTAAGAGAAACCAGCATTCTTTGTTTACCACCTGATGTCTCTTTACCAGCCTTGAAGTAAACATTTCAGGGGTCTTATCTCGCTTAATCCCCACACCAACTCTAGTAGGAAAATAGTCTTCTCGCTAGTTTATTTTTCCTCCCAGAAAGGGAGTGAAGGTTCTGAAAGGCTTAGCTGCTGGTCCGTGGTCCCTTGGCTGCACAGTGGCAGGGCTGGGACCCAGACGCCACTCTGTGTGTATAAAGCTTGCAACAAAATTACTGTGTTCATCTTTTCTGATTCTCGTAACAGGAAGTCTGCTTGTTCTTAGTATGTGCCGACTCCTCCATTCACTTCTTCTTCCAGAAAGGACACATTTGAATGTCATCTAAGTGACAGACACAGCACTAGATTCTAATAGAACATGTAGACATGAAGCTGTGTGTTGTGAAGACACAACAGAAATCAACATCTTTTCTCTCCTCTCAACCTTAGAGAAGACCCTTGAAGGCCAGGAACACAGTCTTCCTCCTTCTTATAGGTTGAAAGGTGTTGCCTCGAAATACATGTTGGGTTCTTTACCCCCATACTTGGGCACGGAATCTGGTTTGGAAATAGGTTTCTTCTTGTTGTTTTTATGTTCATTAGATCATACCCAAGTAGGGTGGGCTCTAAATCTAATCTAGCTTCTTATATGTAGCTAACTTCTTAGTTCTAACAAGGACAGACTAGACACAGAGGCACACATACATGGGGTGGGAAACACCATGTAAGAATTATCTACAAACCAGTCAACACATACATGGGGTAGGGACACCATGTGAGAATTATCTACAAACCAGTCAACCGAGGAATGAATGCCCAGGTCTACCAACAAGGAAGGCATTGTTGCAGCTAAAACCCTAATTTGGACTTTGTCCACCACAACTGTGAGAAAATCATATCTGTTCTGTAAACACACCCCTTTGATATATTTCTGTGATAACAGCCCCAACATGCTAAGACATTCATGTTTGCATCAGGTATAGTTCATGGTACCGTAAACATTTATGGAACACATGAAAGGTGTTATAGATTGAATTTTCTGGGTTCCCCAAAAAGATAAGATTGAACTCGTACGCCCAGGAACATGACTTTGTTTGAAATCAAGTCTTTGAAGATGTTATCAGTTAATATGAAGTCATAATGGATTGGGTGAGTCCAAATCCAATGTGAATAGTGTCTTATAAGAAGGGAGAAGATGATGACATGGAGAGATAGAGCTAAGTACTCTAGACTGACTCATGGATAGAGAAGGCTGTGTGCTGGCGGCCAGAAGGCAGGCTTGCAGAATGTGCCCTTTGTTTGCTTAAATGATTATATATTCCTGATTGTTTTTGTGTGCATTAAAAAAAAAAGGAATAGAATCAAATACTGTTAAATGATGAAAGAAAAAAAAAGGGGAAAGAGTGGTCCATCCATGTCCAGAGCAAAGAAGAGTAAAGAAAATCAAAGATGCATGGGAACTAGTCCAAAGGACTCATGAACCAAATGAAACTCATCCTTGATGACCCTGAGACCAGAAGAACTAGATGGTGCCCAGCTATACCGCTACTGACTCTCTGAAAAGGATCACAAAAGGAGGTCCTGGCTAGATTGGGAGAAAATTGTGGAACAAAAGTCAGAAAAAAAAAAAAAAAAGCAAGACTTATGTTCATATACAAACTGATGGGACCCTGAGACTGTGGCCTTCAGTCACCCTTCAAGCTGAGAACTGAATTCATCCCTGTAGGTCAACTGTCAGTGAAACAATCAGCCCGTAAGGTGAGCGGTATCACCAGAAAGGTACACATTCTTTAGAGCAGTCAACCCTTTGAGATCCAAAGGGTGTCATTTGCACAGGGATAAAGCTCATAAGGCAGGAAGGGCTAGCCATGAAACATGAATGGATATGGTAAACACCGGGAAGAGGTGAGAAGAGTCTTGTTACTTTGTGGGGATTGCAGTCAAGATCTCAAAACAAAATGTGTAGAAAATGTTGACTGGGACACCAATGTTTCCTATAAATTTTTACCTGAGTCATAATAAAAGGCTTTATTTATTATTATTATTATTATTATTATTATGTAAAAAGAGAAGATAGAGCTGGAGGAAGAACACCACATGAAACTGTAGTTGCACATTATGGAAAATCTAGAGCCACGGGGAGCTGGGAGAGACCTAGGGCAGGTTCTCATCCTGGACAGCCAGATTTTAGAATTATGACACAAGAAATCTCTGTTGAATGAAACCACCAGTTTGTATTCTTTTGCTATGGCAACGTTAGAAACAACAGTGTGAAGCGTGACTGAGGGTAAAAAGGAGAATCTACCCAGTTCGGTTTACTTGTGAGTGTGTGGGAGGTGGTACCACCAGGAGAAGGGGAGGGGGCTCTTGTCTTTTGTAACAGTCAGCATTTTATAATTACGTATTGATTTGGGTGTCTGCCTGTTCAGTGAAAATGAGGAAGACCCTGTATGAGATGGCAGGACACAGTGGCTGCATCATACCATTTGTGTGGATGGACAGCCCAGGGCAGTGATTTGTTCTGTTGTACTTGGGGTTGCTGTGAGTCGGAGCCAGCTCAGTGGTCTCTAAGAAAAAGTTGCAACCTGTTCAGTGTCTTCCTGAGTTGATTGACATCTAGTGTTTTCTTAGGTCGAGGCCAGGAACTAGGTCTATTTCTTTCATCACCATTTGCCTGCCGGTCAGCGATAAAGAGGAACACTTACAGGGAGATGAATGGACACCGGGGAAGCAACAATGGGCTCAAGTGTAGCAAGAGTTGTGAGTGTGGCAGGGGACCAGGTAGTATTTCGTTCTATTGTGTATGCGTAGCTGTGAGTAGGAACCGATTCAATGTAACTTATAACAATAATGTAACTAATTGGTTCCTACAGTAAGTGGCATATAAAATGTGTTGTTGTTGTTAAGTGCTATCAAGTTGGTTCCAACTCAGAAACCCTGTGTAGGGTTTCTGCGGCTGCATATCTTTGCAGGAGCAGAAAGTTTCACCTTTCCCCATGGAGCAGCTGGTAGGCTTGAGTCATTGAACTAAGGGGTCGCAGTACAGAGCCACTGAGCTATCTAAAATGTGTCAAGTGAATCCATGAATCCATGAATCATAAAATGAAACCCATTGCTCTTGAGGTAACACACAGCAACAAAGTAGAACCGCCCCACAAGTTTTCTAAGTGTGTAATCTTTACAGAGGCAGACTGACACATATTTCTCCCAAGGAGTGAGTGATTGGTGAATTCAGTTACTTTTCAGTTAGCCGCTGAGTGCTTAACCTTAGTGACACCATGATACCTTTACAAGGAAGAAGCCCAATGAATATGTGGTTGTGTACTTCCTAGGAGCCACGGAAGCAGTCCAAGCCCCAGCAAAAGGCAAACTCTTCTTTGGCATGCACATAACTTATATGTGGCAAGCAAGTGATTAGACAAGTCAGGAAGAGCTTCCATACATTGTCTGTGCAATGATAATGGTCCTGTATACAGCAGGTGCTAAGCAAATCTTTGAAGCTGAAATAGAGGCAATCTTGTGCCTGCTGTCTCATATTGTCCAGAGCATCACCTCAGAGCAAGAAATGAAGACCTCCTGACCCCACGTCAGAACCCCTGATTCAGACTCTGCCTCTGAGCAAGAGCCCTGGGGAATATGCAGGCACAGTGACTTTGGAGAAGTTCTGATCCATGGGCTAAATGCAGTGGATGACTGTGGTTTGCAAATTGTTGAAATTTCCAAAATCTCAGCTGCAATCATGTGCTTATCCTGGCTTAGATTTCTATCCCCTTTCTCTGCTTGGCTGGCTGTGGATGCTTCTTCTACTTGAGAATTATGTGTGTCTTTGATTTAGAAAACGTTTTGAGGTTTTGACATTTGAAATACATCTAATTTAATAATCACAGTTGGTTTGAAGGACCCAAACCTTTAGGAGTTAGTGAAGCATCAGAAAGAAAGAACATCAACTAAAATAATAGCAACACATGAGTTTTCCAACAGTGGAAGGAAGGTCACATGACCCTACTGCCTGAGAAAAAAACCAGCCACAAACTAAATATAGGGGAAACATAACAATAGGATCTAGGTCATTTCACTTATAAAACTAAGGCGGGGGTTAGGACATGAATTCTCCAATACAAATATCCCTGCTAATCCCCACGTTTCCATGGGCCTGGCATTGTGGAGACAACTTTTCTTATGATTAATTGAATTTTGCACCTTTTGTTCAAATACCTTGACCTCTTGGTTTTAAAATAACATCAAAGGGCAAGGAAGACCTGGGACTTTGCGGAATGACTTTTCACAACACAACAACATACAGCAACCTCCACGCTCATAGTATCCCCTCTGTTAACGGTGAAATTTTTTCAGGGGTGACCTTTGCAAGGAATAAAATCCATTATCACGTGCTGGCCATAAAAGATCAACACGTTGGAAACCAAAGCAAAATCCCACATATGATAAATTAATTAGAATAGAAGTTACACAAAACCTAGACCTTTGAAGTGACCCTTGTCTTATAATTACCTCTTCTTTAGCTGTGGAATGGAATCTTTTATGTATGAAGATGTTACTTGCTGACCCTAAACGCATTAAGAGTCAAGGAGACATTTTTCACATATTGAAAATAAGATTTGATGGAGTGCTTCCAAGTGGCCTCCTGAAACCTCATTAAACCACTGTTTATTTTAATTCCTTATAAATGACAGAATATTAGTCATTCATTATTAACATGAAACCGGTTAGAAAATATGATTTGCCATATCTACAACTGACTTTTCAGCACCCATTAACACATTGTCTTTCTCCTTGTTGCAGGTGTTTTAGGATTCAGAAGTACATATGACTTTGAAGTAACTTTTCTCCTCTTTTTCCACCTCCTCTTTGCTTACGAGCATGGCAACAAACTTCCCAATGAAAATCAGAAAATGCGCTCTATTAGCTATAACCACGGGCTAGGTAAAACCTGCTATCCCTCTCCAAGTTATAATTAGATTTATAAATCATGTGTGCGGTATGCAGTGAAACACATGATTCTCATATGCTTTTCAAATCATCACGTGAGAAAACGAGTGACAAGTAGAAATTGTTTCTTTAGCATAACCACATTACAATAAGCTCACATACTGGATCAGTCAGCACCGAACAAAATAACTATAGATTCCAAAATGCAGAGAGAAAGAAATTCACCTCTTATGCACCTACTAGGTGCCAACCTTTATGGTGGCATTCCAGTTTGAACACACTGTGGGATTTTGATTCTGTAATGACAACTCCCATCATTTGGAGGCAGTCTAGGAGTGTGTGTTGGGAAGGATTCTAAGGTAGGATCTGACCATAGCAGGAAATGCAGTGATGGACTCATGGCGTTGATTACGTGAATGAGTCAGGAAACCACATTTGCTACATAATTCTCAGATTGGTATTATACCTTCTAGCCCCTCAACTGAGTCAGTGTATTGTGACAGAACCCCCATATGGCAGGCAGAAGAAGTCAGGAGAGAGGTCACTCGGCATGGAGTGATCTCTCCAAATCCTGTCTCTAACTAATATAGCAGCCAGAAAACTCTGGCCTTCCAGGGTTTTCTGTTTTCAAGTGTTAACAGAATGTGCCAAACTCATCTGTGCAACGGTTCATGAACCTTTCCTGTGACCCAGCCAACTCGCTATTCCCAAGTAGCCCATTCCACAGATCCATCAGACATCAGATGCACAGATGAAAGGGCTCCCTGGGCTTAATGGGGGCACAGAGATTGAAATTCAGGGCAACTTGACTTCAGCATCTAAAGCCAGTAGCCTCTCATTCCGTCTTTTTTGGTCTCTGTGGATGATCAGATTCTTGGTTTGGAGAACACTCTTGGAGTGGTTCGCTGTTAGTCACTCAAGGAGATGGAAGACCATTCCACTCCTTCCTTCTCTGTTCTTCTCTGTGTCCAGCTCAGCCTCTTTACTGTCTTCAGTCTGCCACAGGACTCCAGGGGCAAACGTGTCAGGAGCACGATGCAGCTCTCTTCACCGCCAGCAGCGTTCTCCTGGGAGAAGGTTTCACCTGTGAACACACAGCAGATGACTAACAGAGCCCCTGGCGTCTTGTATTTAGTAAACCACCCTTCTCACAAAATGCATTACGCAGTTCGTGGGTGGGAACTGTCTTCAAACCCAATCAGAGTGAGTTGCTCACCCATGACTATTGCATTTTTAATAAATAATGATTTCCTCAGCTCCGTGCTAGCAGCGTGTCTGCTCTGGGAAGATAGGGTACGCCTGCTTTGTCATTCTTGTATTAATAACATATCAGAGGATTAACTCTTGATGCGCTGACTGCTGGTTTTGCTTATTGAGTTCTCCGGGAATTTGTTTTCCTCACCTGATAGTCTGTGTGTATTTTCCAAAGTGCCTCATGCCCAGAAATCAGGGACCTGGACCAGAGGACTGACCCACAGCTCGTCCTTGGTGCCTTGGGCCAAAGGGTTGGCAGGATGAGGGAACCAAAACCATATTGACTATTCCCCAACAATTCCACTCCCAGGTGTAGGCCCAAGAGAAAGAAATCAAAGTGCATGCTCACACAGACACTGAAATCTGAGAGTCCACCGTACACTGCTCTCAAAAACCCAAAGGTGTGCATCCACTGATGAATAGACAAGATGGGATCGGCGCCTATGTGGGGCTGCAGGGAGTTTGTGGGAAAATGGAATGAAAAGATTATGGAATCTTTCTGTGAACTTCTTGAAGTTCCCTTATACAATGGAATATTACACAGCTGTAAAAAGGAATGAAGGATGCGGGGGGGCTACAAACGCAAGAAGTGACTGGCTTACAAGCTTTCAAGAGGGAAACTAGATTCATAGGACATGGAGGAAGGTAGAATCTCCACTAAGTAATATACAATCTGTTTAGGCGGGGCTGATGAAATCCAGGATGTATCTCTTGTGATACAATAGTGAATAATTATTATCTGGACTGTTTGTGAGGGTTGGAATTGTAAAGGTAGACTTTTTTAGCAAGGAAAGGAGTGATTAACTTTTCAGCCTAAGAGCAGAGGTTCCTGGGACCATCAAGGGAGAAGAGCGAAGAGAGGGACCCTACCCAGAGAAGTAGTGATGCCTGAGATGGAGGCAGGGACGATGACGTGGAGAGATGGAGCTGCTGGGGACTTTAGACCCAGAGAGGGAAAGGGGCTGTGTGTTGATGATCAGGGGGCAGGCTTGTAGTGTATACCCTTTGGATGGTTGATGATGCATGGAGGGGAATTTAACCATAGCAATGAAATGATATACTATAGGATGAATGTAAAACTAATGTTCTCCCATGTAAACTATCACATAATTCCAATAAAACATTAAAAAAAAGGAATGAAGGATTAACACCTGCTACAATGTGGGTGAACTTCAAAAGCATAATGATGGGTAAAAGAAACCAGACACAAAATACCACATACTGCGTGATTCATTCATATCAAAGTCCAGAAACAGGAAGCCCATAGAGAAAGTAGAGTAGTGGTTGCTCAGGGTTAGGGCAAAGTTGTTTGGACTGCAAGTTTGGCAGTTCAAGCTCACTAGCTGCTCCTTGGAAACCCTATACAGGGTTGCGATGGGTTGGAACTGACTTGATGGAACATCACAACAACAACAACACAACAGGGTTAGGAGGGGAGGAGGGGGAGAGCACGAGTCACCTATGGGATTTATACCTGTGGGGATGAGCCATTTCTGAAATGGACTGTGGTATCAGTTTACAGCTTTGTGAATATACTAGGAGCCATCAGGTTGTAGACCTTACAGGGATGAACTCTGTGGTAGACCAGTTGCATCTCTGTGCAGTTGCTCAAAAATGCAACATTCTAAAAATAAAACAAAAAGCCTACGGCTAGACTGCGGTCCCTCATGTATGTCCTATTGTCCACCCAGTGCCGAGTGCAGTGCTGGGTCTCTGTGACCCACTCACACAGTCACACAAAGCCCAGACCCATTGCCACGGAGTCAGTTCTGACTCATGATGACCCTCCACAGTGTTTCCAAGAATCTTTCTGGAAGCAGATGGCTTCATCTTTCTTCTATGGAGCAGCTGGGGGGTTTGAACTGCCAACCTTGTGGTTAGCATCACCAAGGCTATTTAGAGTCTTAAAAGAGCCTCCCCAAAAGGAGTAAAAGTGAAAAAAAAAAAACCCAGAAGATGCTGGGAGGAGTACAACCCAGAATCCTGCACCAACACTCACCCACCACTGAACTCACAGGCAGACGCACTTCGGTACCTGTTTGTGGCTGCTCGCTCATTCGACTACACGGCATGGGAATTCTGGGCCCACAGGGCTGTGCACCCGATACTGCTAGGCATTTATGCTTCAGACTGTAGATCTGCAAACTGTGGCCCCTGGGCCAAATCCGGCCCACCACCTGTTTGTGTAAAGTTCATGAGCTGACAATGCTGTTTGCATTTTACAATGGTAACATTTTAAATGACTGCATACCGGAGCCAGATGTCATTGAGTTGATTCTTTCTCTTGGCAACCCCAGGTGTGTGAGAGTAGAACTGTGTTCTGTAGGGTTTTCAGTCTCAAAAGGAGATTGCCAGACCTTTGTTCCAGGGTGCCCCTGGGTGGAGTCAAACACCCAGGAACTCATAAATAAGTACGTAATCTCACCTCTCCCTCAAAAGGAGTCCTGGTGTGGCTCTGTGAGTTAATGCGCTGGACTGTAAAGTCCGTGATTCAAGCTCACCAGCCACTCCTTGTAACCCTTATATAGGGTCGCTATGGGTCAGAACCGACTCGATGACACTTAACAACAACAACCCCTCAAAAGCACTGTTGAGTTGCATCCAACATAATGCCCCTATAAGACAGATTTGAGGTGCCCCATAGGGTTCCCAAGGCTATAGATACTTATGCAAATAGACTACAGATCACCACATATTTCTTCCAGAGCAGCTGGTGGTTTCGAACCACTGATCTTTAGGATGGTAACCAAGTGCTTAATCACTGTGCCAAGTATTTACAAAATAACATAGACATTGCCTTTGGCCCACACAGCTTCAAATATGACTTCCTGGCCTTGTAAGAGAATGCCATCCCTCCTCAGCTCTAGATGACTGCTGCTCAGGAGAAGTCTAAGGAAAACCATATGTATAATTTTAAACCTTCTAAGAGCCACATTAAAAGTAGCCAAAAGAAATAGGCGATATTAATGTAAATTTTTTCCTTAACCTGCTGTGTGCTGTGGAGTCGGTTCTGACTCATAGCGACCCTGTACAGGGTTTCTAAGGCTGTAAATCTTTACGGAAGCAGAAAGCCTCATCTTTCTCCCATGGAACAGCTGGTAGTTTCAAACTGCTGACATTGAGGTTTGCAGCCTGATTCGTAACTACTACGCTACCAGAACTCCTTTTTCCTTAACCTAGTGTATCAAAAATAGTATCATTTCAACATAACAACCAACGTGGATTTATAAACAACATCTAATATATAAGAGATGTTATACACTCATCACCAAGCCAAGTCTTTGAGCCCAGTTTGCATTTCGCATTGACAACACATCTCCATGCGGGCAGACCAACCGTATTTCTGATGCTCTGGAGTCTCACGTGGCTGGTGGCTGCCATATTGGAAGGGTACCTTTGGGCAGTTTGAACCAATGTATTCTCCTTTCTGGAGTGCTGTTGTGGTACTATAAGATAAGCACTGGACTGCAAGGTCAGTTTGAACTGAAAGGTTGGCGCTCAAATCTACCATCCTTTCCTGGGAAACCCTATACAGGGTCTCACAGTGAGTTGAAACTGACTTGACAGCAATTAAAAGCAACAAATGCGCTTTCCTAAGCTCATAAAGAAAGTTCTTTCTTGCTTTGCAAAGCAGCCTAGGGCCGGGGTATAAACACAGACCTTACAGTCAGTGAAGCACATATGGCTCCCACCTTGCAAATTTCCTGCCCCCTGAATTTCCTGTGGAAGGCGATTTGGGACAGCTCCACTGATTTGAAAAAAATCCTCCATATATTGCATTCCCTATCTCTACCATTTTGTAACCCACCACTGGCTCTTTAACCCCCAATGGTTGCTTGCTGTCAACAATCTCTGGCTTAAACATTGTGAGGAAACACTGTCCACTGGCACATCTGACCAGGGGCCTTCTCTTTGCTGGTCTCTAGCTAGAACTTTCTCCAGGCTCTGAGGGCTCAGCTGACACACAGGAGGAGGTAAGAACTGCCCCACTGTGAGGATCGATCTGTCTACATGTTCGCCTCCTGCACACCAAAGGCATTTAATTCTTGGCCAGTGTTTCATCAGCTAGATCCATCTCTGACAGTAAAATTAACTCATGTCTTAGTCATACTGAGATACCTCCCTTACAGACGCCCTGAGAGATCACAGCTTTGGGCCCTTGTACCTCTGTGGATAGCAGAGCCTCATTCTGCTCATCAACACTTGTCCTGGTTCAGTCACAGCTTGTGACATGTATCCTTAGTAAAATGTTGACTTTCTTTCTTTTGCTGTTGTTTCCGGGGTTCTATATGTGAATGTGAACTGTGTGTGTTAATGAGGCTTCAATGATTGATTGAATGAGTGATCAAAAGGGGGGAGTTGTCTAAAACAGTGGTTCTCAGATTTGGAATCATCAGGAGGGCTGTGTAAACACAGAGAGGGCTTTTAAATCAGTAAGTCAGGGATGAAGTCCAAGAATCTGCAATTCTTACAAGTTCTCAGGGGTTACTAAAACTGCTGGTTCAGGGGCCAGATGTTGGAAACAACCCTTGGAGAGTGTCATGTGACTTGGTTAGTCTCTCTGTGCTGTGAAGGATACCAGCCTTCTTGTAACTCCTAAGGACCCCTGCTGGTGCTGTGGATTAGGCTGTGAGCTGTTGATAACAACGTTGGTGGTTCAAAACCAGCAACTGCTAATTGAGAGAAAGATGAGGCTGTCTGCCCATATATAAATATACAGAAACCCTTTGCTGGGTCAGTGTGAGTTGGAATCAACTTCCAGGTAGTGGGATTGGTTTGGGTATTACTCTTCCTACTTCTGTTTGAACACCCCTGCCTGCAAACCTTCCCAGGTTGTTGTTATTAAGTGCTATCAAGTCGGTTCTGACTCGCAGTAACTCTGTATAGGGTTTCTGAGGAACAGCTGGTGGGTTTGAACTGCTGACCTTGTGGTTTGCTGTCCAGTGCTGATTCTAAAGTGCCACACCAAGAGTCCAACGCTAAAATTGTTATTGCTAAGTGCCATGAACTAGTTCAAACCCACCTTGCTGTCCAGCGGTGTAACCCACAGTGCCACACCAGGACTTTTAAAACTGAGATAGTTAAAAAAAAGAATCCAGTTCAAGGTTTCTTCCACTGAAATATATATATATATATTTTTTTTAAATAAGACCACATGTTAGTATGCACTGATGTGGTTCTGTACGGTAAGCACTGGACTGTTAACCACAAATTTGCTAGTTCAAACCCACTAGCCGCTCCTGGGAAACCATATACAGAGTCACTGTAAGTCAGAACCAACTTGACAATATTTAACAACAGCAACAACTTTTATATACATCCGTGTACTACCGTGCACAAATGTATTTAGAAAGAAAATTTAAATTTTGCATCAGTACTAGAAATAGAAAATCAATATTACTTGCTACCCGTAGGAGGTAAGCATCAAAAAAAAGGCACAATTTTGAAATTGTTGTGAAACAATGGTTATCTCAGTGCTTGCTCTAAAAATCACCACACTGACCACAGCGGCACATGGAACTCACTTTGAGAAATATCAACAGCAAAGATGATCTGGCCCAAGGAGATCTGTCCTTCCTAGAAGATGAAAATGAGGCTCAGAGTAATGGACACAATGGCCCATTTGCGTCCTGTGGCGCTTGAAGAAGCCTTTGAACATCACGCGTCATGGTCCATTATAGACCAAGTCCCTGTGTTTGTGACACATCTGCCTTGGTCTGGCAGGCGCTCACCCACTCATCCTTTTGTGTCACAAGTCCAGCTGAATTCATCTCAGCCAATAAAGTCTCCCTCATTTGCATTTTCATCACCTACCCTCCCATTCTCCAAGAGTGACTTTCATTTTTAGGACAGGGTTATTCAGTCGCTGTGTATAAAGCCCCTTTAAAGCTGATACATCACCCTTGAAGAGTCTTATTGCCAAATGCTAATATTGTATCTTACAGCCAAGGCTGAAATCCACTCTCAAGATGAATAGGTAGAGTCTGAGTCAACTAGGCGGGAGCATCTTGTGGGAAAATAGATGGAAATGTTACTTCCATCAAGGCCACTGGGATGGGAGCCCAACCGACATGTAGACATGTCCCTGGGTTTCCTGCCTGCTCTGTGGGTCACTGGGGAGTCTGAGGGTGAATCCTAAGGTTGGAGAAAGACTACCCTTGGGCCTAGCTCTCTGTCTCTGGAGACCCAGAGGAAACTCAGATGCTCCCTGAATCTATGTTCCTTCATCTTCCATAAGATGGCGGTGGTGATGGGGCAGAGAGGATTCCATGAGAAAAGCCACGTCTGGTTCTTGGTCCAGTTACAGAGCTCTAATCTGCTATTTGTGTTAGAACCTTCAAGACATCCCCTGACCCCCAGGGTTGGGGACCTGGAAGAGGACTCAGAGGATTCTGTTTGCCGGGCCCGAGTCCACTGGTGGGATTGCTCTGAAAGGTCACCAGGCAGAATCAGGAGAGGGAAAAGGTATTTGGGGCAGAGCCTGGAGGAAATCAGGCACAAACTTCCATGGTCTTCTCCCAGTGGGCCACCTGGAAGGAGTTTTTTCATCCCCCACTATGGGGGCATGATGATACCTATGAGGGAGGATTTTTAGAAATGCAGGGTCCAGAAACTTTACTGAGGTCTGGTCACACAGGCAGGCACCCTTTGGCAGATGTGCCCTGAGATTGCAGACTCCCAGAGGGAAAGCAGATATTCAGCATCAACAGTGTTGTTTGTACAAAGTGTTGGGGCCTGGTGAGCCATCCCTAACAGTTAGAGAATGGTAGGAACACTCCCAAAGGTCAATGTCCCAGGGCCCAGCCAAGAACCAGCCCAACATGGGGATTTTCTGCATCTGTCATAGGTCCTTGGTCTTGCCTAGCCCTCCAGTGACAATGACCACACTACCTACCAGCCACTCTGGTCTTCCTTCCACATGAGGGTACGTGTAAGAGTATTGTTACTGACGTTTTTAGTTCATACAAGCGTGGGGAGTTTATTCCAAGCAGAGCATATTTAAACAGGTCTTTGCAATCTGTGGATGAGTCCAGACAAGTACTCTCAATAATCTACTTGCCTTAGTCTCATTTGGGTGCCTTTAAAAATAGAAAAAGTCTCATTAGAGCATTGGCTACTGAGGAAGTTACATTCAAGATAGATGGGTCATCTTAGAAGGTTATGGAGACTTTTCTTGGGATTCCCAAGGGACAGCCTTGATAGATTTTTCTCAAAGAACATAGGACAATCATAGGGATTTATTAGGACGTTTTCAGAACATGGAAAACGGCATTGGTGACAATAAGGTCACAAAAGTTGTCCCATGAAAAACTGTTTTCAGTCACGACAATTACCTGCTAATTCTTTGAGGGTAGCAAGAGCTGTCCTATAAAAATTAACTTGGAAGCCTTACTCCATCCACCCTCCAGCCACTTAAGACTTCTTTTTGTTCCCCAAACTCAAAAATTCAGAAGTACATGATTTGAGTCCATCCAGGATGCCGAAATTGCCATTTTGACATGGTGTAAATCGAAGAGCTCAGAATTCTTTGTGGAAGGGTGGGTGGTGGTGGTTGTGTGCCATGGCGTTGTTCCAACTCATCATGACCCTGTTAGGTTTCAGAGGCTGAGGAGTTTGGGAGGAGCAGAAAGTCTCATCTTTCTCCCGTAGAGTGACTGGTAGATTTGAACTGCTGATCTTGCTGTTAGCAACCCCACTCAAAACCCACTGCGCTAACGGGGCTCCTTTTGTTGAAGGTGGTGGTGGTGGTGGTTGGGTTGAAGGTAGTTGTTGTTATTCAATGCCATCTAGTAGGCTCCGCCTCAGAGTGACCTTGTATAGGGTTTCTGAGGAGCAGCTGGTGAGTTTGAAACACAAGCCTGTGGTTCAAACCAATCTTGCAGTTCAATGCTTATCCCGCACCAGGACTCCTGGTTCGAGAAATGACCACACCACCTTCAGAAATGCGTAGACCTAAATGGATGCTAGAAGTCCCCGTGTGGTGCGGTGGGTTTTATGTGTCAGACTGCAAAGCTTTTTGAACTGCAAGGTCGGTGGTTCAAGCTCACCAGCTGTTCCTCGGACACCGTATACACAGTCGTTATGGGTCGGAACTGACTCGATGGCACTTCACAACAGCAACAAAGATGGACGCTAAGCTACAGATCAGGTGGTGGTGGTTCTGTGCCGTGGAGTCCGTTCCGACCCATAGCGACCCTGTACAGGGTTTCTGAGGCTGTAAATCTTTACGGGAGCAGAACGCCTCATTGTTCTTTCACAGAGCAGCTGGTAGTTTCGAACTGCTGACCTTGAGGTTACCAGCCCGACTCTTAACGGCTGCTACTAGAGCTCCTTAATCTATAGATCTAGTTATTGATAAACGATAGCTTCACGTTTTGATATTTTTGTTTCTTGAAGGTTTCCAGAATTTTGTCGCGGTATTTTTTGACTAACGTCGTAGTTTGTCCTGTGGGCTCCAAGGCTCTTCCTTTGTGCATGTTGATACTGTGATTGTGAACGTTCTTTCTCTGCATCTCCTGCAGCCACGTCCTCACCATTCCCTCATTTAAGGTGTTTTCTGAACCCCATAGTATGCTCCTTCCTCCTGCCCCTCCCACCACCACCACATCAGTAGACCCCAAGTTACTGCCGCCCCCACCCACCCATCGCACGTCAGGGTAGATTTGTGCTCCACAGACTCTTCATTGACTGTTTTTTAGAAGTAGATTCCCACGCCTTCCTTCCAAGGCACCTTTGGGCGGATTAGAACCACCAACTTTTACTCAGCAGCTGAGCATGTTAACTGTGTGCACTATTCCAGGGGACTGTGTTTTGTTTTGTTTTTTTTTTAATTGTGAATTGAGTGATCCTTTACATGGGAGAACACCAGCTTTACATTCATCCTATTGTACTTTTTAGTTATCAGAGCAGCACTTAACACCTTGTACCACCAGAACTCCTGGGCCATCATAGCATGAGGTCACCCAAGTGGAGCCTGACCCTTGTTCCTGCCCAGTTCCTTTCCCACTGTCATAGCTCTGGTCATCAGTATTGCCCACTTGGGGCCCCAGTTTCCCAGCATGCCCCTCTGTCAGTCTATGCCCAGGAACAAGGCTGTAGCAGTTGATTTGTGCTAACCAGGGAGACTCTCCTGGGGTGTAGCTCTCAGCCCAGCACCAGGGTGCTTTGCGTTATGGTAAAAATTGCATTATGGAATTTCTGAACCAACTGTCTTTCTCCAGATGTTACAGTGGGGGAGAGCTTCTATTTTTCCCTGTGGAGACTCAGTTACTTTGAAACTGCCCCCAAATTAGCAGAAATATTGACTCTTGTGTTAAATTTAGTTTGAGTTAAAAATTTCAGGTAACCCTACTTCAGGATTCAAACGAATACAAGAAAGAAAACAAAAATCAAAAAGACTGCAGCATCCTTTTCCAAATATTTCATTCAGCTCAGCTTTTTCCTTCTTCTCAGTTCAAAACCCGGCAGATGTTTGATGGATGGGGAGGAGAGATTGGAGTATTGCCAACTACACTAAATGTGGCAGAAATACTAGGAGTTTGTGACTTAATATGTCTGTATCCAAACCTTCCTTTTTTGCTTTCTTCTAGTGAAGCGCATTTTGAAGGTTTCCTGCCTGTTGCAGGGGTTGGGGTTGGGGTGGGGGATTATTCAGGATTGCTGATAAAGCAGAAGGAATAGATAGATGACCAAGGTCAGAACCACCTTTATCACTGGCACATGTCTGTGCCCTCCAACAAGTGGGTTCAGAAGGAATGGCTGGTGTTCTGAAAAAGAAATACCAGCTTGAGTCATGGAGTGGGCTGCCTTGGCTCCCTAGATTCTAGAAGACAGTAGATATGAACTCAGGTTCAAGAAAACAATGCTGAAGTCTTTTGATGGTAGTTTTTTTTGTAACACATGACAGAGATCCCGCCCAAGAGAGACTGTTTTCTCGGGAGCATCATTCATTAAATAATGGAAACGTGGGTGTCCAGGGAAGGTAGGTAGGTAACATAGTTGAGAGAAGAGGCCTGGGTATAAGAAAAATAGAAATCAAGGCATCAGTATTAAAAAGCTACTACGCTTAAGTCGATTCTGACTGAAACAACCCTGTGGGACATAACAGAGCTACTCCAGAGGTTTCTAAAGGCTGCCATACCTTCCTCTCACAGAGCAGCTGGTGGGTTCAAACTCTGGTCTCTCCATTAGCAACTCAACAGTTAGCCTGTTGCACAACCAAGGCTCCTTATAAGACAAGAATACCTCAAATGGTTGCTTAGTGTAAGGAGTGCATATTTCCCTTGTGTTTTTGTTCTTCTTCAGGTGCTCTGGTAACATAGTGGTTATGAATCAGACTGCTAATCTCACTGCCAGCATTTTGAAACTACCATTGATTCTGTGATTCTGCAGAAGGAAGATGAGGTTTTCTGTTCCCATTGAGATTTACAGCCTCGGAAATCCCAAACAGGGTCACTATGAGTGGGAACTGACTCCACAACACATAACCTCCACTACCACCATTGTTCCTCCTATTGGCCTTAATGTTTGGCAGCCGTTATTACCCAAAGCTCTGGTAGCGTAGTGGATTATGAATCGGGCTGTGAACCTTAGGGTCAGCGGTTCGAAACTACCAGCCGCTCCGCGGGAGAAAGATGAGGCTTTCTACGCCCATAAAGATTTACACCCTCGGAAACCCTATACAGGGTCTCTATGGGTCGGAATCGACTGGACAGCGCTTAACAACAACAACAACATTACCCAAAGACAAAGTTCAGAAAGGTTAGGGAAGAAGGATGAAGGGGAACAGGAAACACAGGGAGGAAGTGGGATGAGTGGCATTATGTTGCGGAGACTGCAATTAATGGAATGAAACAAAATGTGTGTGAATTGTTGAATGGAAAATTGACCTCGGAAACCCTGTACAGGGTCGCTATGGGTCGGAACCGACTCGATGGCACTTAACAACAACAACTGCAGTGGTGATAAAAAGCAAATGGCACGCGTTGTTGGGGACCAAAGATTGGGGTGTGGACTGTGGCCATCTAGAATGGAAGCAGCACTGTCAAACCAACATCCTTATTTTTCACAAAGCATTGCTCTGTTTGACCCCTACTCCAGTAGAGCCCAGAATCCCTATACATTACATGAAAATCCCTGGTATTTAAATGCAGCAAGTAATCCACCAACAAAAGGACATCTAGCAAATATAGTGGCCAGATGAAGGCTGCTGGTCACCATGACTGTCAAGCTTTCTGTCACATGACCCATGTGACATTTACCCCTGCAATAAGAGCCATGGCTGATGTTTGTCTGTGGAGGGAGATTTGATTTGTGGCTGGTGTGTCTGTGTTCTGAACGTTAGTATGGTACTGTAGACAAAGTTTCAAGGTCAAATTGATTATCCTACAGCTTAGTAGACCAGCAGCTCACTCATTATGCCAGAAGACAGGATTATCTCTGATCGTTTGAGCCAAGACTATGGATAAAACATCAAAGGTAAAATTTAAATAACACACAGTCACGAATCAAGGATTCGCTGCATTTTCTCACTATAAAACAAAATTGCGGTGGCCCATTTTGCTCCCTTAGTTGAAGGGGTTTTCAAGGCTGTTTTTACTCATAGACAGTCTAAGGCCATCTCCAGTCACTCTGGGCTGGACCAAAACTCTTCTTTGTATCATGAGTGGTTCATACTCTTAGTTCTCATCACAAAGCGCTGTGAATAAGCATGGAGTTTACCCAACACTGTGCTGGAGTTGCTTGCCTCTTGAGAGTCAAGGGTCCACACATGGAGGTCCCAAGTTTGTATCAGTTACTTGAAATCAGACATGGTATGAGTATTTATACCATGGGGATTGGCAAATGCTTTACATCAGGGTAAGTGGCAGCATTGATGGACTCAAGCGTGGCAGCAATAGTGAGGTTGGCCCAGGATCCGGCAGTGTTTCATTCTGCTGTGCATAAGGTCGCTATGGGTCGGTACCGACTCGATGGCACCTAATGATAACATTAACAATACATCTGGGCATTTGTTCCCCAGAGAGCTGGCTGCAGTGAACTTTTGTTTGTTTTTTTGATCATGAATTGAGTGAAGGTTTACGTACAAGATCATCAGCTTTGCATTCAACAAATCCTACACTTCGTTTAATCTCAGTGATCACAGGCCCCTCCATGCATCCACAGTTAGCCCACTTCCTCCTTATTGTTTCTGTTTGCATTCTACCCACCTTCTCATCCCTTCTCAACTTCTGTCTTTGTGAGAGTCTTGCCCTTTTTATTTGGAATGATTGATCGTTCCATGGTGAGTATACATTTTGATGTTGCCAGCACCCTATAAACCTCTCTGCTGCCTGCCTGATAATTGTGCCACTAGTGTGGTGCTGTGGATTAATGCGCCAGACAGCAAAGCTGGTTGAACTGCAAAGTTGGTGGTTCAAGCTCACCAGAGTCTCCTCAGAAACCCTATATAGGGTCGCTATGGGTCAGAACCAGCTTGACAGCACTTAACAACAAGAAATGTGTTACCTTCCAGATCTGAAGGAGGGTCAAGGGCTATAATCTACCAGAGCTCCTTTATAGCATAGTAGTTATGAGTCGGGCTGTGAACCTCAAGGTCAGCTGTTCCACAGGAGAAAGATGAGGCTTTCTGCTCCTGTAAAGATTTACAGCCTCGGAAACAGTATGTGGAGTTGCTATGAGTTGGAACCCACTCCATGGCACATCACCACTGCCATTTTCTAAAAAAAAATCCTGGGATTAAAAAAAATAATAAATGGTATCACATCATAGTGTAGATTCAATGAAGAGGAATTTCAAATTGGGACATGGCCTCATGTTTCAGCTCTTGTATCCTTTTGTAGTCCAACCCAATGGTCACTGTTTATTTGCTCATGAAGATACACTAGCAGAATCAACTAACTCGTCATGTTCTGTTGTATGCTGTCAAATTGATTCTGATTCACAGCGACCCCAGGTGGTGGCAGATAGAATTGCCTCTTAGACTGTCATCTCTACAGGAACATATTGCCATGGTTTCCTCCCGTGGAGTGGCTTACTGGGTTTGAACCGCCAACCTTTTTGCTATCTTGTCCAATTACTCAAGCACTCACTGTGCCACCAAGGCATCTTTGTTGTGGTTTAGAACAGTTCTTTCTCTAGTAATCCGATTCACCTTCCATCAACATTGACTTTGTTAATTGTGCCATCTTTTTGTTCTGTCTGCTAGATCACTCATTCCATTCATTCACATTTGTTTGTTTATTACAAGTGTGTGTGGCAGGCTTTCCTAGCATGCTCTGAATTCTCTGAAGGTAGGTTTCTTGTCTTATTCATTTTTGTGAATCTCAGCACTGTCAGATATGGTAGGCGCTCCATTGATGGAACTCCCATCAATGAACTAGTTGGTATTTAAAGAGTAGTTATCAAAATTCCTTCTGACACGGGCAATCAAGAGGACATTTCTATTTTCTCTGTACATTAGGCAGATCTTAAAGAAAGAATGCATATTCTTGTTATACTCTGTCTCGGGGGGTGGGAGGATATGTGGTGTACTGCTTAACACAATTGATTCCTTGCCTTCAACACTAATTTATGCTTCCTTGCTTTCTTTACTTCTGGAATTTTTTGGAGTGAGGGACTTTTCACTGAAAAACAAAAACAAAACAATTTAACAAGATAGACATTTTAGTTCAACAGAAGAACTTTTGTGGTGTGAAAAAAATAAATTTCCACAAGGACCTTGCCTCTGAGAGATAATTAATAATAAAAAAAAAAAACCCTTCCCATGTGATGACAAATCTGACATCTTGTCTAATGTCTGCCAACGAAGAACATGTTGAGAGTTGCACAGTTCGGGTAAAATGTTCCACTTCACAGCAAAGCCAGGCAGGATCTGATCATTATTTCTAAGCAAGAAAAGGTCACAATCTAGTTGTATAATTGATGCAACAGTAAGACTGCATCTGTAACTGTTGACCGTTCGTGCGGTCTTGTTTTAGATCTTCCAGATTCAGTGCGTAAATATTGTCAGGAGAAATAGCAATCATGGGGAGAATTGGATATTTTGGAATGAAATCGTATTTACAGAATATTTCCCCACCCTTATATAAGTTCTTTTGGGGGTAGCATTTGTTGTTGTTGTTGTTAGGTGCCATTGAGTCGGAACCAACTCATAGCAACACTGTGCACAACAGAATGAAACACTGCCCACTCCTGGGCCTATCTCACAATTGTTGCCACGCTTGAGCCCACTGATGCTGCCACTTTGCCATTCCATCTCGCTGGGGGGCTTCCTCTTTTTCTCTTATCCTCCACCATACCAAACATGATATCCTTCTCTAGTGACTGGTCCTTCCTGACAATATGTCCTAAGTATGAGAGATGAAGTTTGGCCATCCTGGCCTCCAAGAATCACTTTGGCTGCACTTCTTCCAACGCATAACTGTTGGTTCTTTTGGCAGCCCATGGCGCTTTCAATAGTCTCCTCCAACATCATAACTCAAAAGCATCTATTCTTCTTCAGTCTTCCTTATTCAGTGTCTAACTTTCACATTCCCATGAGGTTATTGGAAAATACCATGGCTTGAGTCAGGCGCACCTTAGTCCTCAAGCTGACATCTTTGCTGTTCAACACTTTAAAAAGGTCTTGTGAGGCAGATTTGCCTAATACAATACGTTATTTGATTTCTTGACTGCTGCTTCCATGAGTGTTGATAGTTGATCTAAGAAGAATGAAGTCCTTGACAACTTCAATCTTTTCTCCATTGATAAGAATGCCGTTTATTGGTCCAGTGGTGAGGATTTTTATTTTCTTTACATTGAGATGCAATCAAACAGAAAGCAGTGGTCTTTGAGCTTCATCATAGTTGGAATAATAGTCCCTTCCAAAATGAACATATTCCATTCTAAGAGTGTAACTTTATGGCCAAAGGAACTCACAGATGTAATTATCACATTTTCCCCCCACAAAATAATGCATCTGTGTAAATCACATGCCTACACATGTACATAAATGAGGCTATTAAAACACTTCTGGCATAAAACATTGTACATTTACCACACACGGTTTCTTACATGCCCACAAGTAAATCTGGGCCTCAATTACCCGCCCTCATGTTCCATTCATTTTTTTTTAATCTCTTGTTTGGGTGTATAGAAATAGTCCACACGTGTTACTTTTTATCATAATTGTATCATAAAGGCATAAGCCACGGTCAAGAGGTCATGGATGGAGTTTAGGAGTGCAACTGTAATTGGAAATTTAACAATGGAAACTGATTTGATTAATTTGGTTATTATAGCACGTTTGCTCAACAGTCAAATGTGGAAACCTTATCAGATTGTTTTGAGTGAAAAGGTGAAGTGAAATCTGCTTATTTCATCACTTAGTTTTCTTAATGTCAATTGAAGTTAACAACAGAACAAAGTAACCCAGTGGCAATAATATGCGTGGGTTGTGCGGTTGGCAAAACACAGGTAACACACTCGCTATTGGCAAAGAAATATGGTAAGTCAAGGATGCTAAAATGGAAGAGGTCCAGGATTATCTTGGTGTTGTTAGGTGTCATGGAATCGGTACCAACTAATAGCAACCATATGCACAACAAAACGGAACACTGCATGGTCCTGCACCCACGTCAACATTGTTGCTATATTTGAGCCCATTGCTACTATCACTGTGCCAGTCCATCTGGTTGGGGATCTTCCTCTTTTTCTTTGACCCTCCACTTTACCAAGAACAATATCCTTCTTCAGGGACTGGTCCCTCCTAACAATACATCTGAAATATGAGAGATGAAGTCTGGCCATCCTGGCTTCCAGGGAACTTTCTGGCTGTACTTCTTCCAACACAAATTCATTTCTTCTTTTGGCACTCCAAGATATTCTCTTTCAACATCATAGCTCAAATGCATCAATTCTTACACGGTCTTACTTATTCACTGTCCAATTTTCACATGCATGAGGTTGTTGAAAATATCATGACTTGGATCAGGTGCCCCTTAGTCCTCAAACTGACATCTTTGCTCTTTAACACTTTAAAGAGGCCTTGTGCAGCAGATTTGCCTAATGCAGTATGTCATTTGATTTCTTGACTGCTGCTTCTGTGAGTGTTGATGGTTGATGTGAGCAAAATGAAGTCTTTGACACCTTCAATCTTTTCTTTAGTTATATGAATGTTATTTATTGGTCCATTGGAGAGGATTTTTGTTTTCTTCACGTTGAGATGTAAACCATGCCGAAGGCTGTGCGTTTTGCTCTTCATCACTAAGTGTTATAAGTCCTTTTCACTTTCAGCAAGCAAGGTTGTATCATCTGCATATTGCAGGCTGTTAACGTGTCTTCCTCCAATCCTGATGCCACCTTCTTCATATAATGCAACTTCTAGGATTTTATGGTGGGACCATGCAATCATTCTGCTATAAGAGACAGAAGACTTAAAGGCAGAAGGCAGTGTGTGGAGAGAACAGAGAAACAGAGAGATAGAGGCAAGAAGATGCTACCGTGTCTTGAAAATTCAATGAAGGAAGCCATGAGCCAAAGTTGTAGGTGGCTTCTAAAAGCTTGAAAGAAGGAAAGAATGATTCTCTCCAAGAACCTCTTGAAGGAATGCAGCCATCTTGACTGGATCCTTAACTCATTGCCCTCCCCATCCAGCAAGTACATAGGAGCATGCAGAAACCGAGGTGGACAGATGTGAAGATTCCATTGAGGGGCAATGCTGAGCTCATGAGGAACTGTCCACTGCAGGCTTTCTGGGGGATACAACACAGACACTGGAGGCTTGTTTTTCAAATTCCACCCCCTACTCATTTATTCAGTCTCCTACATGTTGTCTCCACAGATTTGAGGTTTTATGTGTAGGTCAAGCAAGCTTTGCAGTGCTTGGCACATTGTTATTGTTGGGTTCCATGGAGTTGGGCCCCAAGCCATAGCCACCCCATATATAACAAAATGCTTCTCAGTCCTGTAACATTCTAATGATGCTTTGTGGACTGGACAGCTGTAATCCAGAGTTTTTACTGACTTTTTTACTTGCAGAAGTAAATATCCAGATCTTTCCTCTTAGTCTGTCTTAGTCTGGAAGCTCTACTGAAGCTAGTTAAGCAATGCTAGATGGGCAGTGACTGCTTAGGATGTGTCTTCCACCAGGACTGGGACCCAGATCTCCCACATGGAAGGGGGAAATTCTACCTCTAAACCACCAACCCTTTTTGGCACATAATAAATACGTAATAGTTGATGGATTAAACGTGGGATTACTGAGGCTCACCCCATAGTAGCTCTGACTTTGCTTGACATAAAAACAGGTTTTACCTAGGGACGGATGCCACTAATTTCATTACCAAGAATTTATAAATAGACACTGATGTCACTAACTCAGGGGTAGGTGCAGACTATAGTGTCTGCTACAGACAGTGTGAGTCAAGCTTCCCTGAGTGCACCAGCCGGAATTCACACACCTGCATCCCCCCTCCCCCCTTTAGCTAGTATATTAGAGTCAAGTTGATTAATCTGGGAATTTTAGCAGCAAAGAGTTCATTTCATCAGTGACTGAACTGTGTTTGGCTTCTGGTTTTCAGTTAGATTTAACAAAGACATACTGAGGTCAGCTCAGTTCTCTTTTAGAGCCAGCAAAACACCTTCAAACAATCTTAAAGCCAACCCAGAGTGCCTTAATCCTTGTAAATTACTTTGTTTCTGAAACTGACCTACCTTCAGGTTTGTAGTTGCTAAACTCCTGCGTGGAACATTCTTTCTTGTACTTTGCCACTAAAAAAATGGCATCATCTTCCAAATGTGACCTTCTCCGTGGCATGTTCTCAGCTCCTCTTTTCGTCTTCTTCCGAGTTTCATTACTGCTTTATCATGTTGTTGTTGAGGGACACTCCATAGGGACATCAGGACCTTGTCATGTTTTCTTATACTCCTTTATGTGACTAACTTAGTGTACCCATTGTATGCCAGTTCCTGTCCTACACACTTTATGCTACTTCTACAAACCTCATGGTCAATGCAGTACTGTAAACCTTAGCAATGCTGTGCATATGAGGAAACCAAGGCGCAGATAACTGAAGGAACGTTCCCAGGTTCCCACAGCAAAGAAGTGGCAACATTGGCATTTGAACTCAGGTTGTCTAGCTCGAGAGTCTGAGCTTATAAGTATTACTAATCCATGCTTAGAAATCAATAATTTTCTATTTTATCTAAGGGGTTTCAAAAAATTGGTGGAGCAATGGAGTTTTCCGTCACCCTTTTGAAGCCCCCTCATTTCAGATTATCCTGGATTATATTATTTGTCTAAACTTCTGACTTACTCTCTCTCATTGTTGTTGTCAAGTCAATTTCAACTCCAGGATGAGTTTGCCAAGAAGAATGGTTCCGTGGGACTTTCAAGCCTGTGATCTTTCAGAAGCTGTGATTGGGTTTCAAGGTGCCTGTGCATGGGTTCAAACCTCCAACCTTCCAGCTAGTGGTGATGGTGGTGTTTATGTGCCCTAGAGTTGGTTCTGACTGACAGTGACCCTGTATAGGATTTCCATGGCTATAAATCTTTACAGGAGCAGAAAGTCTCATAGTTTCAAACTGCTGGCCATGAGATTAGCAGCCCAACTAGTAAGTACTATGCTACCAGAGCTCCTTCTAGCTAGTAGCTTAGCCCTAAATCTTATTAAGGGATTTTCTCAATTCTCCCTCTCCAGCATCTGGTCCTATGACTTCTAATAACCCCGCACTGTTCAGTCAGTTCTGACTTTTCATGACCCTACAGGACACCATAGAATGGCCTCATAGGGTTTCCAATGCCGTAAATCCTGACAGAAGTAGACGGGCTCATCTGTTGCCCTCAGAGCTTCAGGTGGGTTCAATCTGCAGACCTTCTGAGAGCAGCCCAGCACTGATTCCATGGTGCTACCAGAACTCTCTATCTATCATTGAGATTGTCAGTGTTGAGCAACGTAAGTAATGAAAACACAACTTTGACCTGTGCCTTCTAACCACAGAGCTAAAATCAGTAACTTGGAAGGAACAGCAGCTAAGACAGAAGCAGAGACTGTGTGTGCTCAGGAAAGGAGAGCTGAGGACAGCTATTTGTACCTCAGAACCATCAAGGGGCAGATCAAAGGATTTCAAGGCCCCTCCCTGCTCTCTGTCTTCTCCCATCCCTCTCTCTCCTGCCCTCCTCTCCTGTTCCCTCTTCATAGTTTATTCACGTTCACACACTTGCTCATATCTTGGAAAACCAAGCACACAGAGCTGCCACTTTCTGGGGTGTCTACTATGGAAGTCTAAATCCTATCCTATTGCAATTAGAGAAAATGGAGTCTGGCCCCAGCTCTAACAGTAAAGCCCACCCAAGGGAAATTATTCAATTTCCTACCCAAAATTGCCCTTTCTGTAAGTAATACTCTGTCTGCTGTAACTTCTGTTAGAAATCACCAGTGATCTTTATTGTTGATGGCCACACATTTCACAGGGTTAGAGTGTATTTTAAAAAGCTAGCCATAGGAGGAAGGTGAATCTGTCTGCTGCTCTAGAGGTTTTGGCCTTGGAAGTCCTCTACAGGGTCACCATGAGTTGGGTGGCCTGATGTGGCACCAGAGCACCGTGTATGACACTCCTAATACTGCCCTAACAGATGACCACAAACTTGATGCCTTCAAACAGTTCAAAGGGATCATCTGAGAACACTGGATCTCAGAAGCCTAGCATGAATCTCACTGAACTGGAATCAAGGTGTGCCCAAGATTGTGTCCTTTTTCTAGAAGAACCAGGGAGAATCCATTTCCTTGTCCTTGCCAGTTTCTAGAGGCTGCCCGCTTTCTGCACCGTGGGCCCCCCTTCCAGTTTCAAAGCTGGTGGGTAGGTCCATCTCAAAAGGAATCACTCTGACTTTCTTCTGTTGTAACATCTTTTTCTCTGCCCCTCTGCCCCCTCTTTCTCCTTGTAAGGACCCTTATTTACTGTCCAGCTTTTGCATGCATATGAGGTTATTGAAAATACCATGACTTGGGTTAGGCGCACCTTAGTCTTCAAGTGGACATCTTTGCTCTTCAACACTTTACAAAGGTCTTGTGCCGCAGATTTGCCTAATGCAATACATCATTGGATCTCTTGACTGTTGCTTCCTTGAGTGGTGATAGTTGATCCAGGAAGAATGAAGTCCTTGACAACTTCAATCTTTTCTCTGTTTATAAGAATGTTGTTTATTGGTCCAGTGGTGAGGATTTTTGTTTTCTTTACATTGAGATGCAATCCATACTGAAGGCTGTGCTCTTTGATCTTCATCAGTAAATATTTTAAGTCCTCTTCACTTTCATCAAGCAAGGCTGTATCATCTGCATATTGCAGGTTGTTAGAATCACAAAATCATTTTGGAGCATCTGTTCTCTTCACGGCCTGGAGAGGGTAGGTGTTCAATGCTGTGGCACATTGTAAGGAGATTAGACTCAGGGACAGGTAGATGACCTGTATGTCCACTCAAAGCCAGGACATAGGATGTATATACATGTGTATGTTTGAAGTACTTTATTGTACCCTGACTTCTAAGTGGACTGTGTGTGTCTATAAACTCTCATGTTGTTGACATTGCAAAGTGCCATCAAGTCAGTCCAACTCATAGTGACCCTGTATAGGGTTTCCAAGATGCCAGTGATAGGTTTGAACCACTGACCTTTCAGCTCAAATGACCTTGCGGTCCAGCACATTATCCTGAAGTGCCACACCAGAACTCCTTTAGGACCCTGGATTTTTGGTCCCTGGCAGCATAAAAAAAAAAAATCAATAAAAATAGAGGTTTGTAGCATTTTTCTATCCTGCAAGTCTCAGACTGTAGCTTTTCTTGCTTTCCAAGCTGATTCCAATAGGCTGCCTTTGACAAGTGTAAGCCAGAGGCGCTCCGTGGTGAGGATAAAGTAACTGTCCATCCAGACTAACAACAGCAACACCAAAAAAAGCCGGGGTTAACACCAAGGCATCAGGAGACTCGAGCCAGTTGGTGTGGAAAAGCCTGATGTGGAGAAGACAAGATTTGAGGGGATGAGATCTAAGACGATGAGATCTGAGGCTGTTCACAGCTTGTTGAAGGAATGTCTGGTGGTAGAAAGTTCCTCTTTTATTTGTGTGAGCTTTCAAGACCCAGTGTGACATTCTTCCTCTCAGAGCTTGGGGACCTATCAGGGACATGTGTGGTTAGATGTCCCTCTGACTTGGTTGCATCATCAACTTGGCGAGCTGCTGTAACAAACAGCCCGAGGTCTCAGTGACTCAGCAGAGTCTTACAGATGCTCTATGTTGGATGGCTTTGTTTAGTAGTGAGTTCTGGGCTCTTTCTACTGGAGAGCCCTTCCACACCTTCTTTTCTACTTGGATGGAAAGGTCTGAAAGATGGCCCAGGAAATTGCAGGGGCCAGATCTGGAAGTGGTAAAAGTCCTCCACCCTGTTCTTGTTTTCTGTTGGACAGTTCTTAGTCATGGGACCAGAGTAACCGTAATGGTACAAGAAGCTCAAGGGTATGGCGGTCATTGTGGTTCACAGCCAATGACTCATAGCACAGAGAGAGCTTAGTTCAGGGAGGCTATAGCCAAAGTGTATGGCAGGCCTTATAGGACCCCTGGTAGCACTGTGGGATAAACACTAGACTGCTAACCACAAGGTTGGTGATTCAAACCCACCAGCTGCTCATTGGGAGAAAGGTGAGGCTTTCTGCCATTGTAATGATTTATAGCCTCAGAAACTCTATTTGGGGTCTCTGTGAGTCAGAATTGACTCATTGGTGGTGGGTTGGATTTGAGTTTGGGTTAGGGTGAAGATTGCCAGCTCCAATGTGCATAGGGTCAGGCAGATGCTTCCCCAAGTCATCTGAACAGAGCTAGTTCCACAGAGAAGGAGAGATAAACTCCAGATGACGCCATAATGAGACTTGGATGCAAGAATGCTCTGACTAAACAGAGTCTGCTGGCCATGCTCACCCCCTTGTGATGCCAGTCTGCTGTCTGGAGAAGAAGAAAAACAGAAACCAAAAAACCATTTCTCTGGAGACAGACTCCAAAGTTGTGTATATTCTTGACTCAGTACCTGTTAGGAAAAGCATAAACCCTTTGCAGAGTAGCAAAGGGATGGATGCCTGAAGAAGGGGGCTGTGAAGATTTGCTCCATGTGTGGAGGAGACTCTGGATGGCCCCCTCAAAGGGATGTTTGGTGCTCTGCAAAACCACACAGCTCACCTCCCCAAGAGCACTGGTGTTGTTCTGAGTCTGTAGCAAATCCTAAGGTGCTAATTCCTTCCTGATCTCAGACTCTCTCATTCAGCCCCTCCCCACCCCTCTTCCCTTTGCATATTTCTGAGCATCTTCAACCTCCTGAGCACTTGGATAGCAGCAACCCAGCTCATATGCTGATGATGATTTGCCAGTACCTACTCTCAAGGAGCTCTGGTAGCGTAGTGGTTACGAATCAGGCTGCAAACCACAAGGTCAGCAGTTCGAAACTACCAGCTGTTCTGCAGGAGAAAGATGAGGCATTCTGGTCCTGTAAAGATTTACAGCCTCGGAAACCCTGCACAGGGTTGCTAGGAGTTGGAACTGACTCCACAGCACATAACAACAACAACAACTGTCAAGAACATTAGTAAGCCATGTGTGTTAATTTAGCATCCTGCGTAAAATAATAAGACTAGTAATAACCAACCAAACATCTCACTGTCTTCAGGTTGGCTCAGATTCAGATATAGAGACCTGTGGGGTGGTGCTGTGGGCTAATGCGTCAGACTGCAGAGCCGTTTGAACTGCAAGCTTGGTGGTTCAAGCTCACCAGCTGCTCCTTGGAAACCCTATACAGGGTCACTATGGGTCAAAATCGACTCGACAGCACTTAACAACAACAACAACAACAACAACAACATATAGCATTTTCAAGACTGGACGCAGACAGCCTCATCTTTTTCCCTTGGAGTGGCTGGTGGGTTTGAATAATAGTAACAGCAAATATTTCTTGAGCAATTACCGCTTAACCCTCTTTAAAATAATTAACTTGTTCAATCCTCACGTTCCCCTGTGGAATGCCATGATTGTTCCCATTTTATAGCTAAGGAAACTGAGACACAGAAGGCTCCTGGCCTGGTGTCACTTAGCTGTCAAATAGCGGAACCGGGACTTCTGTTTTGCCTTTGTGTGAATAGTGTCTGTCTGAAACATGCCTCTGTCTTCATAAGCAGCTGGTTGTAATTTTCAAATACTAGAAACCGTTGGGTGACCACAGCATTTGTTCATTGCTGATCTTTTTAAAGCTGTGTCTGTTACGTGTTGTTGCGAAAGTGCGAGGTAATGTGTAGGTAAATGAACCAAAGCACCTCAGAGCTGGGCCATTATTATCATGACATTAAGATAAATCTTAATGGGTCCTGGTGTGGTGCTATGGGTTAATGCGTCAGACTGCAAAGCCGTTTGAACTGCAAGGTTGGCACTTCAAGCTTACCAGCTGCTCCTCGGAAACCCTGTACGGGGTTGCTATGGGTCCAAATTGACTCAACGGCACTTCACAACAACAACAAAGATAAACCTGGACTGTTGCTCACACTGTATATTCTGGAAATGTTTGGAGAGTTAGAGGACTGTCCAGTAACCGTGCCATCTTCAGATCATGCTGGAGAAGCGGTTTGCTTGTTTTGGTGTAACAGACAAAGGCTGCATGCTCATCCCTTCAGTTACCATGACCTTAGCCCCATGGATCTTGAAGAGCGGGTATAAGTGACAAGTTGATTCTTGCAAGTTGAGTCTCTTTTGAATTTTGCTAGAAATTTGAGGGAAAATAGTAGGAATTAGAACACTTTGCCGTGACTAACAGTCAAAGTTTTTTCTTTTTCTAAAATTCATTGTCAAGAATAATCATAGCAAAACATATAGCAGCTTGGTTTGTCTGCTTACTCTTTCAGAAGTTACTCCTTGTATTATTGGAGTACTGACATGTCTCTGTAACACAAGCACTGGATCGCAGTGTCAGTTGCAATAGCAAGATCGGTGGTTCAAATTCACAGGATGCTCCTTGGAAGCCCTAAATAGCAGGGGTAGGGACTATCCAACCCGAGGGCTGTATCAGGCCTGTAAAAGCATTTAGTCTGGCTCTGCCAAGGCAACTGCAACTTCAGCTATCACATTGTTGTTATGGCTGTTATCCATAGCAAGCCTGTGTAGGGTTTCTGAGGAGTGGCTGGTGAGCTTGAACCGCCAACCTTGTGGTTCAAACCAACTTTGTGGTCCTGTGCATTAACCTGCAGCACTTTATCCAGGACTCCAGCCATCACATTAAGGGTGAGTTAATTAAATGATTAACCAAATATAGCAGGCCATTTTTAAGCTGATAGTTTTATATGGTCCACAAATAATGTTATAAAAATCCAAATGGCCCTTGGCAGAAGAAAAGGTTCCCCACCCCTGTTATTTAGGGTTGTTATGAGTTAGAAGTTCCGATGTGGCACTGTGGGTTAATGCACCAGACTGCATGGTTTGAAACGCAAGGTCAGCAGTTCATGCTTGCCAGCTGCTCCTTGGAAACCCCATACAGGTTACTATGAGTCAGAACCGACTGAAAAGCACTTAACTACTACAACAGCATTATTATTATTATTTTTAATGCAGTTTGTGATTTTGGAGACCTGCTACAAGAAATGCAGAGACATTGAAAGCAGTTCATTTGAAAGCTAAGAGAGTGGGTTCAAAGGGTGAGTCTACACCCTTCTCTGTTTAATGATGTCAGTCTTGCTCAACTGTGATCCAGGTAGAAAGGATCTACCTGTGGACTGCTTTCCTGGATCCTCCCAAAGGAGATGCTGCTGCTCTGCCTCCTGACTTTTATATGGTCTTCAGGATGCTGTAGGGGCAGTGACTGCTTAGTGGTGGAAATCTCGCCTTCCGTGGGACAGACCCAGGCTCCATTTCTACCCACCCAGTCAGAGGTCCACGAGGGTTTGCAGGTGACACTGTGGGATTAGCACTGGACCGCTACCTGCAGGGTCAGAAGTTCAACCCTACCAGTAGAAAATCAGATGAGGCTTTCCGCTCCTGTAAAGATGGACAGTTTTGGAAATCTGATATAGGGTTGCTATGAAGTGCAATCAGCTCAATGTCAGTGGGTTTTAATTTGGGGCCTTTGATGTGGAACATGTTTCAGTGGAGCTTCCAGACTATGAAAAGAAGCCAGGGGATTGACTTACAAAAATCATCCAACATCAACCAAACAATAGACAGTTGTTGTTATGTGCCATGGAGTCAGTTCTGACTCATAGCGACCCTGTACAGGGTTTCCAAGGCTGTAAATCCTTACGAGAGCAGAAAGACTTATCTTTCTCCAGCAGAACAGCTGGTACTTTTGATCTGCTGACTGTGAGATGAGCAGCCCGATTCGTAACCATTATGCTATCAGAGCTCCTTAACAGTAGACAGGTAGGTGAACAGTAAACTCCAGTAAACCTCACATCACTCATTGCTTTATCATCCCATTGCCTTATGTGCCTGTTCCATTGAGTCCCTATACAATATGGATTATGCCCCATGTTTTTCTAGACAGGAGAGCTGAGCCCCAGAGAGGCGATCAAAATGATGAGTTGTACCACCAGTAAATGACAGAGCCATGGTTTAACCCACATAAAAGGATTCTAGGGAGTCCTGGTATGATGCTGTAGGAAAAGCACTGGACTGCTAACTAAAGGTCAGTGGTTCAAACCCACCAGCTGTTCCTCAGAAACCGTACACAGGGTTGTTATGAGTCAGAACTGACTTGATGGCACTTAACAACAATGAAAGGATTCTAGAGTATGTTATTTTAACTCCATTAGCTTAAGGAAGCAGTAGTCAAGAGATCAGATGATGTATTGCATTGGGCAAATCTGTTGCACAGGAACTTTTTAAAGTATTGAAGAGCAGAGATGTCAGCTTGAGGACTAAGGTGTGCCTGACCCAGGCCATTGTGTTTTTAATAACCTCATATGGATGGGAAAGCTGGACAGTAAATAAGGACGATCGTAGAAGAATTGATGCTTTTGAGTTGTGGTGTTGGAGGAGAATACTAAAAGTGCCATGGACTGCCAAAAGAACCAATAGATCTGTTTTGGAAGAAGTGCAACCAGAGTTGCCAAGATGGCTAGGCTTCGTCTCTCATACTTTGGACACATTGTCCGAAGAGAACAGTCGCTGGAGAAGGATGTCATGCTGGGTAAGATGGAGGGTCAGAGAAAAAGAGGAAGACCCCCAACAAGATGGATCAATCAGCCAGGTGACATCATTGATGGACTCAAGTGTGGCAGCGGTAGTGAGGTTGGCCTAGGATCGGACATTGTTTCGTTCTGCTGTGCATGGGGTCGCTATGAGTCGGTTCCAACTCGATGGCACCTGACAACAACAACAAGCTTACGGAGCTCAAGAGTCACAGTGGTTAAGAGCTTACCTGTTAACTGAAAGGTCGGTATTTCGTACCCAGGAAGTGTCTGTAGAACGCTGTGGTAGTGTGCTTCTCTGAACACTCACAGCCTTGCAAATCCTGTGGAACACTTCTGTACTGTCTCTGTTGTTGTTGTTAAGTGCCTTCGAGTTGGTTCTGATTCATAGCAACTCTGTATGGGGTTTCGGAGGAGTGGCTAGTGGGTTTGAACCACTGAAAATTCAGTTAGCAGTCCAGTTCAGTTAATAGACCTTGAGGATGAATGCTTATCCTATGGTACCACACCAGGACTATAGGAGTCAGAAGTGACTCAAAGGCAGTGGGGGTTTCTGGCTCTAAAAGCTGTGGGGCAATGCCTAGCAAAAGGATCTCTGCATCCTGGAATTTTAATAAGGATTTGCCAATGAAGAAATGAATGCATGACGAATGAGTATATGAAAGAATAATTTAAATAATCCCTTCCTCCATAGCATCTTTGTTCTTATAGTGTCATTGAGCCCAAATTTGAAGAAGTAGGTGAAACAAAACAACCCAAGATTTTGCAAAGACAAAGCAGTGTGTCTGGCTGCCTGCCACCACTGCCACTATCTCCGAGGGTCAGGAGTTGGGAAACACTTCCATTCTAGAATGACTCCAGAGGAATATTGAGGAGACCCTTCTGAGGAGGAGGCAGGATGGGGCTGAACTGCTGAGGATGGGACCTCACTCACCTCTGAGCAGAGCTGATGACTCCTCGTCCCTAACCCCAAGTTCTCTGTCCTGGTGTTTATGTTCCAGGTTCCTAGGCAACACTGTCTCTTAGGGATGAGCACTTAGGGATGAGCAGCTGACTGTCCCAGGATCTGAGGGCAGAATCAGCCAATTAGAAGGTGAAGGTATAGCTGGAGGCATAGGCTGCTTGGAGACAACCTTGGAACATTGGCTCTTTAACTGCATTGTTGTTGTGAAGTGCCGTCGAGTCGGTTCTGAGCCCATAGCAACCTTGTAGAGGGTTTCCAAGGAGCGACTGGTGAGCTTGAACCACCAACCTTGCAGTTCAAACCCACTTTGCAGTCACACCAGGACTGCATTAGCATTGGCCAATTATGAATTGCGTGCTTGCAAAATAACCAACTGACTATTCTGCCTCTGAAATCTGCATTCCATAGCTGTATCACATGGGACACTTGCATGATGAGGGCATCACTGGTGATGTGACCAGAGCTTGCTTGTGGGACAAACAGAACTTCATGGATGCCAGACTTGAGTATCCTTTCCCCTTTGATCTGCGAAAGATGTTATCAGCCAAGGTCCTGACTCCTTCACTGACATTTCTCTGACATTTCTCAGGCTGGCCCATCGTGAACCTCTGCAGATTGATTCTTGCTCTCATTCCTTCGGGTTCAATGCATTTCAGAGGGCTGACGTTTAGAAAGGGAGGCCCTGGTGATACAGTGGCTAAGCGCTTGGATGTAAGTCAAAAGGTTGATGGATTGAACTCAGTAGTGGGAAGATGAGGTTTCCTGTTTCCTTAAAGAAGGCTTTGGAAACGTGCAGGGTCTTTCTGAACTGTCCTTGGACTCCACGGTACTGAGTTTGGTTTGCTGTTTAGAGTCAGCCTTGGCAGCACGTCTTTCCTGCTCACCGTCAGGTTTGCAGGTGAGATGGTGATGTGTTTTCTTCCACAGTCGTCGTGCAGTTCTTAGAAGTGTGATTTCTGGCATCTAAGTTTGCTTTTCCTAGGAGCAGACTGTCTGAGTGAAATATCTAAGTACAGGTAGTTTGTGTGGGAGGTGGTCTTAGAAAATACCAGGAGATGAGGATAGAGAAGGCAGCTAATGAATGACCAGTCATGGAGCCAGCTGCCACCATGGATGAGTGGAGCTCAGCTCCAAGTGGAAACTGGAACACAGAATTGTCGCTTCTGAGGGCTGAAAGGTTGGATATTCACACACCGGTTCTTCACTGATAGGTAGATTGTTGCTCCTGTAAATGCTGATTTCCAAGCATTTTGGGTCCGAGTCCTTCCTCGGGTTTCTAAGAATAACCTCCAACAAAGAAGTACTCAGGTCTGCCTTGAAGTGGAAAGTTTAGGCATAGGCAGTGACCATGCAGCAAATGAGAGGCTACTTAAACCTGGGTTCAAATCCTGGCTCTGCTCTTACTGTCCAGTCTTGGACAAGTTTATTAACTATTTGGGTATTAGAGCTTTCCTTTGTAAAATGCATCTTATAATTGTATAGGCAGATGGAGTCTTAGTGTAGTGCTGTTAATTAAACACCAGATTGCTAATCACAAGGTCAGCCGTTCATACCCACCAGCTGCTCCTTAGAAATGCTATACAGGGTCACTATGAGTTGGATTGACTCGATGACATGCAAAACAACAACATAAATAATCTTGAAGCTATTGTGGGGTCAGTTTCAGACCACTGTCTTAAAATGAATATTGAAATAAAGAGAGTCGCGTGAATTTTTTGGTTTCTGGTACATATCAAATTTAGACTTCAGCTCTACTTAGTCTATTAAAGATGAGACTGTGTGTTCCCACAAAGACTTACCATCTAGGAAACCCTGTACAGGGTTGCTGTGAGTCACAATCAACTCGATGGCAGTGTGCTTGATTTTGGTACTCTCTGAAGTAACGTTTGAAATATTATGAGAATGACTCATACGTGACACAGACACACAAAATGGTAGAAAAACTGGCTCGACGCAGGGTTACCCCAAAACTTCAATCTGTAAAAAATGCAAAATGAAGCACCAAGACGCAATGAACCATAAAACAAGGTATGCCTTGACATGCTCTGTCGACTGTGGCAGGATTAGTGGGATACTGAGTGTAATGAGCTGAGCACAGTGATGATGTCATTGAAAAACAACGCTATGGCTTCTGTTCAGACCCACAGTGACTCATAAGACAAAGTCAAACTTCCCTGCAGGGTTTCCAAGGCTGTACATTTGTATAGAAACAGACTGCCACATCTTTCTTCCACAGAGCAGCTGTTCCAACTGCCAGTTTCGTTGTTAGCAGCCAGCTTCTTAGCTTCTGTGCGGCCAGGCTCCTGGTTTGCTGTATACTTGTTATTGTGTGCTGTTGAGTCGGTGTTGACTCGTAGCAACTCTGTATCAGGTTTCTGAGGAGCAGCTGGTGGGTTTGAACTCCCGAGCTTGTGATGAACAACCCAGTGCTTATCCTATAGTGCCACACTAAAACCTAAACCATAATTTCTTCCGTTTTTGAACCGTGATGGAATGTTTTCTTTACCACAGTATGTGGTGGGTGCTTAATATTAACATGTAGGGAAAAGAGGTCGCCCAGATTTTCATGAGTTTATACTCTTTGCTTACTAAATCCAGTGAGGATTTCTTACCACAGACTCAAAACTTCATGTTTCTCTGGGCAGGGCCACCTACTTTTATTACAGCGACTACCAGAATAAACTGTCTCAATCTTTGTGAGAAATTATTCATTTAAAATTTTATAGTCACTTTGGAAAAGCTACACAAAGTCACAGTGAGTCAGAACTGACTCAATAGAACTTCACAACAACAACAATTTACAGGAGTTCTGGTGTGGAGCTTTAAGACTAATAACAGCAAGGTCATTCGTTGGTTCGAACCCACTAGTCACTATGAGTCAGAATTGACTCACCAGCACTTAACAATCGCAACAACAATTTACAGAAGAATAAAATAAGTGGCAAATTTACTTTTAATAGCATTATCTTTGAAACTCAATATATAACATCTAATCAATGTAGAAATTATTTATTGCCTCTTCTAAGTTGATTTTCTTTCTTTCTTTTTTATGTATTGCATCTTAAAAATCCAATGTGTATTTTTGCTCGGGAGCATTAAGGCTCTGTAGAATAAGCACTTGACTGCTAACCACAAGGTCAGCAGTTCAAGCCCACTAGTTGAGATGAGGCTCTCTTCTCTCCTAAAGATTACAGCCATGGTAATCCATGTAAGGTGTCTGAATCAGACCAACTCTATGGCACGCAACAACAACAATTTACACTTAGAAAATCTTCCATTTCAGGCCACCAATATGGCAGGAGTCCAGTAGGTACATGGGACACATGCCGCCATGTTGGATAGTCTGGTGGGTTCTGGGATCGTTTCAGAAGTGACTTCCAATTTCTACAGTCTCCATCCCCTTCTGAGATAACAATGGTTCTGTGCATGTATGAAAATGAACTTGATTTCAGCCCAGGCATCATAGGAAATTGACAGTCCCTGTAATGAAATTTCACACCTGGAAATCATGGTGAGAATCTTAGCAGGTGTAAAAATCTGACGATTTCTTTAACGGCAACTTAATGGAAATGGGAGCAGCTGTTCCCATTTGCACATCTTCCAAATCTCACTGCCAAAACGAATCGTTGGCAGTCCCAGGAAGAAGCATCCACTTTACCACTTCATATGGGGGATGAAATTAAAAACCTCAGCTCATTTCTGAAAGTTGCAGATTTGGTAAAAAGTTAGTGGGGCAAACACACAGGAGTCGTTATTAAAATATTAATGGCTTCGGTTTTCTCAGATGCTGCTGGTATCATCTGCGGACGATTTGGAGTGCACACCTGGATTTCAGCAGAAAGTGTTCCACATTGAACAGCCAGCTGAATTCATTGAAGACCAGTCCATTCTGAACTGTAAGCATTGTCTCTTGAGAAGGCATTGGACCTCTTCTTTATATTTGCATTCCCCACTAAGAATGTGTTTACACAGGTGGTATTCCCTAAGTGTTTTCTGATCCTGTTTTCTTAGATGTGGCTTGACCGAGACTGAGGGTGGATGGTCTTGAATTAGGGCCTTGCAAGGTTGAAGGAAAATAGCATGGTTCGTGTGTCTGGGTTTCCAGTGTTTTATCATTGGCAGGTATCCACCATCCTCCCCTAGGAAAATCCCCTGTCTGTCTTCAACATGAATTTTTTCCCCTTGAGCAGAGCCCTCAGAACGTCAGCACCATGGCCTTCCTGGATTCATGCCCTGCCTGGCGATTCTCATACACAGTATTAGATCAACATAACCGTGTACACTTAATGGTGGCTTCTGGGAATTTTCGGTCCAAGCAATTCAGACCTCTTGTTCTTCGGGCTAACAAGATGGTCTTATGAAAGATTCACAACCGTTATTGGCTACTGTGTGGATTAACATCAAATCCTACATGATTCCAATTGATTTCCTTGAAATGTGCACCTTGAAGATGTGTGATTATATCACTTCCTACTTTTTCAGGCCAGGGTTACAGTATTTTAACTTTATGAGGGCAACAGGGTACTTTACTAAATGTATAACAAACAGAGCTTTGGCACAACGGAAGTTCAAATTGATGGTCGGCAAATAACCATTCAATTGTAGGCTCTTGAGCACCATTCTTTAAAGTTTGGGGAGGGGGGATAGGAAAACAGTGATTTAATTGGTTGCATGCTCTGAGGTCCCTTTAAGGAAGATAATTGAAAATTTGCCATTTCAGTCTTAGGTTTACCTTTGCAGACTAGATACCGTCCCTCATGCCTGTGCTATGTGGCTGGCATGTTTAAAGAAAAAGGAAGAAAGAAAGAAAGAAAAAAAATAAAGGCTTGATTGGATTTTTCTGTGTGGTTGGAACACATTTTAAAAGTCGAAAGGCACATGATAATGAAGATGCATTGTTGGGCACCAAGGGAGCTGTCCAAGGTGAAGTGCGTGCATACCCCAATGCAATTATACCAATGAAATCATTTCAATAATTAGAGTCTGTAATGACAAGGTGAGAGGCTCCCACAAAGAGTGAATTCCAATATGTGATTTCATGTTAATTTGATCCCTGAGTGTGACTCATGGGTCAGGCTGTCAGGGACCGTCATTTGTCTTTTGAGTCTTGTCTTTACCAGAATCAATAGATTTCAAATGAAACTTGGTTGAAGAGCGCCATGTGTCTGACTCCATTCCCCTCTCCCCTCTCCTCTCTTCTCCTCCTCCTGCTTTCTCCCTCTCCCCTTCCCTTCCCTCCTTTCCCTCTTTCTCTCTCTCTCTTTTTTTTCTTCAAGAGATTATCCAAAATGGGATCTATGTTCATATGCTTGGGAATACAAAGCCACCCCGAGTATGGAAATTAATAGAGTTGGTATGCAAAGCAGGCCCATAAATGTGATTGCTTCTGTAATCTTCACAACACCAAACAGCTTTTAATTCACCGCTGAGAAGCTGAAAACAATCATACTTTGGGGGATCTTTTTAATTTAAACTAGGCCATACTGTACATTGCAATATCACAATTTAGTGTGTGTCTATTTTTTTTTTTTTTAATCCCCTAAGTAATTAAATGGGTTATGGTGGTTGGTTCTGTGTACGTTAGTAAATGCTAAATGGAACTTGACTTATTATCAATTAATGTACATTCAGAAAAAGTCAGTGATATGTGGAATGAGGATATTTAAACTTTTATTTTTGTGTATGTTGGGTCAGCAAATTTCCAGCAGCTCCCTCCCAGTGGAAACGTGTCTGCATGCATGTGGTACTCTGTCTGTACAACAGAACCCAACACTGCCCAGTCCTGTGCCATCTTCCCAGTTACTATTCTGTTTGAGTGAATTTTGCAGGCTCTGTGTCAATCCATCTCCCTGAGTGCCTTCCTCCTTTTCGCTGACCCTTCTCTTTTCCCAAGCATGCTGTCCTTCTCTAGGGACTGGTCCCTCCTGGTAACGTGTCTGAAGTATGTGAGATGAAGGTTCTTGCCATTCTTCCTTCTTAGAAGCATTCTGGCTGGACTTATTCCGAGACAGATGTTTGTTGACAGAAGGCTGATGTCTGGATTAAAACTAAAAAGAATCAAATGAAACAGCATGTTTTTAAACACTTAGATATTTGAGGCCTCATACCAAAGACCCAGGGAAATAGTTTAGAATATATTCATGACCCCTTAATGTAAGGGGGAGCTCTGTAAAACACAGGTTAAAAGGAACCAGATCAGAACATTTTTCTAGGGCTTTGCATAGGGTTCTCACACTTGCTGTTTTTTTCCTTAGGTAACTAAAATCTTTGCACTATTTAAGAACTTTGGGTTACAAGTCATTGTGAATTTTTTGTGCTTCTGAAAGTAGAAACCTAGCACAATCAATCAGTTGATGTCTGTGTTCCTCACCCTTCTATAAAGTTGTTGGAAAGCATTTTTTCGCCTGACATATGTAGTTTATCTACTCATATCGGAAACTTATAACTACCAATTCTGTACTCAGCTTTTAGCAGGTTACAAGGAATGTTTATTCTGCCCACGGCTCCCTGCTCTCTTTGTTCAGACAGTAATATTTCCTTTTATCCTTTTTCATCTTCTGCCTCAATCCTGAATGACTTATCTTTTTCTACTTTAACTGTTACTAATGGTCACCTCCATCCCTTTTATTTCCCTAATATTTTATTCACTGTTCACTCCAATACATCTTTCCCTCAGTTCCTTCTGAAGCTTTTTATTTTCTTCACATCCAAATAGCTCTTTATTCTACCCTTCTTTCCACTAACTAAACCTGCTTTCGTCTTTAAAAGACCATTTTTCAACAAGCTGCTAGGATCAAAACATGGTATCCCACTAGGTCTTCTAATGTAACCAGGGGGATACTTTTTCTGTACCTTTCAAAGTGTGGTGCAGGGCCCCCACCTCATTCTAACTTGGGCAAAACTTTGCTGACTTCATCTCAATATTGCAAGGTGAGTTGGACAGATGGGGTTATTGCCTTTTTCTGGTGAGAAATACAAGGAAGGAAGAAGAAGGTTGCTTTGAGGATAGCAACTTTGAAAGCAGATGTCCATGAAGGTCTGGAGACTTAGAGAGAGGAACTGTGAAGGGCATGGGAAAAGGTTTCCTAGAGGGCTCCTACACCAGGAACTCTCTTGGATTGGTGGCGCTCTCTCCTCCAGCAAACTGAAAACTGGGTCATTCTGATAGCCGCCATCTTGGTGCCTTTAGAGTCTGACAAAGACTAGGTTAACAGCCTCCCAGCTGACACTCATGCTCTGGAAGAACACTGTTAGTGTGGAAAGCTGACCAGCACCCAGTGAGTGTGGGACAGTGCCAAGTGCTAAGCCCCTGCCAGATACCTATGTTCTATAAAGGCCAGGAGCAGAATATTCTGTCCTACCTCCATCAGAACAGATCTCCTTGGCCCTATGGAAGAGTCCGGGACCCTTATGCCAACTTAAGGACCCCACACTCATGATCCTGAAGTCTCCATTTATTGTTGTTGTTGTTGTTGTTGTTGTCAAGTGCTGTCAAGTCGGTTTAGACTCATATCAACCCTGTAATAGAATTTCCAAGGAGTGACTGGTGGTTTTGAACTTGCATTTCAAACCGACCTTTCAGTCCAGTGCATTTTCTTGCAGCACCATACCTGAACTCTGCAGCATCTCCAACTGCCAGGGTCTCAAAACGGCACTTTGTTGGCCATCCGGCCGCTGTGAAGGCAATGTTTTGTTTTCTACCTTGTCTGTCCTTCGTAGATCATTCGTTTTGTACACACACAAATACACACACGTAGAGAAATGGCCACAGCCCCATTCACCTAACACACAACACTTACCATCATGCATTTAGTTTAGAACTCATATTAGTCTGAATAGGTTAGATTACCCTATTTTTACACAAATATCATACCCTTTTATGATTGCCAACCTCTTCCTCTCTCTGGGAGATAGTTTTGTTAATGTGCTATACAATTTTTTTTTTTAATAAAATGTTAAAAATAAATAATAATTGGCATGTTTTTTTTTTGCTCAAAAATATAGTAGGCTGTTGCATTGCACAGTGCCAACAACATAACACAATAGAAGTGTATTCGCCAATCAAGCGGTGATCAGTCCTCTTCCAAGTGGCTTCACTCCATGCAGGGACTCAGGGACCCAGGCTGCTTCTGACTCAGAGCTGCCATTTTGTGACTTCGTCACCGAGCTGGCAAACACAGGGACTGGAAAGAGTGTGTGTACTGTATTCTGGTTGCTTGACTACGTCAGCTCATCGGTAACATCTGCTACCTCTGTTCACCTCCTGCTTTAGTTCCTAGTGCTGCCATTGCAAAATACACCATGAGGGATTGGCTTCACAGAACAGAAATATTTTGCCGTACAGTTTTGATGGCCAGACATTCAAATCAGGGCATCAACTCTTGGGAAGGGTTCTGCCATGTTAATAACTTGGTGTTCTTTGTCCCATAGTATCCTCACATGATGTCTACCCCCTGTGCCTGTGCTTTATTCCAAGTCTTTCTTTCACTTTTTCATAAGATATCATTCAGAACACATGGCATTGAAGACCCACCCTACTATTAACACAATGAAAGAAAATCCCTGTTTCTAAACAGGGCCACATTCCCAGATACCTTGTGGATCAATTAGTTCAGACTCATAAAAACACTACATCCAATAGATTAAATCCCTCTCCTCCTCTCCTGCACCATCCTTATAATCATTGCTCTATTTGGGGCCATTGTTGTCACCACTGTGCCAGTCTATTTCATTGAGGGTCTTCCTCTTTTTGCTGACCCTCTAGTTCATCAAGTATGATGTCCTACCCCAGGGATTGATCCTTCCTGATAATATGTCCGAATTATGAGAAACAAAGTCTCACTATCTTAGCTTCTAAGGAACATTCTGGCCGTAATTCTTCCAAAACAGATTTCCTTGGTATATTCCATATTTTTCAATAACATCATAACTCAAAAGTCATCAATTCTTCAGTCTTCTTTATTCATTATCCAATTTTTGCATGTTTATGAAGAGATGGAAAATACTGTGACTTGGGTCAGTTGCACCTTCAGCCTCAAAGTGACATCTTTGCTTTTGAACACTTTAAACAGGTCTTTTGTAGCCCAATTTGCCAATGCAATACAGTGTTTGATTTCTTAACTGGTGTTTCCACGAGCATTACTTGTGGATCCAAGAAAAATGAAGTCCTTAGCAGCTTCCATCTTCTCTCAGTTTATCATGATGCCCATTGTTGCATTGGTAGAGAGGAATTATGTTTTCATTATTTTCAGATATAGGGGTTGGATCTTAACCTTTATTTGAGGGAGTGAGGGCACAACTCAATCCATCATGCCTTGTATTGGCCTGACCTACTTTGGGAGCCAATCTAAAAGCGAGAGAGATTGGAAAACGCAGAAGAACACCTCGGTGTTGGTGAAAACTCACAGTCTCCATGAAGACTCAACATGGGGGAGAGGACAAAATTGGTTAGTTGCAGCAGGAGACCAGGTCATTTACCTCTGAGCACTTCACCCATTCTGAGCAGAGGATCTGTCCAGTAAGCACTTAACTTCTTCCCAATTTCTCCCACTATACCCAGAAAGGGACCTCACCTCTTGGTGGTTTTAAAATGGATATGGTCTAAAAGTTTCCATTAATGATGATAATGTTGTAGTTAAGATCCAGTAGATTTTAAACTTAGACTTATGAGAGTTCAGATACCCACACAGTCTTCCATTAGCTACATGACCACAAGTGAGTGACTTGAACTTTCCAGGTTTGAATGGTACCATTTCTGTAAGAAGGATAACAGTAGCCCCTCTTTCCAGAGTTGATACAGCAGTGAATGGAAACATGCTTGAGGAATCCTTCGATCATCGCTATAAATCAATGGTGGTGGCTGCTATTACTATTACTGTTGTTGTTATTTTAATTCATAGACTTTAGACCTAGTTTCCTCATAATCTGAACGTGACTTTAACCCTGACAAATCATGCTGGCATTAAACTCCTGAAAAATGTAGGGTGGTGTTGTAGGTGGAGTCTTGTGCAAAGGGCATTCAAAAAGTTTGTAGAAAAATTCCACTATCTTTTCATTTCATTTTTCCATGAACTTTTTGAAGCCCCCTTGCATATGTATCTGTTAGGTCTAGTCTGTGTATAATTTTGTTGCAGAACCTCTCTGTCCATTTTGTCCTTCTTTGTAGCTAGTCTGTTCATTTTGAAAACGGTGTGTTATTGAAGTCTCCAACTATTCATGTATTGCTGCTCACTTCTCCCTTCAGCTCAGTGTTTGCTTCATATATGTAGCGGTTCCCATGTCAGGTACATGTAATTGTTAACACAAACAGATACATATATACACTGATGTTTAATTCAGCACTATTCATATTCATGATAACCAAAAGATTGAAATGGCCTAAATGCCCATCAGCAGATAAATAAATCAAAAGGTGATCAGTGCCTACAGTGAAATCTTACTAGGCATCCAGAGAAAGAAAGTCATGATACATGGTATCATGGAGGAACAATGGGGGTGCTGTAGGGTTAGTCCTGGACTGCTAACCTCATCCTGAAAAAGAGGAAGACCATCGAAGAGACGGGTTGACACAGTAGCTGCAACAGTGGGTTCAAACATGCCAACAGTTGCATGGATGGCATGGGACTAGGCAGTGTTTCAATCTGTTGTATACGGAGTCTCTGTGCATCAAACCTGACTCAGCTGCACCTGACAACCACCAACCACCACACACCAGTATTGGGAAGCCATTGGTCTATCTTGCTCTTTTGTCCTTGACTTTTCTGAGATTCTTCCTAAGGCTCCATTTGTTCATTTTTGTCTGGAGATGGCTAGGCTCAGTCTTGAGAGACTTTGTCAGGAAGGGCACATGCTTATGTTGACAGAAGAGAGAGAGTGTTTCTGGAAAAATCTAATAAGTGTTGAATAACGTTGGAACATAGACAATGGTATTACCAGTGTAAAGGATGTAGTATCAGTGGCCCTGAAGATTGACATTATTGTGTGCTTCCAAAGTGTCAAGAGTCCCTCCAGCTTCAAGCTAATGAGGAAGGTGCTCTCATTGGTCTTTGTATGCTTGTAGACACCGAGCTTCACATTTATCCAAGGCCCTATCACTTGTAATTGATGGAGCCAAGATTTCAACCTGGTACTCTAGGCTCTTCTCCAACATTTGCTGGTCTACTGTCCCTTAGTTTGGATTGTGGATGTTGATAAATTAAGGAAATTTGCCACTTAATTTTCTCATTTGTTTTCATCAACCTGGATGACACAGAGCAAGCATGTCCACTGCTTTGTGATTTTCTGTTCATAGCCAAGTGCATCCTTGTTCTGTGATAGACAAAACACAGCTCCTCTTGGATGGTTTCAGTTCCGGATCATCTGTGCCTCTCTGCTCCTGCTTTTTTGCCTTCTCCCTGAGTCCCTTTTACCAGTCACAGCATGGCCATGCCACGGTGACCCTGATCTCACTCAGATACCAGGTCACCCATGAAGCGCATGGCGTCACATTAATTTTATTTGTACTTAACTTACATGAGTCATGGCTTCAGAGAGTGTTTTTAATTGACCATAAATCAAACAGGGAACTTGAAAAATGAAGGCAATTAATGAAAAAGCAACGCGAGAGATGTTTCGCACGCTAACGCAGGAAATACATTGCCAGCGAATTAAATGTCAAAACAAAGGCCCTTTTGGCCCCACTGAACAGATTTCATTGGGGAAGTAATAAATGGAGGGACTTCTGTACCTGGCAGGTGAGGAAATGCCTGTTTCCTGAGTTCAAGTTCTGCATTCTCAAGAACTGCCCAAATTCTTTGGGTTTGGTTTGCATTTTTATGAGGTTTTTAAATGACCGTGGTAATTTCCCATCTGTTTTCTGGGCATCCTTCAGCTTACTAATGTCTATTGACTCCCAGGATGGCAGGTGGAAGAAGTGATTAGAGAAATTACCTCACATCACCTGTGTTGCCATCTAGACAGAGTTGAGGCCCCACAGTTGGGGTGTCAAGTGGCAAGCTCATTTGCTATATCAGTGTAGAAAGGTATGCTTTGGGTCAGAATGTGGACTAAAATTTAAGTGAGCAAGAGCTTTTTTTCCTCCAATATTTACACAGATCCTGGTAGAAATGCATTGAAATGCCGTTCATTGGCATGACCTTCCCCTCAACAGATTCATGACAATCTGGTAAGTCTAGGAAAATTCTTCAGGATTTCCATAAATGCATTCTCTGAACAATCTCACTTCATAAATGTAGAGTACTAAAGTGGGGGTGGTTAAATGCCATTGAGTTGGTTCCAACTCAATGTGGACCCTGTATAGGGTCTCTGAGGAGTAACTGGTAGGTTTGAACTAATGACCTTGTGGTCCTTAGTCCAGTGCTGATCCTACAGTGTCACACCACAAGTCCACAATGGTGGTAGGATAAGATGAAAACACATGGGCACAGCATAGTGAATGTAATAAAATGCTTGGAGAACTTTCCATTGGATGGACTTTGGAACTCAGTGGTACTCTGGGCAGTAGGGAGCATGTGAAGGAATGGAGTGAGAGCATCCCAAACTCTCTTTTAGCATAAGCATTCTTAACCAGTAAAAATGAAAGAAAGAAAAGATCAAAGGCCTCCCACTCTTAGCTTCTGTGCTATATTTGTCCTGCAGATATAAGCATGTCCAATTTGGGAACTAGGGGTATTTAATGAAAGCAATTAGTTGTCAACATTAAGATTTTCTTTCTTAAAAAATAAATAAAAACCCAGTTGCTAGGCAGCATTGAATCTCCAGAATTTAAACCTCAAGAGACAGGCTGCCTAAATTCTAATTCAAGGTCATTATCAGCAAAGACATGGGGACAGGCCAGGGAAAAAATTCAGCAAAAGAACAACAAAACAAAAACGCATTGTGCTTCATTTCCCATGATTATGTCTATTAGTGTATAGGTATTAGTATTTAATATACTTAGTTTCCATTATTATACTAATAGGTATAATAATGGCAATGACTTCAGTGGTTGTTCTAAAGATTCAATGGTAGTGTGTGTAATGGGCTTTGAATTGAAGGGCTGATTCGGGAAATCTTGGCCACCAGTTGGCTTCTGAATTTGTTTTGCCCACCTGACTGCTCCTAATCGAAATTTACCTCCGCTGAAGTCCTATTGCTTCTAAGACTGGTATATGGATGAGATGTTGTTGTTAGGTACCATCAAGTTGGGACCAACTCCTAGCGACCCTATGCACAGCAGAATGAAACACTGCCCGGTCCTAGGCCAACTTCACTATTGTTACCACACTTGAGTCCATTCATGCTGCCACATGGCCAATCCATCTCACTGGGGGTCTTCTTCTTTATCTCTGACCCTCCACCCTACGAAACATGATATCCTTTTCCAGCGACTGGTCCCTCCTGACAATATGTCCGACATATGAGTGACGAAATTTGGCCATCCTGGCCTCCAGGGGGCGCTCTGGCTGCACTTCTTCCAACACAGATCTGTTTGTTAGTATGACATAAACCACAGAACACATGTCTCATGTTCATTCTCTCATTGATTGTATTGGCAAGGGTGAAGGTGTTATCCGTTGTCAAGGAAGCAGAGGGATGTGCTTGGAGATGAAAGGGCAAAGGATGGTTGTTATTGATCAAAGACTTTGAAATCTATTTCAGTGTCTGGAATTGTCAATAGAGGAATCGGGTGAGAATGAGAGCCCTAGGGTTGGAGCAGTGTGGAAAGAACGGCAGTGTGACTGGCTTTCTTGATATTCAGAATAGGAGTCAGGAGAAAGACAAGGCTGTCATGTAGGTAAGTCAGAAGTTCAGGGGTCATGGGGAGATGGACAAAGGGGAAGGCAGCCTATTGAGCACAGCCCCAGAGTATTTCATAAATCTAGACCGAGAAGACATCTAGAAGATAGGTTGTTATAGACGAGGTGCTGACTCACTGGAGTCTCACTCAAGCTTGACCACTAACGTGTGTGACTCTTTGCCTCTCTAGACCATTTGTAGAATGAATGTATCAGAACTATTTTGATGATAAGTGATAGCAATCCAATTCCAACTAACTATGGCAAAAATATACATGTCTAAAATTACCCACCCATGTGAGTAAAAACTCCAGGGTGGGCTTTGGCTTCAAACACTTCTGGAGCTAGATGCTCTAATGATGTCATCAGTATCACCCTTTGCCACTGGCTCTGCTTTATTCAATGTTGTTTTCATTCTTCATTCTCATCTTCCAAGATGGCCACCAGTAGCTCCTACGTTTTATCTTTGCAGCTCAGCAACCCAGAGTATCTCTTTTCTAAATGTTCCAGCAATAACTCTCCTTGGGCCAGCTTGGGTGGGTCTTGTGCCTATCCCTGAACCAATCACAGTTTCCCCACTCTGAGTGGCCAATCTGGAGGAATAAAGATGCTCTTTCGTAAGCAAGGGGTATGGATGCTGGACTGTCAAAAGCAAGAGAGTATTCTATGGGGATTTGTACTCTCTTACTAAGACCCTTTCCGTACAGATATTCTATGATCTCAGGCATGAGGATTTTTAGCACTTAGCACACAATAGAAATGAGAATGTCTCTTAGGTGTTGAGGATGAAGGCTACCATCTTGCCAGGTTTCTTGCTGGTGATACTGTTGAGCAGATTGCTTAATTAAAACTGTTAGATTCTAAGTGCTGCCATATGGTCTCACTCTTCAACCTGTTGCGTGTCTCCACTCACATAGTTCCGAAGCTGATATAAATCTCTTATTTCGTTTTTATTCAGAAGACTGAGAATACTGGGGAATACCATGAAATGGGAGCATCTCCCAATATAAAGTAGTAGAACCATGTGAATGTGGCTGTTTACTGAGTAAGTCATCAAACCATAAACAGAAAAGGATTAAGCATGGCTTGAAATAGTTTGAGAAGGGAGAAGATCTTATTATCTTGTAATGGATCCAATTCACACAACTCTAATAATCACATACCCTTTACCTGTCCTTTGTACCTTAATTTCTTTGAAAATGTTTTATGGGCTTGAAAGCAAAAGGGCAAGAATTGTTAACATTTGCCATTCAAAATATCCCCAAATACGTTAATACGTTAGTATTTGAACAAGTCTTCTTTCTCCTTCAGGAGGTGGAAAGAGGGGAAAAGGAAAGGAAATAATGTACAATGATTCCATACCATCTGGCCAATTATTCAAGAAACACTGAGTGATCACCTACCATGGGCCAGACCCTGTACTAGTACAAGGGTACAGCTGTGAACCAGACCTCACAGTGTCTCCTGTTGTGGACTTTCCCTTCTGGTGGAGAACAGAAGACAGAAAGGATAGAAACAGAAACCTAAGAACATAGGACTTGATGAGTGACAAGAAGGTGATACGTATTAGGAAAGATACAAAATGAGCTCACATGTTAGAGATAACATGGGTGATCACATACATGTTCTTTGAGATGTTGAAATGCCAACAAGAAGGAGGAACCCTCTGGGTGAAGGTCATGTACATAAACATTTAGGCAGAGAAACGAGCGAATGCAAATAAGCCAGTGACAGAATGTTCAGTGCGAGTATAGACATACCTTGGAGACATTGCCAGTTCAGTTCCTGACCACCACAGTAAGCCATATATCACAATAAAGAAAGTTGCATGGATATTTTTGGTTTCCCAGTGCATATAAAGGTGATGTTGGCATTATAGTGTTGTCTGTTAATTATACAATGTTGTTGTTAGGTGCTGTCCAGTTGGTTTTGAATCATAGTAACCCTATGCCCAGCTGAACAAAACACTGCCTGGTCCTGGGCCAACCGTACTGTGGTTTTTATGTTTCAGTTCATTGTTGCTTCCATTGTGTCGGTCCATCTCCTGGGGTCTTCCCCTTTTTGGTGACCATGCACTTTACCAACCATAATGTCCTTCTCCAAGGACTGATTCTTCTTGACAACATGTCCAAAGAATGAGATACAAAGTCTTGTCATCCTTACTTCTAAGGATCATGATGGATATACTTCTTCCAAGACAGATTTGTTTGTTTTTCTGGTAGTCCATGGTACTTTCAATATTTTTCACTAGCACCATAATCCAGTGTATAGATTCTTCTACAATCTTCCTTATTCATTGTCCAACTTTTACATGGATGTGAGGTGACTAAAAATACCATGGTTTAGTCAGGCATGCCTTAGTCCTGAAACTGACATCTTTGCTCTTAAACACTTCACAGAGGACTTTTGAAGCAGATGTACCTAATGAAAGACATCTTTTAAATTCTTGAGCACTGCTTCCATGAGTGATGAGTGAGGATCTGACTCATAGTGACCCTGTATAGGATTTCTAAGGAGCGGTTGGTAAGTTTGAACTGCCAACCTTGGGGTCCAGCGCTTTATCCCAGAGCACCATGCCAGGACTTCCTTGTAGACTTATGGATATCCTCCGATCACAGACAGCACTGTACTTCAAGATAGATCTTAAAATGTTCTTTTTGATGATGAATGTAACACCATTCCTCTTCAATATGTCATTCCTGGAATAATAAACCGTACAACTGTCCAATTCCAAATGGCCAATACCAGTTCATTTCAGCTCCCTAATGCCTAGGATATCAATCATTGTGTGTTTCATTTCATTTTTGACGACTTCCAATTTTCCTAGATTTATACTTCATACATTCTACATACCAATTATTAATGGCTGATTGAAGCTGTTTCTTCTCATTTTGAGCTGTGCCCCATCAGCAAATGAGGGTCCTGAAAGCTTTGCTCCATTCACTTCTTTAAGGTTAACTCTACTTTTAGGAGACAGTTCTTCCTCAGTTGTACTTTCAGTGCCTTTCAGCCTGTGGAGCTCGTTGTTTAGCTCTGTATCAGTGTCCTGCTACTATGTATAAAGTCTTTAGTGGCTAGTCATTCAGAGGTAGCCTGATTCTCGCTCCTAGTCTGGAAGTTCCGCTATAACCTGTTCACCATGGGTGACCCAGCTGGTGCTTAAAATGCCACTGATATAGCTCCCAGCATCACAGCAACATGCAGTCCACCACAATTCTGCAAACTGACGGACAAGTGGTGGAATTGTACAGTGGCATGATGAAAACCTTTGGAATAGTGTGAGAATAACGGAAATGTCACACAGAGACACAAAATGATCACATGCAGTGGGGGAAATGTTGCCTGTCGACTTGCTGGACACAAGTTGTCACAAACCTCCAATTTGCAAAACCGTAACAACAACAAAGAAAATGCCTTATCTGCGAAGCGTCATAAAGTGAAGCACAATAAAGCCTGGCATTCTTGTGCTCTGATCCGGGAAGGAGGCACTCATGAACCATCCGCACTGCCTTATAAGGGATGGAGAATAATCCCATTATATAGAGATGAGGACTTGGAGGCCAATTAAGGTGTCCCAGAGCTCCTAAGAAGTTCTGGGGTGGGAACAAAGCCCTCATCTGCATTGTCCAGCCCATGCTCTTTGCATATAAAAATGGTACATACAGTGTTGGTCTTTCCTCCCATTGTGAAGTGTTCCTCCCCCTTCAGGGATGTTGAGGTGGGTTCCTGTCTCCATCCCATACAGCAAGGGGCTTCAGTTACTTAACCTCTTGGTTCATCATCTATAAAATGGAGGTAGTATTTTGAGGAGAAAAGAAGACTACAGCTGTTGGTGATTTAAGGCACTGGCACATACAAGCTCTGCACAAAGGTAGCTTGGTATTATCATCTGAGAGAACAAATCCCAGGAAGGGATGGCCTATAGAAGGGTGATGCTCCTTAGACAGTACCTGGTGTCCACCAAAGGTGGCACAGAGATGCTTTTAGTAGGCTGGCTCCATCTGAATTAGCACACATGTCCTTCCCACTTCCTTGAAGACTCCCTTGCAGACATCGACATGTTTTAGGGACACTTCACCTGTCTCTCTTCCCCAGCTGCTCCCACATCCTTGTTCGTTTCGGGTTTCCTGGAAAGCACTGGAGAAGTCAGGGCTCCTAAGTGTTAGGGATAGATGTGCATTTAGAGAAGGAATCAAGTGTCTCTTCTGTGTGTGGCACTATCCTGTCCTAAAATATACTGTTAGTTCTGCGATAAAACATATGAAAAACATATCCTACCCAGATTAGGATAAATGAAGACCACATGTACCATCCTATCAGTTTAGGTTGCCAAATGAGTTAATGAAACACTTTTGGTGTTTGGAGGCTACTGGATTTCTGGATTGACACCCACACTGTTTAGGAGAATATTCCACTGAGAAGTCACTCACCTTGTTCTTACTAACAGGGTCAGTTGACCTCTTCCCATCCCAGCGACATCTGGGCCACCCATCCTGAAGGTGCCAGCCAACCACCAAGGCCTTTCTCCTACTTGTAGCAAGTTGGTAAAGGATGCCTTGGCAGAGCAGCCCTGGAAAGTGGCCAAGCTCTGCACTAGCCTGTCTCATTCTCATCTGATGCCAAGACAGTTGTCAGTCATCCAGTTTCCGCCGAACTCTATGTGTCAGCGTATTCTGAAGACCTCCCAGAGGACCTATTTTTAGCTAAAACTGGTTTTAATTTTCACGTGTATACTTTCAATTCCACGAGGGCGTAGGGAGTTCCAAATGAGGAAACATCGATTCTGAATAACATGAAAGAAATAATTAGTGCTTGAAAAACAGTTCAAAACGAGTCCAAACCTCCAAGGAATATGGTTAGCACTGCATTTTCCAGTGGAAGGAAGTTAGTTGAATTACAAGCAGAAGCTGAGGGTGAGAGGAGGTAGCTCACTCTAGGCAGGAGGATTCAGCAGCAAGCTGTAAGCAATGAAGAATGGGGTCACAGAAACGTGGAGGCACCTGCCATTGCCAGATGATGCCCATCAGAGGTATGGCCCGGTAGTCAAATCCTAGGGTCAAAAAGGGCATGGAGGACATAGGACCAGGCTCCTGTCCACACTCCTGAGGGATCTGATTGTCATGGTGGATGGAGAAGTAACAGGTATGGAGCCAGGGGTTTCATTCACTTTAGAGCAACAGGTGTGGTGCCAGGGGGGTTATGCACCATAGAACAGTCGGTATATAGTCAGGGGGTTCATCAATTTCAGAGCAGTTAATTCATTTCTAGAGTGATTGAGGCCATATAAGCTCCTAGTCACCAGTGAACACAATGAACTACAACTCCCAGCATCCCATAAGTATCAGAAGTGGATGGCAGTCCTGTCTGGTTGGACTCATACCTCCAACATTTTGGTTAAGAGTTGAACCTGTTAACTGTTGGCACCATCAAAGAACACCTAACCAAGCTAATAGTGTGCACTATTATTATTATTATTTTAAATATCAGCAGTTGTACCTGATTAGCTTTTGGGATAGTCCTCTTAAGAGCTTTCTGCCACAGCATGGGCATTTTTGGCTGATGCCTTTTTATACCAGTGGTGATGTGCCTTGGAGTCAGTTCTGACTCATAGCAACTCTGCACAGGGTTTCTGAGGCTGTAAATATTTACGGGAGCAGAAAGCCTCATCTTTCTCCTGCGGAACAGCTGGTAGTTTCAAACTGCTGACCTTGAGGTTAGCAGCCTGATTCATAATCACGATGCTACCAGAGTATATCTGAGGAGGGGTTCGATTGTTCTGTTATAAAGAACCTTGTTAGCTATAATTGTAACCCTGACTTACTGGAGTTTCAGAAAAGGCTTTAATAGAAAATTGTGTAGCTCACTGATTGTTCCAGAGAAGAGAACCTCAGAAAGGATGGGAACAAGAATGTTTCATAGGTCTTCACAGAGCAAACTCATGGAGGGCTAAACCCACTGCCATTGAGTTGACTCTGACTCGTGGAGACCCTATAGCACAGGACAAAATGGCTTCCTAGGGTTTCTACTATTGTGAATCTTTATGGGAGCAGACCGCTCATCTTCCCACCTCAGAGTGGCTGATGAGTTTGAACCACCACTGATTTTTCAGTTAGCAGCCTAGTACTTAACCCATTACACCATGGAGAGTTAGAACAATGCTTTTCAAATTTTCTGTGACCGGTTTTGGTGTCATGTTTTTTCCAGTAAATCATAGATAATACATTTGTATGAAACTGTAAAAAGTCAATTTTCAAAAAGTTAAAATCATAACTCATATACAGATCTAAAATAAACACAGGTAAAATCTCACCAATCAATTGGGAAACCATTATGATGACAGGTGTTGTTCAAAGGACATTTGGATCTAGATATTAATAGGGTATTTACTCAGAAAGGAGTGTGAGGGTAAGTTTGCGAGGATACACACCACATTTGTTAGTGCCATGTAGGGTGAATAACTGTAACCTTTGGACTTACCTTTTCTAATAAATATTACTTATTTTCCAAGCAAACTGAAATCTACTAATTAGCATGTAATTTCACCAAGTTTGCAACCTTCAGTAAGTAGTAAACAATGAGGTGAACATATTGCATTTTCCTCCATAATTAAATCATCCTGGATTTAATCTATTAAAACAGTGTCACCATGTGACATTGAAGAATCATGCCACCCACATTTTTGTCTGCGTTTTGAGTTTTAAATCATTATTATTAACAGAGTAATAAGAATTAATTGCTACAAAAAATCAAATAAAAAACAGAAAGTGTGTATCATGCAAGTTTTTTAAATTTTCAAATTGCATTCAAGAGGCATGATGCTCCTGTCGAATTGCTTTTGATTTCTATACTGATGTTGCCATGGCCCTTCACGAGAGATTGAGCACTGGTTTGTGGACCATACTTTTGGTGATGTTGTCATTAAAAGTTTAAAGTTTTCAGATACCTTCAAAGGAAGAACTCAGCTCCAATTACCTTCCAGGTTTGCTGTCTCCATTCTTGGAAAATAATCCAACTGATGTTATGTCCAGAGCCTGCTCTGTGGCTTGGGGACCGTTCTAGTCTTTAGTTGCTCATTCCCTAAGGAAGAGCCATTATGCAAATAAAAATAAGATGCATTCATGCATTCTGTCACTGCCTCTGAGAGCTAGTTCAACTCCACAGTGGCTGTTCCTATGAGTTACTTTGCTGAAACATCATGAGGTCATGTGGCTAAAGATCTCGTATTCTGCAAAGTAAGTTCAAATCCCCCAAATATGACACTCTGGAATAGCAAAGCTGAACACCCTTCATGATGGAACACACCATTTTGACAGAGTTGCAGTGTTTCAGAAGGCAGAAGTCCAAGTTGATATTTATGGGTATAATAGAGTTCTTTGTCAACTTGACTAGAACTGGATTTCCAGCGGTTTAACATTTGGGATGTGCTTATTCCCACAGTGATGAAACCTAATACAAACAGAGTTAACTTTGTGATGTGTGGATATGAGTAGCCAATCAATTGAGGGAATGCTTCATTGTAGGTGTGGCTTGCTCCCAATATATTGGACATGCAGGAGGGACTCTTTCTCTCCTCTCCTGGGGACCTGGGACTCTATAGTGGTATACTATTACCTTGATGCTAAACTTCTGTGTGTATAGACATAGATATGTCTTACTGGTCTTGCTTCTCTAGAGAACCTAGCCTACGACCATGGGCTTGGGAGGGGAAAGGTCTAGGATATAGCATTGTAAGGTGGGGAACACGGCACCACGGGGGAAGGACACGGTGCAATGATTCAGAATTGGTAGACAGAGCAAGGTGAGGGTTTTGACATAAGTTTTGATAAGTACATTATTTCTGGTAAAAGAGCAGTGTGTTGAATGAAATGAATTAATGTGCATGGATTTATCTTCAGTGAAAGTTTGCATTTGAGCTAAAATTCTAAAGCACTTGGTTTGTGAAAAGCTGTAGTTTACCATGAGAGCCCAAATGCCGTGTTGAGTCTTGACATACATTCGACTTCCATTGAGTTCATTCCCCATTGAGTTCATGTTGTTGCTGTTGGTAAACACCATAAAGTCAGTTCTAGTATCCACTAAGTGGTTATGTAGAACGATTTGTCCACAGGAAGAATCTTTGCCCTCAGGGAACTGACCTAGCCATGTACCAGGGTCACTTGGTCATGAGTCCAATCTTCAAGTTACCAGGTAGTTGAATAACCCCAGAACCAATCC
>NW_006408555.1:6429328-6445695 GCF_000296735.1 Chrysochloris asiatica | reverse complement strand
CCATGTACCAGGGTCACTTGGTCATGAGTCCAATCTTCAAGTTACCAGGTAGTTGAATAACCCCAGAACCAATCCTGTAAGCTTTTGAATCTGAAATGGTACACCCTATCGGGGTTCCCCCCCCCCCTCACTTCTGTGGTCCTACCTGCATCAGTGATGAGTTGGCCTGCTGCCTGTGATAGTGTTGTGACAATTTCCTTTGTTTCTTGTCATCTGTAATTAGCCACATGACCATGATTCCTTTGGATGCCTTGATGGCCTCATGCTTATGATCTCCCTCATCTGGATGGTTTGTCCTTGTCCTGTGTTTGTCCTGTTTCAGGCTTAATAAAGGGGTCTTTATAAAATGTATTTTAATATGGGGTCTTTTTTCCCTTGTTCCCTGAGAGCTAGTTCAAACTCATGGGGACTGTTCCTGTGAGTCGCTTTGTTGAAACATCGTGAGGTCATGGCTAAAGAGCTCATATTCTGCAAAGGAAGTTCAAATCCCCAAATATGACAGGATAGAATAGCAAAGCTTCACACCCTTCATGGTCCTCCTAGTATTGCCAGATTACAAATCTGATGACTGGAACGTGAATCCCAGTTTGACCTCTTACTCCCTCAGGGAAGTTCCTTAACTTCTTTATGCTTCACTTTCTTCTAAAAGGCAAGGCTCCAATGAGATGCTGAAGGTAAGTCTGAGTTTAACATGCAGCCAGGGCTCAGTAAATGGTAGTTATTTATATCAATTAATACAATGTCAATTACTGTCAGTTAGGGCCCTGTGAGTAAATGATACGTACTGATAATACACGTCAGTGGTTCCCCAGCCTTCTTCTTTCCACACTAGATGTTTTCTATTTGGGACAAAAGGTGTTTACCTCTTAAGTGTGTCATCTCTTTCCCTTCAACCCAAACGCATTATTAACCCCATAAGCTGGCGCTCCCCACAGGTACCTGGCTGAGGGGTCTGGATGTATTTAGCTTATTATTAAAATGTTTCCCATTACATTTACATAGCACCAGGCTAAGTTGATTGCTTCATATACTGATGGCATGAAAGTGGAGATGGTACGTTTCGCCTGCCAAGTGGCTTCGTTTCATTCCGGCTGAGCATATAGAAAAGGGATTTGAATGGAAGCATTTGCTCTGTTATGTTGGTGATGGATTTAGGGAAATGGAAAGTAGCAGATTGCTTTGTTTTGGGACCTTTGCCAGGTCCATCCTGGTTATGGATTCCACTTGCTTGGTTGATTGAAGAAGACCAGCTGCTGTTCTAATGGCCCAAATCAATGGCCAATGGCACCATGTTAGGGAGCGTGTCCTGTTCACTGTAGTGAAGAGCTTCTGATCAATTAATAACTCATTGCCTGCCTCAAGGTGATGCTCTAGTTTCTAAGTTGAGCAGCTCTTCATTACTAATGTTGGTATTAAGATCAACTTTACCGCTATGATATTTAAAGACAGAATAGCTTTTCAAAGATTGAGATACTAGCCTTGATCTTGAGCATGGCTGTTGACTCTCAGAACCTCAGTCTCCAAATCTGTAAAATAGGCTGGGAATGCCCAGCTCCTGGGACTGTGAAAATCCATTGAGCTACTGTCATGAGAGGAAGCCTGTTAGCACAGTAGATTATACTATAGGCTGCTAATTGCAAGGACAGTAATTAGAATTCACTAGCCCCTCCATTGGAGAAAAATGAGGCTTTCTGCTCCCAGAAAAGTTTACGACATTGGAAAGCCTATAGAGCAGGGGTGGTGGTGAACATCTGGCTTTCAGGTCCTATGAGCCTGAAAAATCATGTGGTCTGGCCTTGCCAAGACAACCACAGGTGGGACTTGAAAGTCCATACCGTTAGCAGCATTTATTCGCAGCAACATAAATTTATATTAAGTGATGTTACACATATCCAAAAGGCCCTTGGCAGAAAAAAGGTTCCCCACCCCTGCTCTTCAGGGTTGCTATAAGTTGGAACCAACCTGATGGCATACAGCAGCAGCAATGTTGCAAGAGCACTTCCAGAACCTTCCGGCATTGTTCGCTGATGTGCAGTGTGCTTTAAGAAAGATCTGCCTTTGTGTTGATACTTTTAAGTGGAACATGTGATTTTTCTAGTTCCCACTGACCTTTGCAGTGTTTCCTGTTTTTGTTTTTACGTTTTTCTTGTGTAATTTGTGTAATATCTTTGGGAAAGGCATATGGCTGAGGTTGACTCAATGACTGGCCTCATCCAAGACTTATGTGCAAGTCTTGGCCCTCTTGTATGGGGGTCCAAGCCTCCACTCTTGAGTAATGTTATAATTTAGGGTCTCCAGAAATGGAGATTAATGTGAGGTAGTTTATTTGGCAGTGCTTAGGTATCACCACCTGTGGAAAGGAGGAGAAGGAAGCAGAATAGGCTAAGGGGAGGAGTTGGACTTTAATACACCTTCCATCGGTGAAGTTACAGTGGTCCTTCAGAGTGGTCCAGAGTAAGGGGTAAGGTGATCAGACTTTTATTACCCCACAATGATCTGCCATTCGATATGGACCATGAGAAGAGGGAATTAGGTTGGGGGGGAAAGATTGTCATTAGCCAAGACAATTCCATAGAAAGCAGACAGCTAAATCTTCTCCCCAGCACCTGCGAAAATAAGTACTGAAGTGGGATTTGAGAGGAACCTTACAGCATTCACTACAGTCAGATAGTAAGGAAACCCACCTGGTATCTTCTGACACAGCAACTTGATATCATTGGCAAACTTTATGGTGCTTGATTGTAATAATAATAGTAATAACTATGCTTAGTGAATGCTTTCTGTGTTAGGCTGTTTCATATGTTTTATATGTATTATTTGATCAATGCAGGTAGCGCTCCAATGCTCAGTATTCTCAGCTTTCTAATCCCATTCTTGCCATCTATCACAGTTGTTGTTAAGTGCTATCAAGTCGGTTACAAATTCATAGCAACCCTGTATACGATTTCCAAGAAGCAGCCGGTGAGTTTGAACTGCAAACTTTACCAAGCATGATGTGCTTCTCCAGGGACCGGTTCCTCCTGATAATATGTCCCAGATATGAGAGCTGAAGTCTGGTCATCCTGCCTTCCAAGGAGCACTCTGGCTGTACTTCTTCCAACACAGATTTGTTTGCTTTTTTGGCAGTCCATGGTACTTTTAATATTCTCCTCCAATATCATAACTCAAATGTATCAATTCTTTGTATGGTCTTCCTTATTCACTGTCCAACTTTTGCATGCTCATGAGGTTATTGAAAATATCATGGATTGGACCAGGCACACCTTTGTCCTCAGACTGACACCTTTGCTCTTCAGCACTTTAAAGAGATCTTGTGCAGCAGATTTGCCTTCATGTAATATGTCATTTGGAGTCCTTGTGTGGCACTGTGTGGGCTAATGCATCAGACTGCAAAGTCATTTGTACTGAAAGGTTGGTGGTTCAAGCTCACCAGCTGACCCTATACAGGGTCACTATGGGTCAGAATCGACTCAAGGGCACCTAATAACAACACTACGTCATTCGATTTCTTTGTTTTAAAGTTTTTATTGTGAATTGAGTGAAAGTTTACAGGGCAGATCATCAGTTTTACATTCAACAAATCATATACTTTGTTTCATTACATTTATTATAATCCTCTCCATGTACCACCATCAGTTAACAGTATTTGTCTCTTTTCATTTTAGCTCTTATTTTTTATTTTTTAAACACTCAGGCTTATATAATAATTCAGACCACCGAAGGGCACATTCTGCAAGCCTGCCTCCTGGCTACCAGCTCTCAGTCCCTCTCTTTCCATGAATTTAGAGTCCTCAGCTGCTCCCTCTCTCCATGTCCCCATTTCTGCTTCCATCTCTGAAATAATTTGATTTCTTGACTGCTGCGTTCATGAGTGTTGATGGCTTATGTGAGCAAATTGAAGTCTTAGACAATTTAAATTTTTTCTTCATTTATTTTATTGGTCCAGTAGCGAGGACTTTTGTTTTCTTTACATTGAGGTGTAACTCATACCGAAGTGTGTGGTCTTTGATCTTCATCAGTAAATATTTTAAGTTCTCTTCACTCTCAGCAAGCAATGTTGTATCATCTGCATATTACAGGATGCTAATGAGTTTTCCTCCAATCCTGATGCCACATTCTTCATATAGTCCCGATTTTCCAATGATTTGCTCAGCATATAGATTGAATAAGTATGGTGAAAGAATACAACCGTGGCGTGCACCTCTCCTGATTTTAAACCACTCTGCTTTCCTTCATTCTGTTCAAATAACTCCCTCTTGGTTTATGTACAGGTTTCTAATGAGCACAATTAAGTGTTCCAGAATACTCATTATCTGCATTGTTGTCCCTAGCTTGTCATGATCCACACATTTGGAAGCCTTTGCATAGTCAGTCAATTCTAGGTAAACATCTTTCTAGTGTTCTCTGCTTTCAGCCAAGATCCATCTGAAGAGACAATGATATCCCTCGTTCCACATGCTCATCTGAATTCTGCTGGACCCTCCGGCATTTCCCTGTGAGTGTACTGTTGTAGCTGTTTTTGAATTATGTTTAAGCAAAATTTTACTTGCGTGAGATATTAATGATATTGTCTGGCTATTTCCACATTCCGTTGGGTCACGTCTCTTTGGAATGAGCACAAACATGGATCTCTTCCAGTCAGTTCGCCAGGTGACTATCTTCCAAATTTTTTGGCAAAGATGAGTGAATGCCTCCATTGTTGCATCAGTTTGCTGATCTATTTCAGTTTATAATCCATCAATTCCTGAAACCTTGTTTTTTTGCCAATGTCTTCAGTTCAGACTTCTTATTTCAATATCATTGGTTCTTGATCATATGCTACCTCTTGAAATGGTTGAACACTAACAATTTATGTTTGCTGCAGGGACTCTGTGTATTCATTCCATATTATGCCCCGTTCAGTCTTTTGCCCATTGTTGTTGTTATGTGTCATCGAGTGGGTCCCAATTCATAGTGACCCTATATAGGATTTCTGAGGAGCAACTGGTGAGCTTGAACAACCAACCTTGCAGTTCTAGAATCCTTCAATATTGCAAGTCGAGAGTTGAAGTTGTATTAAATCTATGTAGCATATATTTAAGCATATGGTGTGGTGGTGGTGGTGTGTCATCGAGTCTGCTCCAACTCACAGTGACCCTGCATAGGGTTTCTGAGGCTGTAAATCCTCACAGGAGCAGAAAGCCTCATCTTTATCATGTGAACAACTGTTTAGTTTTGAACTGCTGACCTTGAGGTTTGCAGCCCAACTCATAAATACTACATTACTAGAGCTCCTTATTTAAGCATATAGGTGACTTTTTAAAATACAGCTTGTGCTTCTGTCTTGTATTGGTCAGTATGTTAATTTGGTTGTCCTGGTGTAGCACTGTAGGGTAAGCACACTGAGCTGCTTATCTCAAGATCGACCATTCAAACCCATCAGATGCTTCTTGGAAACTCTTTACAGGGTTGCTGTGAATCAGAATTGACACATTGGCACTTAACAGTAGCAACAATGACAAAGTCATGCATAGATATTTTGTTTACAATATGTCAATGCTTGTTTACTTACTCTCTACAGTTTTAATGATTTATTTCCCGTGCAATTGAATGATTTATTTTGTATCCCCTTTTCCTTTCGATCCCATTCTTACGCTTCTGTAAATATGTGTGTGCATGTGTCTGCCTGACTGTCTGTCTGTCTTTCTGACTTCAGAACACTGGCTTGGGAGAAGAGTCCTTGTCTGTTTTCAGTGCCTTTAGGTCCAGCATTCCTTGGGGATCTCCACATGTCTAGACATCAATCTTTCCTTGGATCTGGAAGCGTCACAGTTCAGGGACCCAGGTCCAAAGGAAGCGCTCGACTCCCAGGTCTCCTTTTCGGTGATGCAGATCCATCTGAGCATTACTTACTTGCTGAATCCCTTTCATATCTCAGTGGAGATTGATTCAGATACAGGCTAGTCCTACAGATTGCATCTTGTGTCCTTAGCATCATAGAATTGAGGCTTTATAACACATCAGATAATTGTATTAGTCACGGCTGATCGCCTCCAACCACATCATGAGGATGGCTATATCTTCTTAGATCTCATCATGGAGGTGATAACTATATTTTAGCTGTTAAACCACTGAGAATTCTGGTCCAGCTATGTTGACACAAAACCTTCACTGTCAAACCACCTATTTTGTTGTATTATTGTTTTTAATTTTTTTTTTTCCTTTCTCTAGCTGGTTGTGAAAGAGAATTCTTCATAGATAGAATAATGTAAGTGTGATTTTACTTTCTAGGGATAATATACTTGGTGTTCTTGTTGAATTTTCCCTTCCCCCTGTAGGTGTTAGTTCTTGGGTTTAAGGTTTTTTGTTTTAATTTTTCTTTAACACAGTGGTTTTTTTGGTTTTTTTTACTGAAACATTTGGCAAATCTGAATATAGCTCTTTTTTCCTGTTAGCTTTCCTATTAGATTGTCTATGGATCCATTCCTACACATTCTTTGGAAGAGAGGATGGAATTAAGAGTTTTTACTCGTAAGGCACCTTGGTGATGCTGTGAGGTAGTCATGGGGCTGCTAAGCAGAAAATCAGAGGTTCAAACCCACTAGATTATCCATGGGAGAGATGAGGCTGCTTCTGTTTTAGTAGAGTTATAATTTCACACAGTTTATGGAGCAGTTCTACCTTGTCTTGTAGGGTCACTAGAGTCAGAACCTATTCAACAGCTGTGTATTTGGTTTTGCTTTTGACTTTGGTTTGTGTCCTCTTGTGTCTTTATGTCCACTTAAAGAAAGGACACAGTGTCCTAGTCCTGTGTATATGGGGCATCCATTTTCTCCCACATGAAGCCAAATCATTGTCTTTTCCAGTCAACCCAAACTTCCCTGGTCACTGCTGCACCTGGAGAAAGCCAGCCATGTTCTTCAGTATCATTACCTGGACCAGTGGTCGTGGGAAAGGGGAAGGTTCTCTGGCTGCTTCCACGGTGACTTCTAACTAATCACCTGCCTTGTGACTTCTCTCCTAGATCCCACCCTAAGCTCACTCCCACCACTTGTAGGTATACTAAGCTCTGCATTCTGTCTGTAATCCCATCTGTTTCTTTCACAAACCCTAACTTACAGGTATCCTATGATGATTTTTTTGGAGTGGTTATTTATGTGTGTGTTCTATTTATGTATCTATGTTTGTATTCATTTAGTTGTGGATGAGTTTTCACTTAGTCTACCATCCTGAATTAAAATCTGTGAAGTATTTTTTTTTTTTTAAGCAGATGTGTTTTTATGTATAAAAACAAATATTTTCCCAAGAAGGAGATGAACATATGATTTTAATGCATTTTTTGGTGTGTGTATCATGAAAAAAAGATAGAGTCAGCTTTGCTACAGGAGATAAATGGACTGCCAAGATCATGAATATAGTTCTGTCTATCCAACCTTTTGAGATTGAAGGCTGAATACATCTCAGGGACTTGAAAATGGAGAAAAATCCTGATAGAGCGTATGATGTTTTATGGGGGACAAGTCTGCTTAGGATGAAGCTTACCCAAGGAAAAAGAGGAACTGGATGCTTTGGAATATTAAGACTTCAGAAAGTTTGTGGAAAACTGGAATGAAAAGATAATGGGATTCTTCCACAACCTTTTAAAGTCCCTTTGTATTTACAAAAACTTCCCCTTACTAACATACTCTTTTCCTTATTCCTGTTATAGCTCTTTTCTGAACTCTCTATGAAAAGCAAATACTGAAGGAAAATATTTCTTAAAAGAGAGGAAAAATTGGGATCCAGCCAACATGAAATGGTAATTGAATGATGGTCACTTAAAAACAATTTACTTGCTTCCATAGGCTTGTTTTGATTTATTTGGACACATTTGATATGGTGCTCTGTAGACTCCGTGTACACTGAAAACCTTAAAAACTAATAAAAAATGCAAATATATATGCACAAGCTGCAGTATGCAGTTAATATAACCTTGCTTTCATTGGAAGCAAAGAGATCTTGAAATACTTACAGATGAAGACCAAAGACTACAGTCTTCTATATAGATTGCTCCTCCAAGTAAAGTATACAAAACTCCTCATAACTGGACCAATAAATAATATCATGATAAATTGAGAAAAGAAGGAAGCTGTCGAAAAGAGTTCATTTTGCTGGAATCCACAATCAACACTCACGGAAATCAGTCGTCAGGAAATCAAATTATATATTACATCAGGCAATTCTACTGCAAAAGACCTCTTTAAAATGTGAAAGCACAACTGTATTGCTTTGAGGACTAAGGTGGGCCTAACCCAAGCAAAGGATCCCTGGTGTTTTATGTAGGACAAACATAGTATTGTTGACCACAATTCAGAGGTTCAAACCATTCGCTCCTAGGAAACCCTTTACAGGGTCACTATGAGTGGAAACCAATTCAACACATAACAACAGCAGCAATCAGCAAGCAATGATATTTTCAGCCACCATATATGCGTGTGAAAGTTTTACATTGGAATCGATGCCTTTGAGTTAGGGTGTTGGCAAAGAATACTGAAAGTATCATGGGTTTGCAGAGGACCAAACAAATCTGTCTTGAAAGAAGCACAGCCAAAATGCTCCTTAGACGTGAGAATGGCAAGACTGTGAGTCAAATACTTTGGACATGTTGTCAGGAGAGACCAGTTCCTGAAGAAGGACATCATGATTAGTGGAGGGTCTTGGAAAAAGAGGAAGACTGCCAACGAGATTGATTGGCATCGTGGCATCAACAATGGGCTCAGATAGAACAATGATTGTGGAGATCGTGTAGGATCAGGCGGTGTTTTGTTCTGTTGTGCATAGGGGTTTCTATGAGTTGAAACTGACTTGACAGCACCTAACAACAGTGTGTTAACTGGAGTATAATTTACAATAGAAAAATTAAGAAATGACCTAAGAAAAAGTTACATGAATATTGGTGAATCTATATAGTAGAACATTGTGTAACCATTAAAATATGTTCTGGAAAAAATATGTATATGGAGACACAGAAACATACTCATGGCTGAATGTTAAATAAAGATAGCAGGATGTGACACAGAACATTCACGTACATGTTAAATACTGTGTGCTCAAAAGAGGGAGTGGGAACCCTAGTTGTACAGTGGATTAAATTGTGAGCTGCTCACTGAGCATTCAGTGGTTTGAACCTAGCAGCCATGTCACAGGAGAAAGATACGGCAGCATACTTCCGTACTTACAACAGCCTTAGAAACCCAAAGGGGAAGCTGTACTCTGCCCTATAGAATCACAGTAGAGGCAAGAAGGCTATTAAAATGAAACTACAAGTATACATTGTTGTTGTTATTGCTAAGTGCTGTCTAGCCATGGTGACACTGTATAGGGTTTCTGAGGAGCGGGTGGTAGGTTTGAACCAAGACCTTGTGGTTAGTAGTCCAGTGCTTATTCTACAGCACCACAATGGTGTTCTTAAGTGCCATCAAGTCGGGTCCCATTCATAGTGTTCCTGTTTAGGGTTTCTGAGGAGCAGCTGGTGAGTTTGAACTACTGATCTTGCTGTTCAAACTGACCTTGTGGTCCAGTGTTTATCCTATGGTGTCACATACCAGGAATCCACAGCACCACAAGGTTATTGCTGTTAAGTGCCATTGAGTCGTTTCCAACCCATAGCAACACTGTATAGGGTTTCTGAGGAGAAGCTGGTGAGCTTGAACCACCAACTTTGCAGTTCAAAGTGATGTTGTAGTTCAAAGCATCAGCCTACTGTCCCACACCAGGACTCTACAGTACTTAATTGGAAATCCCTCATCATTCAAATTAGCTATATATTATTTGGTTAAATATTTACTTTGTACCTTAATGAGTATATGAAGGCCCATGCTGTAATTATTTTCTTTTTAAAAAGCATTTATTTTTACAAGTAATATAAAACCACATGTATTTCCTATAAGCAAGTCTGCACCAAGTCTCTTCACGTTGATTTCACATCTGGGATGTAACCTGTCCAGTCAGATACTGCTGAGGTCAAATCCAGGCCCTGTCACTACTGATACTAACCTCACAGAACCTCAATTTTCCCATCTATGTAATGGGGAGGTAGGTTGAACCTGACTTCTACTTGCTTCATGAAGATTAAGCAAAGTAATGCATATAGCATGCACAGCACAGTAAAAGCACTCAACATTTATCTGCATTGTCTTAGGCACTGTTATCAACACCTTTGTTAACTTGATGTGCTTTTGAAATGGGACAGTGAGAAATTAAAGGCAGTACTGGGAAACTTTAGCTTGGCCATAGTGAAGTGTGGCCCAGAGTGTCCTAACAGCTCTAGTTGCAATGTATCTTCTTCCCCAACTACCTGTCATAGTCAGTTACTACTCCATAGTTAATCTTTTTTTCTAGATTAATCATTACTTCTTTTAATTGGTAGCAACCCCTACTACAGGGACTCTCCCTAGAAGGGAGATGAACACATTTTTTGTGAAAATGGTAACTGATGACTACTGCTGAGATGTAACTGATGATGTCTGTTAGAGACAGCATATCCGGAATTGTCTGCACAACTTGAGATAAACATAACAGCAAAGAAGGTTCTGAAATTCCTCAAGCTCCTGTCCTATGCTAAAGATCCCTATAAACCTTCCTCCCCTTTTCCCTCAGAGAAACAGTTCTGGGAGGTTTCTGCTCCTCTGTCCTGTGAGTACAGCTAAGTCAATGAACGCTTTGCTTTTTGTTCTAAATGTTGCCTCTGTCATTGGCAGGTGATAACGAATCATTTTCCCTGTTACACTTTGAAGGAAAGAAGTGATTAATTACAAAACAAACCAAAACAACATGAAACCTCCTGCCACTGGGTCTCTTCCAACTAGTAATGACCCTTTAGGACAGAGCAGAACTGCCCCCACAGGGTTTATAAGACTGCAAATCTTTGTGGAAGCTGACTTCCTCATCTTTCTTCTTCAGAATGGCTGCTGGATTCAAACTACAGACCTTTGGGTCAGCAGCCCAACATTCAGTCCATGGTGCCAGCAGAGTCTCTAGATTAACTACAGGAAGGGATAAACTAGCTTAAAATGTACGTTTGATAGTGTCTTCATGGCCCAATCCCTGTAAGATCAAGAATAACTGAATTACATGGCAACATAGAGGTATCATTCAGCTACAAACACAACTTACCACATATGTGATTGGCTCCTCCTTTCTCTCCTTCTCTTGCACATGCAATGGATGCCTCTCTTCTAAGGAGACCTGGTGATGCATTGAGATAAGTATTGAGCTGCTAACTGCAAGGTTAGTAGTTCAAACACAGCAGATTCTCTGAGGGAGAAGAATGAAGCAGCCTTGGAAACCCTTTGGGAAAGTTCTCCTCTGTCCTGTGGGGTCACTATGCGTTGGAATCAACTGCAAGACAGTGAATTAGGTTGGATTAGGCCTCTCTTCTATGATGTGTGCTGTTCCTGTCAGATTCTGGAGAAGTGGGAGGTAGCTGCTCTCCAATTTACATAGAGCAGGCAACAAACAGAGAGAGCTATAAAATATAAATAGGCAACTATTGTGTTCTCCAGGTTTCAGTACTAAATTTGATTATCACATAGTGTTTGCTTTATCACACAAGTGACTGACGCCTGTGAAAACTGAGGTTCCAGAATGTAAATCTTTTCTGCATAATTTTCTAGACAGACATTCTGGATTGGTGTTTTGTCATCTTCATCACAAAAATAGCATCGTATACATTAAGGATAGATGAGTGAGAAGGAGAACATTAAAATATTAGGGGAGGTTCTTTCCAGGTAGTTGAATTACAGGCAGAGTTCATTTTCATCTCTGATTTGCTTACCTCTCCATTTCTTTTTATACGGAAGCCGTATTAGTTTCATTTTATAAGAAATTATGGTACATCTCTTTGAGTCCCTGCATCTAACAATAAGATAGAGAAAAAATGTTTTTTAAGTTCAGCAAAGTCGATTCCAAAGAGCCTGATACACCCACTCACCCCCACCACACAAACAAATGATATGATCTTTTATTTTTCTTACATAAGGTTTACATCAGAGCTTTTTAAAATAAATGTCATGAATTTCTAGAGCATGTAAATTATGATTCAGTTACCCAGTTTTTTTTCTTTTGGTGAGTTACAGCTATGGGGTGAGTAAGGCATGTAAGTGTGAAACCACCAGATGTTACTCCTTACCCATAGAACGCTCGTGGGGAGCAGACAAGAGTCATGTCTTCAGTTCTGTCTGGCTCCCTGTGAGGCAAGTACTAATAGTGAGCCCAATTTGACAGATATGGAGACCAAACAGTGAGGCTCCCTCTCCGCCAAGGTCTCCAGGTCTGGCTCTAGAGTGGACGTCTGGGCTGCCTCTGTCAAGGAGTGAAGGGAATTCACGCGAAGCCATCAAAGGCACACCTGCTGGGACCATGGTCACCTCCACAGTCAGACTGCAGGTCCCTGGGTTTCCACATACTCCCTCATTAACAATGACGACAACATGGAGGGGCCAAGAGCAATTTTGATCTTCTTTGTATACGAGTGTTTCTGCTGCAGAAAAATGAATTGCAATAAAGAAAAGCTAGAAAAGGGGTTAAGGGTGATTTTATTTTATTTTATTTTATTTTAATTAATTAATTAATTTATTTATTTACTTACTTACTTACTTACTTACTTACTTACTTACTTACTTACTTTGTATTATAGTGTGGGAATTCCTGGTGTAGCACTGTAGGGTAAACACTTGACTGCCAGGTCAGTTTGAGCCGCCAGATCGGTGGTTTAAACTCACTAGTCGCTCGTTGGAAATCCTATACAGGGTAGCTATGAGACAGAACAATCCTTGGACCCCCTATACAGGGTAGCTATGAGACAGAACAGACTTGATGGCACTTAACAACACCATTTATAGTGCGGGTGACAGTTTACAGAGTCAATTGTTTTCCATTCAGTAGTTCCTGCGCACATAGGTTCATGACATTAGTTGAAATCCTCGCTATGTATCAGCATTCTTCCCACTTGCTCCGTGAATTCCCTTCCTCTTCCTGCCTTCTAAGCTTTGGTCTGGGGCAGATGCTGTTCATCTGGTGTAGTGTGGTTGGTTGCATGGAGGAGAATATTCTTCCCTGGAGTTATTAGTCTCTTTACAGACCTGTGTGTTGTTTAACTGAAAGTTGATCCTTGTGGATGAGGGAAATTTTTATAATTTCTTCCCTCTCGCCCTCCTCCTTGTCTTCCAGAATTCTCTTCTTCTTTCCTTCCTTTCTGCCTCTTCATCTTCCTCCTCTCTTTCTTTCCTCTCTCCATTCCTTCCTTCATTTTTGAAAAAGCAATTCAAAAAGGTATACAATATTTCATCATTAATGTAGTAAAACAATCCTGTGCCTACTCCTAGTCAGTTGTTAACCAAGATGGCTTGTTCTCCATTGCGTCTCTCTGTTATTTGGCAGTGACTGCTCTGTTCCTGGGAATATTAGGAAGGAAGAGGAGATTTTGATTATGAGAAATAAAAACAGCTGTTGGGATGAGAAGGTATGCACATGCCTCCCCTCTGATGCAAGAACTCAGCAAATCCTAGAATGTGTCTCAAATGCAGAGGTCTGAAGAGATCTGTTACGAGGGAGTCCATTTGTCTCACTCATCTGGTTTGATTGTACACTTCCATGGGTCAATGAGATAGGTTTTTATGCAATGCAGGCACCTGAGACTACGATACTGGGATTTCACTCCATTAAGTCCAGAAAACTTGAGACAGGGCATATGGCATGAGAGAGTGTGAGAGGCAGGCCAAGTTTGTCACAGAAAACATAGTCTCTGAAGGGGCTGTGGATGATGAAAGCAGAAGGACCCATTCCGAGCTTGTATCCTTGTATGAGAAATGCTTTCTGGCTATTTATTATGCACCATCAAACTGACATCAATTTATGCCACTTGATCCGGTAATAGAAGCGGTTGGAAGTGTATGTGTCTGTGTATAATGCAGACTCCCAGGCACCATTCCCAGTGGGTCAGGGTGAGTACAGTCAGGGTGGAGCCTGGTAATCTGCATTTCAGCTGATGTATTGGCATCCCTCAGCCTGGACAGAACATAAACTCTGTATCACCTCTTGGACAGGATATTTAGGCCAATCCCAGATCCCACCTGCTGCTGATGTTGATAATTGTCCTCAAGGAAACTCTGACTCCTGGTGATTCCATCTATGGCAGAAAGAAATGCTGCTGGTCTTGGACTAGCTTCTCCATCATTGGCATGATCAAGTTCATTGTGGCCACTGAGCAACCAACAACCAGTCTATTGGGCTATGGACTTCTGTGATCTGTAGAGAGTTTGTGAAGTAGATCACCAGGCTGTCTTCTTAGTGTGTCTTATTCTGGAAGCTCCATTGAAGCCTGTCCACCTTGGGTGACCCTGCTGGTGTTTGAAATACCAGTGACATCACTTCCAGAATCACAGCAACACGAAAAGCATGGCAGTATGACACATTGACTCAGGGGAGGTTGTTCTCTTGTGTGTGAGAGACTTATGAGCCCACACCATTCTCCAGGGGACACCACGAGGGTTAAATGAGAGCATGGGCCATGCAGGCACCCTGAAAGATTCATTGTGTGTCCCAGCCTCCATTCAGCACCTGGACAGCGCCAGGGCTTCACAAAGCATCAGAGGACCACGGGAGGTAGCTTCGTGCCTTGGAATTTATACTTGAAGCTTACTGTGGGACCCTGGAGGGAGTCACTAGGAGTCAGAGCTAGCTTGGTGACAGTTACCAACAATAGCAATAACCCTTTTCTCATCTGTAAAGTGTGAATAGTTATCCTGCTTCATGGCCCTCTTGGGGTTATCCAGTAAATTGTTGTTATCATTGTTGTTGTTAGGTGCCAACAAGTCAATACCAACTCATAGCGACCTTATGCACAGCAGAACAAAACACTGCCCGATCCTGTGCCAACCTCACTACTTTTGCCACACTTGAGTCCATCGATGCTGCAACTTGACCAATCCATCTCGTTGAGGGTCTTCGTCTTTTTCTCTGACCCTCCATCTTACCAAACATGATATCCTTCTCCAGCGACTGGTCCCTCCTGACAATATGTCTGAAGTATGAGAGATGAAGTTTGGCCATCCTGGCCTTCAAGGAGCACTCTGGCTGCACTTATTTCAAAATGGATCCATTGGTTCTTTTGGCAGCCCATTCTAGTAAATGACTCGAAGTAAATCTCTTGGAACAGTGCCTGGAAAATAGTGAAGTGCCATGTTGTGGCTGTTGTGTTGGTAGCTCCCACTGAGTCGCAGTTCATGACAACTCCTTGTAGAATGGAATGACACACTACCTTGTCCTGCATCTTCCTCAAGATCTGTTGTGGATTAGACCATTTTGATCCATGGGTTTTCCCTTGCCTGATTTTGGAAGTTAATTTCCAGCCCGCTCTTCCTACTCTGTCTTAGTCTACAAGTTCCACTGAAGCCATAGCATGCTAGCCACTACTCAAGCCACCACTGTCACATGGGTGGTGGTGGCGGCACACGAGGTGCTTGTTCTCTTTCATGGAAGGCAAGAACCCTCCCAGGGTTTGCTCCTGAGTTTCGGCACACATACACAAAAAAAGAACCCTCCCAGGGAGCCACCAAGATGCCACCAACATGTGACATAGATAAATGAAAACCTGGTGGGCGTCACCCACATGAGTCTCTACACAGAGCCCCTTCCTCTCTTTTCCACATAATGCAGATGAACTTCAGTAACTGATTGACTTTTAAAAGGAAAGACCGCTTGAAGAGCCTCCTCTCCCAGGGGAGGACAGTCTGTAGGCAGGAGATGGGTTTGGCAGTAGGCAGAGGCATGCTGTTGAAAAAGGAGGGTCCCTGGGGTGGGGGTGTTGGGAGTGTGAGCAGGATTCAGTGCTTCTAACTAGGAGAGCTGTCAGGTAAGAAAATGAGGCCCTCTTACTTGTCTGAGGCAGAAGCCAAAGCAAGATATTTAGTTAATAGCAGCAAACTGGCGCCTATAATTTGCAAATCCTTGGAGGTGTATTATGTTGCCAAATGTAAGCTGAGGGACAGAGTAGGGAAGTGAGTGAAGATGGGGCTGGGAGGGAGGGGGATCTTTTTCTCAGTGTCCCTTGTCATCATCAGGGTCTGACTCACATCCAGTTAGCGTTAATAAAACCTTTACTCAGAAATGTCAGCGCCAAAACTAACGTGTTCAATTTAAACTTTGCCCCACTCTTCTGGTTATGCAATTGAACTCAAAACAGTTCCAACATTCAAGGTCCTCTCCAAGTGTTCTCAACCAGCCAGACTTAGGTTACTTTCTCTTCTCAGATGGTTCAGGCTTGACCAGCATTTGGATGAAAGTCCTTTGTGAACCTCATCAGACATGTTATTTTCATTCATTCACCAAACTCAACACAGAGAGAGAGA
>NW_006408555.1:6418248-6429168 GCF_000296735.1 Chrysochloris asiatica | reverse complement strand
GAGAGAGAGAGAGGAAGAGAGAGAGAGGGGAAGAGAGAGAGAGGGGGAGAGAGAGAGAGAGAGAGGGTGATGCTCACGAGGACACTTCCATGGTTAGTGTTAGCTTAAGAGTTGTTTAGTGTTAGTATCACCTGGGGGTGTATGTAGAAGAAGAAGGGGGTGCTGTTTAGCTGTGCCTCATCCTAAACTCAATCACCCTTTTGCAAGAAATGCAAAGATTATGGCATGTTAAAGACTGTCTTTGCTTGCACTGCAATTAATTTTAATATGAAATCTGTTTCTTTAGACATTAATACTTCATTTTCGCATACATTGAGTTCATGTAACACACACATTCATACATCCCACATGTGAAACTAATGCATGAGTTGTTGTTGTTAAGTACCTTGGAGTCGCTTCTGACTCATAGTGACCGTGCACAGGGTTTCCAAGGCTTCAAATCTCTTTGGGAACAGAAAGCCTCATCTTTCTCCTACGGAACGGCTGGTAGTTTCAAACTGCCGACCTTGAGGTTGGCAACCTGATTCGTAACCACTATGCTACCAGAGCTCCATAATGCATGCGGGGTTTGTGCAATAAAACCACTAAAACCACATACCCACTGCCATCAAGTCAATTCCAACTCATAGCGACCCTCCAGGACAGAGGAGAAAAGTTCCTTAGGATTCCCAAGGCTGTATATCTTTATGGAAGTAGATTGCCTCATATGTCTCCTGAGGAGCTGTTTGTGAGTTTGAACTGCTGACCTTGTGTTTGAATCAATGCTTAGCCCACAGTGTCACCAGCAAACTATACAGGGCACACATTATTTGTGTGAAAATATGTGAGGTTGTAGAATAGTTGATAATTCCAGAGAGAATACAGATAAATATATGAAAACATTAAGGAACCACTCACACAGACCCATGTTTGTTTGTTTTCTTTCCTGATACACTCACCTGTATTGCCCTTCTTATATCATCCAGCCCTCCTTCATCCATTCATTAATCCACTCATCCTGTCCATCCATCCTTCCATATATCTACATCTATCTGTTTCCATCATTGATCTATTTACCCTAGTTCTACCCTTCCCTCAATCTATCTTTCTGTTCATCCATCCTACCATATATATGGAGCTCTGGTAGCGCAGTGATTACAAATCAGGCTGATAACCTCATGGTCAGCAGTTCGAAACTACCAGTGGCTCCATGGGAGAAAGATGTGGCGTTCTGCTCCCGTAAAGATTTACAGCATCGGGAACCTTGTGCAGGGTCACTATGAGTCGGAACCGACTCCACAGCACGTAACAACAACAACAACAACCATATATATAATCATCTATACTTTCATCCTTTGAGGAAGATATAATAATGCCTTGAGAGTATGGTGCAGTGGTTAAGAGGACAGACTCTAGGAAGAGATTATGAGTTCAAATTCTGGGTACATCATATAGTTTCAGTGTTAACCCTGAGCTTGGTTTTATGTGTCCCTTTCCAGTGTAAAATGGGGTTACTATAGTGCCTACTGTATAAAGTAGTGTTAGGATTTCATGGTACAATCCACGTCAGATGCTTGATAAAGTACTTGCCACAGAGGAAGATTTCAATCAATATTAGCCACCACGGACTGCCAGAAGAACAAACAAATCTGTTTTGAAAGATGTACAGCCAGGATGCTCCTGAGAAGCCAGGCTGGTGAGACTTCATCTGTCATATTTTGGATGTATTCTCAGGTAGGACATCGTGGTTGATAAAGCAGAGGATTAATGAAGAAGAGGAAGGTCCTGCTCAGGTGAAATTGACACAGGGGCTTCCGCAGTGCGTTCAAGCGTAGAAATGGTCACATGGATGGCTTAGGGCCAGGTTGTCTTTCATTCTGTAGGACATAAGGTAGCTATGAACCCACATGATGGCACCTAACAATAACACAACAACATCTTTGTCATTATTAGTACCTTTCTTACTCAGTAGCTACTTGTGAAAATCAAATATGAAAATATGTACTAAATACTTATGTACTAGCTATTGTAATTCAATTATAATTATAAATGCACTGATAAATGTATACCTACATATTTTGTTTACATTATTGATGGCTGTGTTTTTCAAAAACTCAGATTTAAATAGTAGCCTACTGGTTGAAAACATTGTACAGTACAAAAATGATCAAACAACTGTTTTAGTTGCAGTACTAAGTCGAATAGTGTCCCCTCAAAGTTCACATCTTTCCTAGATTCTCAGAATGTGGCCGTATTTAGGAGTAGGGTTTTATCAGTTTTCAGTTGTTAAGATGAGTCCATATTGGATTAGAGAGGGCCTTCATCCAATATGCCTGTTGAATTTATAATAAGAGCCAATAAGATACACAGTCTCAGAGATGGAAGATGGCCATGTGATACGACCACAAGCCAATGAATATCTGGAGCTACCAGTCTGGGAGAGAGAAAAAAAAAGTCTTCCCTAGAGCCTTCAGAGCAAGATAGCCTGACCAATAAGATGATTTTCTCTTCTAGGTTCCAAGACTATGAGCGAATACATTTATGTTTCTTTTCCTTTTAAGCCACTAGTGTATGGTTCTTTGCTACAACAGCACTAGGAAAGTAGTACAAATCTGTTTAAATCCTGTGACATTTCTGCTTTTATTAATAGTGTGTGGTTCCTTAGACTAATTGCTTTCAAGCTGAACAATATTGCCACCTTGCCCAGCAGAAGTTTGTACCAGTTTGTGTTTCCATATGGACGAGGCGTCCTGATTTTCTGCACTCTTGCCAACCTTATGTGTTCATCTCTGCAAACATTTGCCATTCCAGTAGACAAAACATGGCGCCGCTTCGCTGTTTTATTGCTTGCATTTGCTTCATTACCAGAAAAGCTGAACTTAACCTATGTTTTGCTGACCGTATTTATTTCTCTTAAGAAACAAGTTTGCACTAGGCTGCTCATTCTTTTCTTAATGACTCTGCCAGGCTTTAAAATTTGACTGCACCATAGCCAGAATCATAAGGATGGTGTGGGGCCAGGCAGTGTCTCATTTTGTTGTACCTAGGGGCACTATGGATTGGAACTGACTCCATGACACCCGGCAAAGATAACTGTGAGAATGTTCTGGAATGTGCTGTGGTCAAATTTCTGATTCTTAGACTCTATCTCTCTCTGTTCGTGATGATTTACAGTTTACTGTGTCTTTTTGGAGCCTTGTTGTGATGCTGTTGGATCAGCACTAGACTGCTAACTACAAGGTCAGCAGTTCAAACCTACCAGCCGCTCCTCAGAACCCTATCCTGGGTTACTGTGTGTTGGAACTGACTCAAACGTACGTAACAACAACACCAACTTTATTTTTTAAGTCAGTACCCTTTCTAGGTGAGTGTTGATGGATGTGAGTCCATTTTTAGTTGCCTTGGGACCTTCTTCTTCACATTCAGTGGGTCTGTTCGGTTTTTGTGGTGTTTTACTTGTCCTTCTAAATTTGAAGTCCATTCAGATCGTTGAAAGGAAATAAGAAGTAACAATAATAGGTAACTAATGCTTTTATTCCAAGGAGCTCTGGTAGCGTAGTGGTTACGAGTTGGGCTGCTAACCTCAAGGTCAATGGTTCAAAACTACCAGCCATTCCATAGGAGATAGATGAGGCTTTCTGCTCCCATAAAGATTGATGGCTTCAGAAACCCTACACAGGATCGTCACCAACACCAGTCCTTTTATTGTGCCTTGGTCGTGTCTGCTCTTGGTCCTGTATTCCTTATTCTTTTCTTTGAACTTCTTTTTACACTGTTTGCCTAGTACCAAGTCCCCTATAATCACATCAGTGCAGGCTATCCAGCCCGAGTTTTCTCTTACATTTGGTACTTAGAGTATCCACTTCGGTACTTTCTTACAGTATAGAGGCCATCAAAATCTTTCCTCTTATTAGCTACAGAAAAAGCTTGTTAAATCATGTCCCCAAGGATTCATTCATGGTCTAGCTAGTGCTAATGATAAATCCATTGCTAGTGAGTGGATTCCAACTCAGAGTGATCGTGTAGACATACAAGAACTTCCCCATCAGCTTGAGGACTAAGGTGCGCCTGACCCAAGCCATGGTATTTTCAGTAACGTCATATGCATGTGAAAGTTGGAGAGTGAATAAGGAAGACCGTAAAAGAATTGATGCCTTTGAGTTATGGTGTTGGAGGAGAATATTGAAAGTGCCATGGGCTGCCCATAGAACCAATAGGTCCGTTCTGGAAGAAGTGTAGCCAGAGTGCTCCTTAGAGGCCAAGATGGCCAAACTTCGTCTCTCATACTTTGGACATATTGTCAAGAGAGACCAGTTTCTGGAGAAGGAAGTCATGTTTGGTAAGGTGGAGGGTCAGAAAAAAGAAGAGGACCCCCATCAAGATGTATTGGACAAGTGGCAGCATCTATGAACTCAAGCGTGATAACAATAGTGAGTTTGGCCCAGGATCGGGCAGTGTTTCGTTCTGCTGTGCATAAGGTCGCTATGAGTTGGTACCAACTCAATGGCACCTAACAACAACAACAACAACATATGGTATCAAAGTTAGTAATCTCTGAAAGCAGACTGCCATACCTGTCTCCTGCAGTCCCACTGGTAGGTTTAAACTTCTGGCTTTTCAGTTAGAAGCTGGGTGCTTAACCACTATGCTACCAAGGTTCCTCTAGTCTAGTGCAGAGGTGGGGAAACTTGGCTGTAAAGGGCTGCATATAAATATTTCTTGGTTTGTCTGACAGATGGTCTCTTCTGCTAGTACTTGGCTTTGCTGTTGTTTCCAAAAAGTGCTACAGACAAGACATAAATGAATAAAGGCGACTGTCTTCCAATAAAGGCACTGTGGGATAAGTATCGAGTTGCCAACTGAAGGGTTGGCAGTTCAAACCCACCAGCTGCTCTGTGAGAGAATGGTGAGGCAATTCAAGTGAAGACTTACAATCTTAGAAGTTCCATATAGGCCCCGGTGAGTCAGAAACCATTCAATGGTGGTGCGTCTTGGTATGATGCTCTAGGATAAGCACTGGACTGCTAATCACAAGGTCGGTGGTTCAAGTCCACCAGCTTCTCCTTGGAAACACTGTACAGAGTCACTATGAGTCAGTACCAACTTAATAGCACTTAACAACAACAACAAAACTTTATTTGCAAAGACCAGCACGTGGTCCAAATGGCCCTGAGGTGTAGTGTGCATGCCCCTCATTGGTATGAGAGAGAGAATGAGGTATGAGGACGAGATCTTTTAACCAACCGCCAATAACACGACAGATCCCTCAGGACCTATGGGCTTGATCAGTGCACGGGGTCCCTTATGATGAAAAATGAAACTTGATGAGAAGTATGTGGGAAAGACAAACTCTGGGGAGACAAAGGAAATGCAGAATTCCCAAAGGGCTTACACTTGCAGGAGAGCCCAGCCCCCTCACCTCCTGGAAACAGCATGAATGTGGACCCCAGAGACAAACTATGGGGAGGATGACCCCCGTCCTCTGAACTGCATTTCTCAATGTTCACAGTTTCTGCTGAACATACTATTTGCTCTTGAAAGCTGGGGCCTCTCATAGTAATGATGGAAAGCTGTCAGAGAAGAGCATGTCAAATATTTCCCATTAGGAACTGTTCTTGTTAATATGTGCCCTTGAGTCAGTTCTGACTCATAAGGACCCTGTATAGAGTTGGCAAGGAGTGTCTGGTGGGTTTGAACCACCAATCTTTCAGTGATCAATCCAGTGCCACTCCAGGACTCCACCAGTAGAGAGTGGGCTAAAAGTGGTGAGCGTACACCCAGTCAGAGACTTAGAAACACCAGGCGACCCTTTTCCCCTTTGAGTTGTGGCTCTCACAGGTTCCATTGTATTCTCTAGGAAGAATGGAATAAAGGGGTATACTCCAGGTATGTTATTGATTTTGTCTTGACTAGACTTCTGTGGCATGATTTTTTTTTTTTAGAACTTTTTGTGTGATGGTTTACAGAGCAGATCATCAGTTTTACATTCAACAAATCATATACTTTATTTCATTACAATGATTGCAATTCCCTCCATGTACCAGCTGTTAGCAGTATTTACCTCTATTCAGTTTCATATTACATTCTCCTGGGTCTCTTACCACCTCCATCTTTCCTCCTCCTTGTTGGATACTGCATGCCCTGTCACCCATGTTGACATGTGTCTACCCTCTAGTCCTTGAATAATTTCCCCTTCACCACATCTGTAACCATCATGGATTGTGTCTTTTCTCTCTCTCTCTCTTTTTTTTTTTTTTTTACTTTCAACCAACCATACATTTTGTTTCATTTTATTGATTAAATTCTGTTCCCTGAAACAGCAGTTACCCTACTTCCACCATCTGACTTCTCTTTATATCTTATTTTTTTACAAAAGAACAAAGCTAAAAGTATTTGATGCACACATACAAAACAAAAAATATATATTCATTTAAATGTCCAAAGGGCACATTTTGCAAGGCAGCCTCCTGTCTGCAATCACACAGCTGTTCTCAGTTCATGGACCTAGAGTCCTCAGATACTCTATCTCTCTATGTATGGCTTGATTTTTTGAATTCCATGTTCCAAAAGTAGGGACAAATACGTCTTGGAAAAAGGACAGCCAGAATGCCTTTAGAAGTAAATATGACAAGATTTCATCTCATGTACTTTGAACATGTTAGGAGGGACCAGTCTCTGGAGAAGGATAATATAGTTGGGAGAGTAAAGTCTCAGTGAAAAGGCAGGAGACTATCGATGAGATGGATTGATACAGAGCCTGCAACAAATGGTCCAAACAGTATGTTGATAATGAGGATGGTGTAGGGCCAGGCCGTGTTCCGTCTGTTGCACAAAGTCACTGCCATTGCCTCATCCATCACAGATGGTTATTTTCATGACAAGCTTTGTCACTTCTAGGAGAATAAACACAGAGCACTTGAGCTGGGTGTGGTAAAGAGTATTGGACAGATGTGGGACTGAAAGGGCAGGGTCCGCTTGACTTCGATCCCACCCTTCTTCTCTGAGTGTTTAAAAGCCTCGTTTGCTAGATGAAGGGATGGACCAAAAGCAGAAGTCACAGATGGACACAAGCCCTGACACCTTGTCCCATTGTCTCTGACAGGCACTATGGTCAACCCCTGTGTACTTGTTGGTCACGTAGAGAGAATGCCTTCTCCACACGAGGCTCTCCAAGTGGCCACTTCTGGTCCATCCAAGCTGGAATCAAGGAGATGGGCCACGGATGATTCTGAAGGCCAGTCTCAATGGTAAAATCCTTCAGTTCCCTGAAACTCACTATCTGTTCCTAAATGGGGTTCCTTATTGCTTTGGACAGCAGCCCTGAAACACTGTCCATATGTCTTACTTTAAGGGCTAGAGAAGTACAAGGAGGCTTTTAAAATTTCTTGGAAAATTTCATTATCTTTGCATTCCATTTTCCACAAACATTTGGAAGGTCCTTAGTCTCGGCAGTTAAGGAGCTCTGGTAGTGCAGTGACTATGATTCAGGTTGCTAACCTCAAGGTCAGAAGTTTGAAACTACCAGAAGTTCTGTGGGAGAAAGAGACTTTCGCTCCCTTAAAGATTTACAGCCTTGGAAACCCTATGCAGGGTCATTATGAGTTAGAATGGACTCCACAGCACATCACCACCACCAATATCAACCGTTAACAGCAACAGCAATGATATCATTATAGGAGACTTGGTGGTGCAGTGGTTAAGTGATTGGCTGTCAGGTGAAAGATTGACAGCTTGAATCCACCAGTGACTCTGCTGGAGGAAGCTGTGGCTGTCGGCTTCCATAAAGATGGCAGCCTTGGATACCCTATGGAGCAGATCTCCTGTGCCCTTCCTTACAGGGTTGCTGTGAGTCAGAGTGAACTTGTCTGCAACAGCTTTGGTTTTGTAGTTAGGTCCCTGGGTGGTGAAAACAGGTGGTACTTATCTCCTAACTGTAAGGGAGACTCAAATCCACACTGGAACATCATGGACGAATAGGTCTATAAATCTGCTTCCATAAGGATTACAGCCAAGAAAACCCTATGGAGCAGTTCTGTTCTGTAACACATTTGAGGTTCAGTTGTAGATATCTCAACTCTCAAGCAAAAGAACTGGGTTTTGATCCCTGCCCATACACCTCTTAGGGTAGCCGTCAGCCATCTGACAGTGGAGGTTTGTGTGTTGCTAGGATACTGAAGAGGTTGCCTCAGAACTTCCCAATGAAGATGGACTAGAAAGAAAGATCTCATGATCTACATCTGCAGGTTAGCCAGTGAGGGTGGCGGAGGACTGGGTCCCATGTACATGAGTCAAGAGCTGGCTGTGACTATAAGGCAGCTAAGAACAGGTGTAGGTGAGCGACTGGAGATATAAACGCTACCAAATCAGATCATTGCATTTTGCCTGCTAGGTTAGGGGCAGTAGTTTTCCATGATCTGTCCTGTTATAAAACGTCTATCTTGAGCAAGCTGGGAGGTGTTTGTTTGTTTTTTTTCCATGCCCCCGAGTGTGGAACCATGGTGAGGGTGTTGTCAGATCCCCTGCCTTTAATGGGTTTTCCAAGTAAGAATTCCTTCTTTTGGTGGACCGTTTTGATAAACTGCTTCTTAGAAACACCATCAATGAGAAAGAGTCATTAATTGGGTGATTTTTCTCCTTAAACTTGTTTTTGCACAGAAAATAACTCCCATAGAAATCCTTGCGTTCCAAAAATATTCTGTGCATATTTAGATACTGTGATCTTGACAATCCTGTATCTCTTTTGAATGGATAAAACAGGAAGTTAACCAGGACACTTTTTGTGTCTGTCTGTCTGCTGGCTGTCTATCTGTCTATTTATCAATTTTCTATCTATTTATCTATCAATTTTCCTTGCTTAAAAAAAAGAAAAAAAAGCTGAAGATGACTAGCTCTCATTATAGCAATAAAATGTCAGATTATAGAGTTGAGTGGAGAGAAACATACAAATAGGGGAACAGGATGTGATTGGAGGGACATGAGTACCTATGATGTCTGCTATAGCAGAAGGAAAAGATGGACTGGGCGTTGGAGATCTTGCCACCAGCCAAAGCAAAGACAGAACACTCCAGGTCCCCAGCTCACACTGTCTATTAGACAGAACCATGCCAGTGGCTCTGACGATGCCTGTCTTTGGGATTGAGACTTGGCCACATTTCTGCAGTGGATCCTAACAAAAGAAGCTCCCGGGATGGAGTTGCCTCTGTTTACACTCTGTTTCAGTCTTGCTTTTGACACAAAACAAAGAGTAAACATTTTTCAAAACGTTAGTTCAATTTGAATGCCTTTCCCCTTCACATTAAATTTTAAAAGGTGTACAGCTAAAATATTATTAATCTGAGAGTATGGTTAGTTTAAGTTGTGGTGCTATAGGTTAAGCACTGGACGGCTAACCAGCAAGTTGACAATTCAGACCTACCAGCCGCTCCTAGGAAAACCTATACCAGGTCACTGAGTCAGAACTGATTTGAAGACCCTTAACAACAACAGCAAGTCCATATTAGAGCCTGTCATTTGTTGTTGTTAAGTGCCGCTGAGCCAGTTCCAACTCATAGCGACCATGTATAGGGTTTCTGAGGCTTTAAATCTTCTTAGGAGCTGAAAGCTTCCTCTTTCTCCCATGGAGCGGCTAGGGGGCTCAAACCACCAACCTTGTGGTTCCAATCCATTGCTTATCATTTTATAAAAAATTTAAATTATCCTTCTCTCACATTCTCCAGTCTTTACAAGATAGTAAATTATGAATTCCAGAGAAATTGTAGCAGTTCAGAAATGTAGCTCAGACCACCCTACTTTGTCTGTTTCTTTGATCCCCTCAGCCTCCTGATGTTGTCTCCCCACATCCAACCGCAACAGTAGGAAGATTGTTAAAATGACCCTACACACATTTTATCATTTAAGTCTTTGTCATGGGCCACAGACTCCCATAGGGAACATTTTTTTATATCCTAGAGGGATTTCTGTTATGACTGCTTTGATATCTTTGAGACTTCATGGTTTCAATACTACATGGACTAACAATGCTGACTCCAAAATGCAAAGCACTCAACACTCCACTGTAGCTCCACCACGTTCCCCAGTCTTCATGAGGTCTGGAGACACTGACCATTGGATGCCGACTCCAGGCACTGGGGATCAAAAGGTCCCCGAAATTTTGTTGGACATAGACAGAAAGGAATCACAGCATGGCTAACTAGTGATCTGAGAGGCTGGTCCAGAAGAAATCCTCAGTCCAGGAGATCTTGGCCAAGAGCCATCCGCAGCTGCCATTGCTCTCCTCAGGACTGAGCAGGACAGGACTCTGCAGAAGATAAATCCTTCCTCAAGGAGGCTAGGTTGTTCACTCATCACCACTTCAAGTCTCTGACTACTTGGGAGGCTTTGGGCTCAATGGCCCTCTCAAACCCCTTTATTCTTTGTTTCTTTCCTAGTTGTTGTTAGGTACCATGAAGCCGGTTTTGACACATAGCGACCCTCTACACAACAGAATGAAACACTGCCTGGTTGTGTGCCATTCTCACAATTGTTAAGTTTGAGCTCATTGCTATTGACACCATGTCTATACATCTCACTGAGGGTCTTCCTTTTATTCATTGACCCTCCACTTTGCCAAGGATGATGTCCTTCTCCAGGAACTCATCCCTCCTGATGGTATGTCCAAACAAAGTCTTGCCATCCTGACTTCTAAGGAGCATTCTGGCTGTACTTCTTCTGACAGCCCATGGTGCTTTTAATATTCCTCACCAGCACCACACTTCTGATGCATTGGTTCTTCTACAGTCTTCCCTATTCAGTGTCCTCCTTTCATAGACATATGAAGTGAATGACTTGGGTCAGGCACACCTTAGTCTTCAAACTGACGTCTTTGCTCCCAAAAACTTTAAAGAGGTTTTTGGTAGCAGATTTTCTTAAAATGTTACATACTTTGATTTTTTTTTTTTTTTT
>NW_006408555.1:6362657-6418138 GCF_000296735.1 Chrysochloris asiatica | reverse complement strand
TGTGAAGCTTTTTGTTTTCTTTACATTAAGGCACTATCCATACTGAAGGCTGTGGTCTTTGATCATCAACAGCAAGTAGTTCAATCCTCTTTGCTTCCAGCAAGCAAGGTTGTATTATGTGCATATCATAGATGGTTAGTGAGTCTCCTTCCAATTCTGATGCTGTTTTCTTCTTCACGTAATTTCTCTTTGGGGATTATTTTCTTAGCATTCAGACTGGAGTATGGTGGAAGGATGCAGTCCTGGCACACACCTTTCCTGATTTTAAACCATTCAATATCCTCTTGTTCTCTTTGAAAGATTTCGTCTTGGTCAATGTATGGGTTCATCATGAGCACAGTGAAGTGTTCTGAAATTCCCAGTCTTCACAATGTTTACCATAGTTTGTTAGGATCCACACAGTCGAATGACTTTTCATAGTCAACAAAGCACAAGTAAATATCTTTCTGGTATTCTCTACTTTCAGCCAAGATCCATCTGACATCAGCAGTGTTAAATCTCATTCCACGTCCTCTTTTAAATCTGGCTTAAATTTCTGGAAGTCCCCTGTTGATATGCTGTTGCGACTGGTTTTGAGTTATTTGCAGCAAAATTTTGCTTTCATGTGATATGAATGATATTATTTGTTGACGGCCACATTCTGTTGCCTCACCTTTCTTTGGGATGGGCACAAATATGGTTTGTAGGCCAGGTAGATGTCTTCCAAATTTCTTGGTGAGTGAATATCTCCAGTACTACATCAGTATATTGAAACATATCAATTTGTATTCCATTAATTCCTGGAACTTTGTTTTCCTTTGTTAGAATCACAAACAAATGACTAAGGCCTAGGATTCCTGACTCATCTCTTCTGGTACCATTGGCATCTTGGGCCACAGTTCTGGAGTCACTGATAGATGAAGTTGCCCCACTCAAAATGTTTAAAAATCACATTTTTAGAGTGGAGTTTACAAAGCATGTATTAATGTGTTGCCTGCCTTAGCCTTCACGGAAACTGTATTAACCAGCAGTATAACCATCAGGACGTTCTTACCTTCTTTGGGAGATAAGATGCCATAAACTCAGAAAGAATAAATGACTTGGAGGTGAAGAGAGATAGCAGGGCATTTTTAGGTGTTTTTGTTGATGTTCATAATTTAGGGCTCTCTTCATACTGCCCCACCCCCACAGCAACATGGTTTTCACCAAACTCTATCTTTATCAGAAGCTCTAAGTGAAGTTAATTTTTCTTGCTGGTGTATGTTTGGGAAGTCTGTGTCCCATACTTCTCCCTCAGAAGCTTTCAGTTGCCTGGTTATCCAAGATGTATTCTAGAAAAGAAGTAAGTCTTTTTGGACCTTCGTTTTCCAGGCTTTCTGTCACACAGTAGATTTGAGAGACTCCTATCCTTCACCTGTGCACACTTCTATTAGGTAGACACTCACGCCTGCTTCTAGCCTTCTTTGATTTTCTTGCATTTGGTGAACTGGGAACTCAACACACTGCTGAATTTGAGTGTCCTTGGATGTATGCCAGCATAGAGTATGTCAAAGATTCCACATGCCACAAGGATGTCTCCACTGTGAGTTGAAATGCTCATCGACTTTTCAGACCATGTACTCTGTTTGTGGATCAGAAAATGCTATCCAAGTAGAGTCATGAGTGGATGGTGTTATGGAGAATTTCCAACGAGATGCTTGTGCATACCGATTACCATGCCATTAAGTGGACTACTTATTCTTGGAATCCTGACCCAAAGAACCAGGCACACTTTAAGTCCCTAATTGGTCAAGAAAAATAATGCACCACTCCAGAATGAAATGAATTATAAATACGAGGTCCTGTCATGGGCTAATGATAGCGTAAGCAGTTGTATGTGTGGTTACTGGTTAAGTCTTCATTCTTACTTGGGAATATGCTTGTCACTTATCTTATACGGGAACCATTGCAGCTGAGAATAGGTTTCGCCTCTAGTTTGTACCTATTGACCCAGCCAGGTTGAGCTGCTTGAGGTGAAACATCTGGATCAAATCACAATTCCTCACCTCATGAGCTCAGCAAGCTTTGGGAATGTTTCTTCACTTCTCTGTGCTTCTGTGTCCTCATCTGTAAAATGGGGATGTTGCTTTCTCCTAGAGGTTGGCCCAGGATTGGGTAGTGTTTCATTCTGTTGTGCATAGGGTCTCTATGAGTCGGTACTGACTCGATGGCACCTAACAACAAACAACAAGACTGTCCTGGAACCCTGGTGTGGTGCTGTGGGTTAATGCGCTGGACTGCGAGGTCTGATTGAACTACATGGTTGGCAGTTCAAGCTCACTAGGCACTCCTCAGAAATGCTATATAGGGTCGCTATGGGTCGGAACCAACTTGATGGCACATAACAACAACAGAACCATCCTGAGACTACTTAGACCACTTATTAAGAACATTCTTAATCTGCACTTAAGGAAATGTGGTAGGAAATTTTGTTTGTCATAGAGGGCAGTGATTGTTTAGGGGTAGAATCTCACCATCCATCTGGAAGACTTAGGTTTTATTCTTGGCCAGCGCTTCAATGCTGAGCAGGTTTCAGCAGAGGCTCCAGACTCACAAAGACTAGGAAGACAGGCCTGGCACAGTGAAAACTCTGGGAGCACAGTGAGAATGCTCTGAGTCTGGAGCTGTCTCAACAGCGGATATCACCATTGTTGTTGTTAAGTGCCTTCGAGTCGGTTCCAACCCATAGCGACCCTGAACAGGGTTTCCGAGGCTGTAAATATTTACAGGAGCAGAAATCCTCATCTTTCTCCTACAGAACAGCTGATAGTTTCAAACTGCTGACCTTGCGGTTTGCAGCCCAATTCATAACCACTACGCTACCAGAGCTCCTTCACCATCATTATAGTCTCTATAATCTATATTATCACAAAGTCACGTATGTGCAATGTGTATATGCACTTCCGTGTGCTGTGATCTCACCCAGCTTAGTTTGATGCCGGTTGACATTTGACTGGTCCCAACAATCACACTCACTCTCCATGAACAAAGACTGTCTTCCCTGAAGGTTATTCAAAACGGAGTATCAACTGCTCTGAACACAGTTCTCAGAGAGGACCAATGGTATTCTTTGTGGAATGACAGTCTGGTTAGCGTGAGTCCCTCAGGATCTACTTGGGAGGGGAAACAGTTGTAGCAGCAAACACATTCTTGTCTCAGGACTTTATTACGCACCAGAAGGGAATGCGCAGTGTGCGGATCTATAAAGCCTGACAGAACCATTGCTAGTTGTGCTTTAATTTAGCATTTAATTAAAAATAGCTGGAAAACAACTAATTGAATTGCTCTATGCATTTTTTTACTTTTCATGCGACAATATGTTGACTGAGTTTTCCAAATTATGAGAAGCATTCAGGCAGTGCTGAGAATTTGGATGGAGTATCCCTTCAGCTCTTTTTCTGTAGAATGTTGGCGCTTTACACTAGTGTCAAACACGATAATTATTTTTCACAGATATTGAACTTAATAGAGTAATTGCTAAACACATTTCCACATTTGGCTCCCTAAGATAAAGTTGGTAAAATTTGCGAGCTGTGAACAACCATCGTACTATAGATTTGCCTGACAATTGTCTAAGGATTTTGTCCCCCATGAATGAGAGAGGGAAAAAATAATAAACCAGACGGCAAAGTCATTGTGGTTCTAATTGTGGACAACCAGGATCCCTGTGTTTCATATAAATTACTCATCCTCGATAGAAAACACACAACTCCACAAACTCCAGACAGATAAACCTCACCAACACTGGAGACAATTAGATATTCAAAGGAGGAGTCTCAGCTTTTAATGTTACAAAATCACACAAATACATATGTGCTGGCATCAGCAATTTTGACAGATGCCGCTTAAAATCAGAGCAATGCAAAAATTAGAGAGGCAGTGTTAATGGAACGGAAGCCAGAGCGTATGATATTAGCAACGTGTTGAATCTCTGTACCAACATGAAACAACTAGAGAAAGTCATCACAGTGTGCAAACTGGACTGAGTAAAGGGATGGATTTCTAATAACCTGTAATGTACAAATGGGTACATGGGCTATAAAGTGCTAATGTTCCCTGCAAGTGACACCTGAGGGAAATGCTATCTTCACAGTGTTTCTGAGGCGATGAGCTGACTTTCGGTTTGGGAGACAGGATGAACAACATCTTTGTTTTAGAATTGAGTTACGTCTGTTTGCTGACACTTGGCCATTCTCTGCTGCCTCAGGGCAAAACTCCAGGAAGCCAGGACTGGAGTCTTTAAGAAAACTCTGCCAGGTCAAAAGTTCTGATCACTGGATGCCAGCCTACCACCATTGCATGTTCTGGGTTCTAAGCCTCCTGTCATACCTCAGTTATACTCCAGTCTGCATCCCAAGACCACATACCATCATTCCACCTGACTCTTCAAGTTCCAGCTTCCATGGTTTCAACACCTTTATTGTCATGTTGTTAATAGCGTTTCAGTTGGTTGTCCACTGATTTTCCGGTTGAACTGCCCCAGAAGTTTTCTTCACATTGCCTGAAGACACTCGTGCATCAAATTCTCTATTCAACAGATACCCACATATTGGTCTCCATGCTCAGCATCTAGGGGAACAACCAAAGTTCATTCACCGAGGCAGCTGTTGTCAGTTGATAAATAAGAACATCATTTAGCTAGTGTTAACATCAAGGAAAGGAGCTCTGGTAGCGTAGTGGTTACAAATCAGGCTGCTAACCTCAGGGTAAACAGTTCGAAGCTATCAGCTGTTCCGCAGGAGAAAGATGAGGCTTTCTGCTCCTGTAAAGATTTACAGTCTTGGAAACCCTGTGCAGGGTCGTTATGAGTCGGAACCAACTCCATGGCACATTACAACAACAGCAATAACATCAAAGAAGTAAACTAGAGTGAGGTAGGAAGTGATGGCCTGGTTTGGATTCTGTTGGGTTTTTTTCAATCTTGGTCTTGTAAAAACTTCAAAGCTGATCATGTCAAACCCTGGTGTAAGCCACCTTCTGCCCCATCAGTATTACTAGGTGACACCAAGCTGCTTCCAGATCACAGAGACCCTGTGTACATCAGAATGAAACACTCTGCTAGCCCTGTGCCATCCTCCCCGACATTGCCTTGTTGGAGTCCATTGTTGTAAGTGCCATGTCAACTCATCTCACTGAGGGTCTTCCTCTTTTTGGCTGACCCTCTATTTTACCAAGCATTTTACCAAGGACCTGGTCTCTCCTTATAACTTATCATTTTTTATTGTTCTTAAGTACTGTTGAGTCAATTCCATTGAGGCTATAATATTTACCTGAGCAGAAAGTCTCACCTTTCTCCCTCAGAGCCATTGGTAGGATCTAACTGCCAACCTTGTGGTTAGCAGTTCAGTGGCATCCTTTAAAGGCACAGCACTCTTAAAACATGTCATCTCTTGTTGTTGTTAGGTGCTTGTAGTTGATTCCGACTCATAGCAACTCTGTGTGGGGTTTCTGAGGAGTAGCTGGTGAATTTGAACCACCAACCTGGCAGTTCAAACTGACCTTATGATCCAGCGTATTATCCCACAGTGTCACACCAGGACTCCTAACACGCCGTATTCTCATTGTTAAGTGCTGTCGAGTCAGTTCTGATTCATAGCGACCCTGTTTTGGGTTTCCAAGAGCATCTGGTGAACTTGAACCTTGGACTTTGTGGTTGGCAAGTCCAGTGCTTATCCTCTGGAGCCACCGTGCTCCTAAAATAACAGTTGTTGTTGTTAAGTGTCATTGAGGTAGTTTTGAACCATTGACACCATGTATAAGGTTTCTGAGGAGCAGCTGGTGAGCTTGAACCGCCAACCTTGTGGTCTATTGTATTAACCTGCTGCACCCTAACATACCATGATATGGTTGCTGTGGTTCTGTGCTGTGAATTGTGACTCATAGCCACCCTGTACAGGGTTTCCAAGGCTGTAAATCTTTATGGAAGAAAAAACCTCATCTTTCTCTCCTGGAATGGCTGGTAGTATTGAACTGCTGACCTTGAAGTTGCAGCCCAGCTCATAATCACTACACTACCAGAGCTCCTACAACATGCCATGGTGGTGGCTGTGGTTCTGTGCTGTGGAGCCGGTTCTGACTCATAGCGACCCTGTATAGGGTTTCCAAGGCTGTAAATCTTGACGGGAGCAGAACGCCTCATCTTTCTCCCACAGAACAGCTGGTAGTTTCAGACTGCTGACCTTGAGATTAGCAGACCAACTCGTAACCACTACCCTACAAGAGTTCCTACAACATGCCATGTTGTTGTTGTTAGGTGCCATCAAGTCAGTTCCGACCCATAGCAACCTTGTACAGGGTTTCTGAGGAGTGACTGGTGAGCATAAAATGCTGACCTTGTTCCAATTGACTTTGCAGACCAGTGCTTTAGCCTTCAGTGCCACACCAGGACTCCACAACATGCTGTAGGGGGCTTATATCCAAGCTTCTTACCGTCTTCCTCTTCACTGGATCCCATGTTGTTTCTTCAGCCTAACTCTTGTCTTTAAAACTTTCCCTCACTCTCCAAAATCCAACCTCATTGTTTCTACTCTGTGTTCATTGAATGCTCATTTTTAGCTCAGGGCTTTTGCACCTACCCCTTTTTCCTCTTTCTTCCAAATCATTGCACGTCTGGCACTTTCTTGCTATTCAGGTGTTGGCTCAGATGCTGACTCTTTGAGAACCTACTCCTGGTTACCTTATGGTGCTAATCTCTTTGGCTTTCTTTCTTTGATGTCTCACAGCCTGACTTTCGCTTCTTAATTTGCATGGTCATCTGTGTCCCTGCAAGAATGCAGCTTCATGGAAAGCATGCATTTATATTACTGTCCACAGCCATATTCCCAGCCCTACTTAAAACATACCAGGGATATTGGAGGCTGTGGTCACCTTTGTCCTCTGAGAAGCAAACATCAAAACCGGATTGTTGTTGTTGTGTGTTGGCAAGTCGTTGTTTTACCCATGGTGACCCAATGTGACACAGTAAAGCTGCCCCATAGGGTTTTCTAGACTATAATATTTACTGGAGAAAATTACCACAACTTTTCCCCTGTAGAGTCACCGGGTATGTTCAAAACATCAACAGTTTGGTTAGCAGCTGAGTGCTTATCCTTGGGCACCAACAGAATTAAACTGTACAGAAATGCCTAGAGGAGACAGTTGGGAGAGAATCAGAGATGTGGGAACAGTCGTGCACCTGTGCCCTAGAATGAAGGACACAGGGTAGGGAGAGAGCACAGGGCTGTCTTAGACCAGTACAGTTCTAAGGAAGTTGTGTAAGACCATTGGGATAACCTTTGAGCCAGAGTTGTCCATCAGATGAAACGTTTACCTCCAGAACAGCTCTGCTTTAGTGTTCCTGGTTATCTTAGTAACTGACTGTGAATGCATATAGGAAACATTGGTGAGGAACGTGGAAATGGATTTGGAATGTAACAGTTGGGGTCATTGATTAAGAATACACTCTTCCCCTGGGAATCTGAAGGAGTGCATTCTCATGGCCACTGGAATTAAATAAACAGAATTAACTCAATAAATAAATCATGAACAGGTGAATCTCTGGGTGGTCAATCTCAAAGCTTACTTTATTAGCTACTTTGTTCTAGTTTTGTTTTATTTTATTTTTGGTTTGGGTTTCTGTTTTAGATTGGCATCTATCCTGTGCAAAGTGATTTACAATCAGTGCTCACTTGGTTCTTATAGCAACCCTTGGTACCACTGCCATCCTTTCACAGATGAGGAAAATAAGCCTCTAAAGAGGTTAGAGAAGTAATTTGCCAAGCTCAGCAGCTAGTAAGTGGCAGTGCTCTTACAGCCCATACCCAGAGCTATCAATGCTGAAACGTTGCAATTTATTAAGATATGGCAAGTACAGATGTGGGGAGACACTGTGCTGTACAAGAAGAGACTGGATGTAGCAAGAGGTCGGATTTTGATCAATTCCCACACTTGAGCCAGGTAACCAAGATAGACAGTCATTAATTTGTCATTGATCAATGCCTTAGTCCATCTGTTCATCACTGGTCATTCTCTCATTCACATGGCAAACATTGATTAAATGCCTCTGAGTGCCCGTCCATGGGTTAAGTCCTAAATTGTTGTATCTTTGAAGCATCCATGGTCGGTGTTCCAATGTACAGTAAGCCACATGTGGCTACTGAGTACTTCAGATGTGACTGGTCTTAACCAAGGAGTATTGCGAGAATAGAATATCCACTGGGTTTCAAAGACAGTATGGAAAATGTAATGTTAAAAAAAATATATCAATAATTTTAAATGGAATGCATATTAAAATAATTGTTTGGCTACATTAGATTCAATAAAATAGATTCATGAAATTAATTTTACTTGTTCCACTATACTGTTTTTAAAGTGGCCATTAGGAGTCCTGGTGTGGTGCTGTGGGCTAATGTGCTTGACTGCAAAGTCCTTTTGAACCACAAGGTCAGTGGTTAAAACTCACCAGTCACTTCTCAGAAACCCTATACAAGGTCATTATGAGTCACAACCCACTCGATGGCACTTCACAACAACAACAGCAATGTGGCCGTTAGACAATTCCCACAGCATTGCTGTGGCTATGCCCCATAGTGTTTCCCAGGCTCTACTGTTTCTACTGAAGCAGACTGCCTCAGTTTTGTCCTGCAGAGAGGCCAGTGGATTCAAATTGCCCACCTTTGCTTAGCTGTCAGTCACTTTAAGCATTGAGCCACCAGTGGAATCAACTCCAGGACACACACCACCAACATTAGGGAATGGAAAATGCATATGGAGACTTGCATTAACATTTTCCTGCAAGAGCTATGCTGGAGCCAACACAACTGCTGGAGGCAACACTGCTGGGGCCAACTGCCATGTCCAACAATTGGCTTTTTGCCGCGACCCATGTGGAGAGATTAAACCCAAGTAGGAGTGATGGGAGATGAGAAATAAAAGAAAGACACAAGACACATTTGAAAATAGAATAGTTGGAACCCGGTGGGATGCAGCACTCTGATGGCGATACTGTGGCACAGACCTAGGCAGACAGTTTATTTTATACCCAGCTCAAGGGGAGGTGCTTGGGGGTAGGGAAAAGAATAATATCTGGTGTTTTGATGCATACAGTAAGTGGGAATTTATCAGAAGAATGTAGTTTCTAGGGAAACAGAGCTAGGGCAGCTAGAATGTTGCTCAGGCTGAGCTGAAGGACATAGATAAATACAAGAAAAGACCTTCCAAGTTCCCTGCCCCCTGAGGCAGTTCTTCAAGTTACTTGGGGGGGTTGGGGGGAAAGGGTTTTGACTTGGAAGCAGTCTGAGTTTCTGGACCACAACTGTTCAGTTGCAATCCTTCAATTAAACTACCCACAAGTCAGGGAGCTTCGGCTCAGCTGCTCCCAACAGAGCTAGACTACGGAGCAGAAGAATTGGGGGCAGTCCTGGTAAAAAAAAAGGGTCCTGTGAGCACAGAACAAGGAGTAAGTCACTTTGAGGGCTGTATTCTGAGGCTTTCCCTGGGGAGAGGAGTGGTTGTGGGGTGCTGCACCAGTTGGAGGGCAAGGAATGAAGTGGGTGATGAGAGGGCAGGGTAACAGCTGCACCCAGTTAGATGGGACTGGAATTCTGGATCTTGGGCCTCCTAGAAGCAGATCCTTTCACAAGCAAAATGGGGTATTTATTTTACGGTTGTTATTAACTGTTTTTGTGAATTGAGTGATGCTTTACAGAGCAGATAGTCAGCTTACCATTCAACACATCATACAGTTGTTTCAGCTCATTGGCTGCAGTTCCCTCCATGTAACATCACGTACCCCACTTTCTCCCTGTGATTCGTGTTTCCATTCCTCCTCCTTTCCTATCATTCTGAATTTAGTTCTTGGGAAGATGCTACCCTTTCAATCTTGAGTGGTGTGCATACCTCGCTAGAGCTGTTGTCCTCCCTTTATACCTATCTTTTATTTGACTAAAAATTGAGTTCATTTCCAGACCTGAAAGGTGACGAAGCACCTTAATGTTGGGGTTTCCCCAGTCTCTAGCTGACCAGTATGCCTGGCCTTCTTGATGATTTAAAGTTCTATTGCACATTTTCTCACACTCTGCCTAGGACCTTCTGATGTGATGCCTTGCATTTGCAGTTGGTTGAGGTAACCAGGCACAATCATATTCTTCCAATCTCAGAATCATGGAGCCTGATTCACACATCCATTCATCCATTGAACTAATGATTTACAAGCATCTCCAGTTTTCTTTTCTTTCCTCTGGACAAGTGGAGACCAACAGTCATATCTTAGGTGGCTCCTCATGAGCTTTTAAGCTCCAGAGTGGGTGTTCACTTAAGGATACCCTGGCTTTACCTGTTGGCACAGTGGATTAAGTCATGGATTGGTAACTGAAGGGATGGCTGTTCAAACCCAGAAGCACAGAAGAAAGATGAGATTGTCTGCATCTATAAAGATTTGTTGTTGTTGTTGTTAAGTGCCGTCGCGTCGGTTGTGACCCTGTACAGGGTTTCCAAGGCTGTAAATCTTTACAGGAGCAGAAAGCCTCATCTTTCTCCTGAGGAACAGCTGGTAGTTTCAGACTGCTGACCGCAAGGTTCGCAGCCTGATTCGTAACCACTACGCTACCTGAGCTCCTTCTATAAAGATATACAGCCTCAGAAATCCCACGGGAGCAGCTCTACTCTGCCCTATTACATCACCAGTGTTGTAATTGACATGATGGTAGTAGGTTTGTTGTCTTCAGTTACTCTTAGGATGTGACTGCTCCTTTGGGTTTGGTGAGGAGGCTCCCAGCAGCCGGAGCAGCAGGGAAAGGCTGGGGACCCAGAACCTGCCCAGCCACAGAGGCAACATGGCCTTCTTTGAGGTTGGGTGGAAAAATCAAGGCCAGAGAGCCACACACAATGACCCCTCCCATGCCCCACAGCTCAGTCCCTAGGGCTTCACACTCACTGGTCAGCTGGCTGGGGGAAGACCATGACGGTAGGTGGGTTTAGGGAGTTTGTATAAATTTCAGTCCTGACAATGGTGGACTTGTATGTGTAGTGCATTTACCCATGGCCCCCAGAGTACACTCAAAGACAATTTCTTGATGTTTAAAAGATGATCCTTTTAATAATTCATTGAGCTTAACAACACAATACATCAATGGTTTACACCAAAGCCATGTTTTATCTGCAGTGCACTTTTAAATTGAAAGGTACCATAAAATAGCACTTAACTTTTGAAATTCTCACATTATCTAAAGCTCACTTTCGTATTTGTTTCGTGATAACAAACACCCTGTCTATTTCATTACGTAGTGCAGGTCTTGTTTAGGAGGTCGAAAATCAATGAGTCACCACACACAGATGGGTGATACGTGTGTGTGCTGGTGTATGCGTGTGTTCATATGTGCTTGTGTGTGTGTGAATGCAAGTGTGTGTGAGTGTGCATGTGTGAATGAGAGTACATACACATGGGCCTGAGTGTGTGTGCATGTGTACGTGTGTGCATCTATGTGAATGCAGACATATGTGCATGTAGGGATGAGTGTGAGTGTTTGCATGTATACATGTGCACATGTGGGAGTGCACATGTGAGTGTGCAAATGTGTGAACACCTGGGTACATTTGTGCATGGTCACATGTGCCTTGTGTGAGTGCACATGTGCACATGTATACAGTAGTAGGATTGTGTTTGCATGTGTGTACGTATATATGCATCACTACGCATTCTATTGTATACATGTGTGCATGTGTCTGCATTGTGTGGATGAGTCTGTATGCATGTGCACACGAGTATGTGTGCTGTGTGTGAGTGTGTATAGATGTGTGTGAGCACATTTGTGTAAGTGTGAGTGTGTATGCATGAGTGTACATGTGAGTGTGCTCTTGCTGCATGTGTGCACGATCGAGACCATGTGTGCATGTGTGTGAACGTGGGAGCTTGTATGAGTGTGTATGTTTGTGAGAGAGTGTGTGACTGTGAAGTGTGTGCAAGTGTGAGTCTGAGTGTGAGAGTACAGGTGTGTGAGGGTGGGTGTGTACACACCTGAACTTGCAGCGTGTTAACAGTGTTTTCTCATGGACCGAGAGGTGTGCAGTTCAGAGTATCTTCTACTTCACTTGGCCTGTGTGGAATAACACATGTTTTCATCCATTGAGGGATGAACCCATAATCTCTGTCCTCCAAACCCGGCCTGCTTCCCAGTGTTTTCAACATAACTCATCTGGATCAGTTACTAATTTAGCTCTTCTTCCCTTTTATAGTGAGCTCATTAGTCCCTGGCCCCTGGAACTCTGTTGAAGAGAGTTTCCCAATGATTACAGGGCAGCTTCCTGTTGCTTTTAAAGAAAAACCCTGAACCCACATGTGTGGCAGGTGCCGTGCAGCCTTCCACGTCCTTCCAGCCCTGGTTCACACTACCATCTCCTCACCTGTATGGCCCTGGTCTCAGTTACCTACCCCAGTGCCTTTGCACACGTGTGCGCCATGGTTCCTCCTGAGGCTCTTTCAGATCTCCCATTCCTAGTCACTTCCCATTTGCCCCCCTCTACCACCACCCCCCCCAGAAACTACCTTTCAGAGCAGGTCTGACGGCTGCATGTCCCCAAAGCACCACCCTCAGGCACAGAGCCCACCCCTGCTGCTCTGTCCTTATTCCTTTCCTGAGATCAGAACCCCTGCACCAACAGTTCAACCCAGAGAATGCAGATCAGGGAATGATCCTAAGAATAAATGGAAGTCATCAGCATTCACTCCCCCAGATGGACTGAGCAACGTCCACTCTGGAGGAGTGGTTGCAGCTGTGATCTTGGGGACCCCGTTGCTGTAAGCATTTGGGTGTACCGATGGGACCCCCAGCCTATTCCCCTGACCGAGTAGTCTGTGGAAGATGACCAATCCTTTGAAGAAGCTTGGCTGCATGGGAAGCCCAAGATGTGGAAATAACTTCAGAGGTGAGGAGGCTTAAGAATAGCATCTTTCTTCTGAAGGATTCCAAGGATAAATAAGTCTTAAACGTGTTTGTAAGCTGCCAGGAGTAGCCAGTGGAGAAAAAGTGATTGCAGATGGAAGGGAGAAAGGGTAATTGATGGGGCCATGTCCCTGAGGATCCATAAGAGATGGAATCAAGAGGCGGGGTCAGGAGGCGAGGCTGGGAGAGACCAACCCTGGGCAAGTGGTATTTCTGCTCAGCCTTTGGGCTTTTCTGCCGGAGACTGAAGGAAGCATCAATCACTTCATCCCTGACTGGGTAAATGCCAAACCTCCTGGTGAAGTTTCCTGAGGCAGGAGGCCTGGAATTAATTGTGAGGATTAAGTATAAACCAAGAGAAACGGGAATGTCTGCAACACTAAACCCCAGGAACGGAGCCTGCTCAGGCCCTGGAAACACTGCTGGGAAGGTCTGATTGCCCAGGCCGTGAGGGGAAACTTCTGGGTGCTTGGGGATCACGTCGATGTCTCCCTTATAAAACTGATTCATGTGGGCCAAGATTTATATTGATTTTTTTTTTTCCTCTGTAATGATACTTCCAGAAAGAGATGACAATCCCCCGGAATCTGTTCAGAGAATAAAACCGTCTCTACAGGAGGAAGGGATGAATTTTTCCAAACTACTGCCAACGCTGATGTATTGTTCTTAACACAACTTTGTTGCAGACAATTTGAGCATGGAATCTCCTCTCGGTCGTTTAAATATGGGCGGGGAAGGGGGGGGGGCTACAAAAAAGTTCATGGACAAAGTGGAACTACAAAATAATGGAATTTGTTTCCATGAATGTTTTGAAGTCCCCTTTGTATGATGAATCCAGTCAAGAAAGTCTTGGTAGAATGGGGAAGATTTGTGGGAAGATGTGTCATGGGTATTAAGTACGGGTATCAACCCAAACACCAACTACAGTCAAGTCTGTGCAGCCTCAGAGCAACCCTGTAGGACATAGTAGAACTGTCCCATAAGGTTTCTAAGGTTGTAAATCTTTATAGACAGCCTCAGGTTTCCCTTGTGGAGGAACTGGAGGATTTGAACTGCTGGCTTTACAGTTAGCAGCCCACCACGTAATAACTGCGCATAGCAGCCCACCTGTACGCCTACATATGTTTGTGTATCAGTTGTACAGACAGGTCCTTGGATAGGCAGGCAGACGTGGGGCAAGCTGATGCTGTGATTCTCCTGGGATGTATGATGGGGACGGTGGGCTACGAGATTAATATACAAATCAAGTTGACATATCTGGTGAGCAGGCAGGTACTGGGTAAGTGGTATTTCTGCTCAGCCTTTGGACTTTTCTGCTGGAGACTCAAGGAAGCATCAATCACTTCATCCCACCACTGGAGTGAATAGAAGGAGTGAATCTAGCCCTGTGTCTTTTCCCCAGAGAGGCACGTTGCTTGGGCATAATGTTGCTGCTGTGAAATACTGTGGAGTTAGCCCCTGACTCATGGAGACCCCAAGCACAGTGGAACCAAACAGTGCACAGAATCCAGGGTCAGTTTCAGATCAGACAGCTGTGACCCACAGGGCTTTTGTTGGCTGTTTTTCTGGAAGTAGATCTCCAAGCCTTTCTTCCTAGCTTCTCATAGTCTGGAAGCTCTGCTGAGACAAGTGCTACATTGTAGCCATATGTAAGAATCCACTGACAGACTGTTGGTAGCTGTACATGAAATTCACTGGCTGGGAATCAAACTGGTCTCCTTCATGAAAGGTAAGAATGTATTCTTTGTGTTAGGAATACATGAATGAATGAATGCTAGGCAGCCAAGAAATATTTATGGAATTGAGTGGATTAGTACCTGCTAAATCCTGGTGTAACATTATAGGATAAGCACTGGGCCACAAAGATGGTTTGAGCTTTAAGGTCAGCAGTTCAAACTCACCAGCCACTCCTTAGAAATCCTATGCAGGGTTATGAGTCAGAACTGATTTGACGACACCTAACAACCACAATCCAAAATAACTAAGTCAATGACACTTACCAACAACAACAAATAATTCATGACAGAGGCCTAGTGTGGCACTGTAGGATAAGCACTGGACTGCTAACCGCAAGGTTGGCAGTTCAAACCCACCTGATGCTCCTCTGAAACCCTATACAGAGTCTTTATGAGTGGAAACCAACGTGACAGTACTTAACAACAGCTGAACTGCTACAAACACTGACAACAGAACTTGGTTTATACTGGGCACAGTATAAATGTTTCAAATTCAAAATATTTCAAGATTCAAAAAAAAGAGAGCGATCCATTGGAACTGAGTGGATTCTGACTCTTAGTGAGTGTGTAGGACAGAGTGAACTACCCAGATCGTTTCCAAGGCTGTTGCCTTCAAGCAAGGGACTGTGGAGGGCAGCCATGGGCCTATGACATACAGTTATTACGTGGGAGAGGTCTGTCACACTGCAAAAGTCGGGCCCTGTGGACCGAATCACAGGTGTCTCGTTTGCCCATTTAGAAGTAGCAAGGATCTAAAAGGCTCCAGTTGACAGATTGGTGATTTGTAAAGTTTCAGAGACTGCCACTTTTCATCAAACGAGTAGACTTCACACACATGTGAGCCCTGACCTCTGAAAGGCACGTCCAACCGCCCTTGATGTTCCCAGGGTTCCCCTTTCTCAGCTAAAACCCACCAAACCTACTGGGAGGAAGAGCTCCCTGGGGAAAGGCTTTATAAAATAAACAGAAATCAATTTTGACTAGTTTTCTAATCATGATAAATGAAGCCAGGTTGGGGGGGAATTCTCAGTTAGTTGAGGATCATTTTGCCAGGATGCATTGGTCTTTGACAAGCAATTAAGACAGCCTCTGATTGTGCCTGGCAGTGCCACGGCTCAGCACACGCTTGATTAATTCTCATTTTCCTTCTTTCCTTGGGATTTATTTACTCATTTCACCTGGAATGTGTTTGGCTTCTTAACCTCCCCCTCCCCTCTGCCTTCATGTTCCTCTTTTCTGGGTTCCCTACAGCTTTTCCTACCTATTAATCAGTGCCATGTTTAGTCCTGCTGCCTGAACACCATACTTGCCTTGACATTTGTCATCTATTCATTCATTGATCCTTTCCGTCATTCTAGTTTCTCCCCATTGAGTCTTTCATGGTAGCTGTAGCTCTCAGAGCCCACCATGTTTCCTTCCTTCTTTGCATCTAGCTACATATTCTTTTAGCAGCCTTGAGGAGTCTGCCTTGGACTTCTTGGTAGGCAGGGGTTCACATCTAATATGAGCTGATGGCAGTGAGTTGGAGACACCCATCACTGGGAGGCTGCAGGTTGAACAGTTTGGAAAGGTCTTGGAGAAGAAGCTTCCAGAGATGGAATCTCCATTGTCCACTTCATCGCTGTAGCTGTCAAGAATGGATGATGAGCTCTTTCTTGCATCCAGAATCTGTGTCTACATTCTCAGACGTTGTCTCCTTTAAGCCTTGCTGTGACCCTGTGAAGAAGGTTTGGCAGCTTGCTTTATGGACATGGTGACTGAGGTTCATCGGGTGTCCATCAGCTGAGCAGTCTGAGCTGTATGTGCTGAAGGCAGACCTAAGACCTCTCTGACTGTGTTTAGGAGATAGCCTTGGGCAGACATTCATTACACTTGATATCCACAACAGCAAACGTCTTGTGTACCACCTTGGGTAGATGGAGTCTTCATGGTCATCCTTTGAGTCACACATTGTCCAGTACTGTGATTTACCATCCTGCGATTACTCTCTGTCTTCCCTTCCCAGACCCAGACAGACCTGTTCTGTGTGTGGTACTATGCAAGGGCCTGAGATTCTTGCCTGTGTCCAGTAGCCTGGCCCCACATGAAGAGGAAGCACTAGTCCACAATGCCGTTCTGATCTTCTTTCTTCAGCCTTACTTCCCATCTAACTCCGTCCCAATTCTGAAGCTCCCAGCCAGGTCTCTTGGTACTGGCTCCATCTCACTTCGGGGACTTGACTCCTTTTCTTCATCATCTTGTTGATTATTGATAATTCTGAGCAGCCTCTGGAAACTGCTCCTCACAGGATCACTATGATGGGAAACTTCGACTTGGGACCCAGGCTCTTAGGTGTTTTCTGCCTCGCTGGAGTCAGTGAGTATAGGGTAATGGTGCTGTGTGTGTATGTTCAGGACTGTACTGTAATAGCCTAGAATAATCCTTGCTGGTGTAAGTTGCTGACAAGTTAAGACCACCTGCAGAATAGAAAACAATGCTTTCATATCCTTCTCCATCCCCCTGATGGGCTGTGGATCAAGCTATTGTGGTCCAGAAGGTTTTCCCTGCCTGATTTTTGAAAATAGATTGCCAGGCCATTCTTCCTGCTCTATCTTAGAAAGCACCTCTGAAACTTGTCTAGGATCACAACAACATATAAGCCTCCATGGATAGACTTGGTTGTTACACTTGAGGAGCCATGGCTGGGAATCGAACCTAGGTCTCCCGCATGGAAGGTACAAATCCTTCCATGGTTGTGCCCTCACCTCCATAGTGATCATTAGAGCTCTCAATGACGTCATCGGCAATATAATCCACGTCATAGACTGTCTGGAGCTGTGTAGAATGCAGAGGTTTCTATAGCTGGAAAACAGTGAGTCAGAATTGGTCCTAGCTCTTTATGTTCCAAAGTCCCTACTGCCCTGAACGTCCTACGATCCTGCCAGATACTTCTCAACTGTTGGTATTTTTTTTTCCCCCAATAAAATGATAACCTGTCATTAAAATATTTAAGCACACAAATTAACTGGTGCTAATTATGATATTTCACAATGTGACAAGCAATTTGGAGTGAGATTTAAAGAAAGGAAAAAAAAAACCCAACTGTGCCTAAATATAACTTGGCATCTTTCTTAAGAAATGCAAACTTTTCTCACTCAGGGCTTTCTCTGACCTTGATAGTCCTCAGTTCTAAACAGAACAGAACTTTCCGACTCACCCACCGTCTTATCAGAGAGCATGTGAGTAGTTTTGGAAGTTCTTTAGAACGTTTGGCACCCAAAACCCTCGTGAGTCATATTCTGTCTAGTCTGTCATCTCTCTACAAAGTGGTTAAATGACAACATTCAGCTCAAGCTGGGGAAATAACTTGGGTTTTCTCCTAGATTGTTACTGCTCTTGGTTCCTGTCTAGTTGGCTCCAACTCATGGCCACTTTATGTAGAAGAAAACAGAGCACTAACTGGTCCGACGCCGTCTTCATGTCTGATGGCATGCTTGAAGCACATGTGGTCCCTGGGTCAGTCCATCACATTGAGGGTGTCCTTCATTGTTGTTAGCGTTCTACATAAGATCTTCAATGGCTAATTTTGGGGAGGAGACTGCCAAACCTTTCATCCTATTCTGTCTTAGTTTGGAAGCTCCGCTGAAACCCCTCCACCATGACTGACCCTGCTGGTATTTGAAATATGATGATGTACTTTCGAGCATCACAGAATGACAAGGTGACAGACCAGTGATTGTCCTCCTAGACACATCTGACTCATTTACATGCCTCTAGCTCCTTCGTTGTTCTATGTTGTTGTTGTTAAGTGCTGTTGAGTCGGTTCCGACCCATGGCGACCCTGTACAGGGTTTCCGAAGCTATAAATCTTTACGGGAGCAGAAAGCCTCATCTTTCTCCCTCAGAGCAGCTGGAAGTTTCTAACTGCTGACCTTGTGGTTCACAGCCTGATTAGTAACCACTGTACTACCTGAGTTGTTTTATACTTTGTGGTAAATTAAAACAGAGGTAGGATCACCTCCCAACAAGATATGGTGGTCTTAGGCATGAAGGAAGAAACATATAGTGGTACAATCAGTATCATAGTCTTTGCTCTGAGGTCCTGTGATGCTCAGACTTCCCCTGCTGTCAGATGTAGGGTATGGAGAGGAGTATGTAACTGGTGATCTGTGGTCTCCAGAGCCAGCTTTCTGCCCCTGACCAGCTGGGAGGTTTGGCCTGCTGACTGTTATTCCCTCGGAGCCATGGTTTCCCATGAGTATCTCTTGGAGTTTGGAGATGAGCCTCCATTTCTTCTAGACTCCAGCATTCTGTGGGCGCTGACTCTGATGCTGAGTTTTATCCCTCCCCTGGACATTTCTTACTGAGTCCCAGGTTCTTCAGGGAAAGAGAGCATCTCCAGCATCCAGAAAGGTGCATCTCCTGGTCATCTCCAGCAACTACTGACCAGTGGGAGAATCCTTGTCACACACCATGATGCCTGTAGAACCAATCTCTGTAGGTGATAATGTCAGGGCTTCGGGAAATTAGGATCATAGCATATCCTATGTCAGCATTTAACAACAAAATAGATGCTGGTTAGTTTTATGTTTATCTGATTAACTTACTGCTGTTGAATCAATTCATCTCACAGCAACCCTATCTGACAGAGGATACAGCCTCTTCTTTTTCCCCAAGAGCAGAAGGTGGGTTTGAACCCCTGACCATGCAAGTTAGCAATCTAATGCTTAACCCACTACTTAGTTAGGGATCCTGTTATACTTCTTCTTGTTGTTATGTGCCGTTGAGTAGATTCTAACTCATAGAGACCCTGAATAGGGTTTCTGAAGAGTGGCTGATAAGTGTGAACTGAAGAGTGGCTGATAAGTTTGAACTGAAGAGTGGCTGATAAGTTTGAACTGAAGAGTGGCTGATAAGTTTGAACTGAAGAGTGGCTGATAAGTTTGAACTTGCGGTTCAAACACATCTTATGGTCGAGTACTTATCCTACAGTGTTGTATCAGGACTCCACTGTATCTTGTGCTTATTATGAAAGAAGAGAAAAAAAGTAAAGGACAAAAGAAAAAAAATGTGACTCTTGTATGCATAAATTCCTACAATCTTTTATTTTATTCAATCACCGCTAAAGGAAAGTTAAAATTTTCAGAACAAAAATGTTCAAAATAATTACACATAAAACTTATGAGAAATCATACACTCTTTAGACCAATGGTGTCCAAAAGAAATATAACATGAGCCATAATGGTACCTGAAACAGACAAGCCATGGCGTCAGTTCGGATTCATCGTCTTCCTTCAGGACAGTATAAAACTGCCCCACAGAGCTTCCCAGGCTGTATTTCATCCAGCGAGTCTCAGCGTGATGCTGTAGGATAAGGGAAGGACCACAAGGGTGGTTTGAAACACAAAGTCGGGGTGGGGGTGGGGATCTCACTTGAAAGTGCCTCATTTGCATGAGATGCTCAAGGACAGTTTCCTTCCAAGATCTTTTGCTCTGGCGCAGTGGACCATTTCTACTACGTCAGGTCTGCTAGGTAAATCCATCTGTAATGGAGAATTTTAGAAACAGACGTGGGATGTGGAAACCACCTAGTTCAGTGGTGGCCTTTTTAAAAATGGACTTTTAGTCACAATGGAGAGGAGGACAGCAAACAGAAAAGAACAGGTGATAGGTTTGGAAGGAAGGCTAAGAGGGATTCCTTCTAACCCCTCTAACCCCCTCCTTACTCCTAACTTGGGTGGTATCATTCCTGGGACTCCAGGGTCCTTTTTGACTACAGTCCCTTTCCTTTGTGGACTCTGGTTCAGAGAAGTCTAAAGAGTCCTTCCAAGTTATCACAGCAGCTAGAATCTGGATTTTGACTTAGTTGCCAAATAATCAGACTCTCAGCCCCTTCAGGCTTCCATTACTAACAGGAATGGGCAATAAGGATCAGTGGAATTTTTTCCCCCTCCTTTGTTGTTGTTGTTAGGTGCCATCAAGTCAGTTCCAACTCATAGTGATCCTGTATAGTGTTTCCAAGAAGCAGCTGATGAATTTGAACCACTGACCTTGTGCTTCAAACTGACTTTGCAGCCCAGTGCTTATCCTGCAGCGCCACACCAGGACTCCATTTCTTTGTTTGTTTGGAATGGGGAAAATAAAGCATTCCATGCTTGGCAGTTTTTCTTCTTCTCTTTTACAAAAATGAAAAAGTTCACCAGAAGGTCACAACCATGACAACATGTGCGTTTAGTCAAGTGGAGTCTTCTGTTTTTGAGTTGAGTAATACTCCTGTGAAACAGGCTCTGGTTGAGGTGTGTGGAGAGAGATTCTCTCTTGTGAAGGAGTCTGTTCTGAACTCTGGTGACTCCAACAAATACCATTCCAGGCCTCTACATGAGCAAGGGTTCCTTTTCAATCATTGTCCACAAGTACTGTTTTTATTTTCAACCTAGAGAGACTGTTCCTTTGAATCCAAACTCTAGTCTGAGCCTACCAAGTTATTTTCATCATTTGAGCCCCTCAAGTTACGATCTCTGTTTATACCTGGAGCCTTCGTCTAAGTACACGAGGTAGTTCTATGGTGAGATTAAAGAGTGCTTCATGGGCACAGCCTATTCTGTAGTTCCCCCCTGCCCCCCCACACACTCTATTTACCTTCTGGCTTGCTGTGATGTCTGAAATACACCAGTACTTCTGCATAACCCTTCAAAGAAGTTGGATATTTTATTTGATCTAAAACCATACTGACTTTGGGGGAAATAAGATACCTAGTTGAATTTATCCTGTTCATGACTGCCTCAGTCCATATTCTCTGTAATCCGGGGAAAGAGGGATGGACAAAGGACTGGTAAGATTTGAAATGTGAAGATAAGAACAGATGGTTTGGAAGATTTCCAAAACATTCCAGAATGTTCTAGAAAATGCCAGCTGCAAAGCTAAGGTAGGGCCAGCTAGCAGTGAAGATCCTTGCCATATGGACAAGGATCTAGAACACAGCTCTGGGAACCCTGGGAAGTCAGGACTAGTCTCAGTAACCTCCGTGCCATGAATAAGGTACAAGAAGTCAGCACAAGAGCTACCCAGCCAGTAGTTCCAGATCAGTGTTTCGTTGTTTTAAAATAAAAACATGTAGTAAAACATTTCGGAGGCTCTATTCGAGAATGTGTTCATTTAAACTAACTCAGAACAACAGACATCCCTCTGTCTCCTCCCTGAGTTCCTGTCCCCCTTGTGGAGGTTGTTGTTGTTGTTGTTGTCATGTGCCATGGAGTCGGTTCTGACTCATAACGACCCTGAACAGGGTTTCCAAGGCTGTAAATCTTTAAAGAAGCAGAAAGCCTTATCTTTCTCCCGCGGAACAGCTGGTAGTTTCAAACTTCTGACCTTAAGGTTTGCAGCCCGATTCGTAACCACTATGCTAGCCACCATTATTAGTCTGCTGGGTACCCTTCCAGCCTTTTTCTGAACATTGAGATGCAGTTATGTGTACACATTGATGTTGGGGTTTGGCGAGGAGTGCGCTCTATATAGAAGAGATACTACTATATGCATTTTTCTGCAATTTGCATTTCAGCTTTTCAAGTCAGCATATATACTCATTCTTTTCAAACGGCTGTGTAAGATACTCTTTTTTGGATGTACCAGTGTATGGATGATTGTAGATAAAAAGATGTTGAGGTTCTCCTTCCCATTTTTGGAACAAGTACAGTCAGAAGGATCCTTGGAAGCCCAGATGGCCAGACTTCATCTCTCTTACTTCAGACGTACTATACGGAGGGACACTAAAGGAAAGTTAAAAATCTCAGAACAAAAATGTTCAAAATAATTACAAACTAAAACGTATGAGAAATCATACACTCTTTAGACCAATGGTGTCCAATGGAAATATAACATGAGGCATATGGTACCTGAAACAGACAAGCCATGGCGTCAGTTCGGATTCATCGTCATCCTACAAGACAGTGTAGGATTGCCCCACAGGGTTTCCAAGGCTGCATTTCATCCAGGGAGTATTTCATCCTTGGAGAAGTATATCATGTTTAGTAAGCCAACAGGAACCAACAGTCTGCCCATGGAGGCTTATGTGTAGTTATGATGCTGGACAAGTCTCAGTGGAGCATTGGAGAAAAAGAGGAGGATTCTCAGTCAGATAAATTGGCACAGTGACCGCAGCGATGGTTCAAACGTAGCAACAATTATGTGGTTGACACAGGACTGGGCAGTGTTTCGTTCTTTTGCACACAACATCTCCATAAGTCAGTGCTGATTCTATGGCAACTAACAACAACAACAACACACATAGTTGTTATTGTTAAGTGCTCTACTCAAAGCAACCCTGTATAGAGTTTCTGAGGAGCACCTGGTGGGTTTGAACTGCCAACCTTATGGTTTGCAGCCCAGTGCTGATCCTACAGCACCACACGAGGAGTCCCACATATATGGTGGTGGTGTTACTAAGTGCTACCAAGTTGGTTCTGTCTCATAGGACCCTGTAAATACTTTCTAACGTATAGTTAATGCATTTGAACCACCACCTTGCCGTTCAATTAGACCTTGTGATCCAGTGCATTAAACCACAGCACTGCACCAGCATCTGATTAATGGTCACCGATATCTGATTCTTTTCTACTTTCTGGTCACAAATGATTATAGTCCCTGGAGGAGAACGTTCTACTTGGTACAGTAGAGGATCAGTGATAGAGAGGAAGCCCTCCAACCAGATGGATTGACCCAGCCAATCCAACAATGGAGTCAAGCAGAGGACTGGTTGAGAGTATGGTACAGAACTGGGCAGTGTTTTGTTGTGTTGGACACGAGGTCACTATGAGTCAGAACTGACTCAATAACACCTAGCAACACTTTCCTGAGAGTTACCAAGACCATTCCATTGGATCTGGTCATTGAAATGCATTTGTGGAAGTTGCAGATGTCACCTGTAGACCAAAGAGTGCAAATGTCAGTACTTACTTCTCTAATCCATTCTTCTCTGTTCCACTGAACCTGAAACCTAAAGCTAAGATGATGGTTAATAAGCTTCAGGTATCTTATTCACCTGGGTCCCTGGAGGACAACAGTGGGTAGAATCCTGCTATTGACACATGGGACACGTGGCCTGGATAAGAAATGAATCTTTGTTGACTGAAGTTGACAAGGCTTTAGAGGGAGTTGCTATAACAGTATAACCTGACCCATTCTGACTGATATGTACACCCACAGATACCCTTGTAAATGCCTGTGACCGTTAGGGTTTTGTCTCAATTTGACTGGGCTAGGATTCTCAGTGGTTCAGCCGTTGAGATGTAGTTATCTGCTATGATGTGATAAACAAGACAATGAACACTGGATGTTGTTGGTGGAAAGTGCTGTTGAGTTGCTTCTGACCCTGTGGAGCGTTTCTGAGCATTTCCGAGCATAGCGACCCTGCATAGGGTTTCCGAGGAGCAGCTGGTGAGCTTCAACTGCCAACCTTGCTGTTCAAATGGCTTTGCAGTCTGATGCATTGGCCTACAGTGCCACACCAGGATATACCACCCTGAATCCCACCTTGATCCAATATTTGAGAGATTTGTCAGGGTGTGGCATGCAACAATTTTTTATCTTACAAGAGATAAAAGGAGAGAGATTTGAGCAAAGAAGGAAGAAGCTACAACCACCAAGCTATTAGAGCTGAGAGTGGAGTTTATCCTTTGGAGCTGGGGGTCCCTGCACTGTGAAGCTCCTAGATGAAGAGGAAAGATGATGCCAAGATACACGGAGCTCTCCAAGGAAGCCTGGCCCAACAGATGCTGAGAGGAGACCAGGGCCTTTCTCCAGACCTAGTGCTCTGTATTCAGCCTTCTAGACTCCCAAATGTGAGAAAATAAATATCTGTCTGTTAAAGTCACTCATTTGTGGTATTTGTATTACAATAGCACTAGAGAACAAAGACACTGCTTGTGTCTCTGATGCTGCTAGAACAGAAATACCACAAATGAGTGACTTTAACAGACAGACATTTATTCTCTTACAGTTTGGGAGGCCAGAAGTCCAAATTCAGAGGCCTGACTTTGGAGACAATTCCTTGTCTCGTTTCAGCATCTGTAGGCCCAGCATCCCTTGCAGATCTCCTTGCATCTTGGCATCAATTTTTCTCTGGATCTAGGACTTCCATAGTGCAGAAAGCTCCCGTTCACAGTGGGCATACTTCACTTCCACATCTTCTTTCTCGGTGCTAATACGTCCCTGTGAGCTCTGCTTGCCTGTTTACATCTCTCTTATATTTCAAAAGAGATTCAAATACAACCTAGTTTTATAGATTTAATCCAACTTCATTAATACCATAGAAGTGAAGATTTGCAATGCAAAGGATAATTACATCATTCAGATTAGGGCTGATCACAGCAGATGCCATGGTGGTGGTAGGGATTACATTTTATTAGATCTCATCGTGGGGGTTGCTTCGTCTTAACTGCCAAATCACCGGGAGTCCAGGCCCAGACAAGGTGACCCAAAACCCTAACTACCACCATACTTCTTTTCTCTGTGAACCTACTTCCCTGGGAATGCATGCCTACTGCAAAGTTATAACATTAAAATCTTCTAAAGCATCTTCTTATACATCTACCCCTTCCTCTTGTCCCTTGGCTCCTCTGCATCTCTTGACTTCAGTCGCCTCATTATTATCTATTCATGGTTTATTAGACAAATATCTTCTCCAGACACACCAGGAGGTCCCTGGAGCCTATTGGTTCTTTGGCCCAAGCCTCCAATGTCAGCGATTATTTCATTAAAGTCTAATCTCAGGGCTAATCTCTGCTGGAAAATGTATTCTGTCCTCTAAGAAGGCTCCCCAGCTCCAAGTCTCAAACCACTAAACAGGCCGTATGGGTATTTTAGTGATGCTTTATTGGTAGCCATGTGATGTGATTTCTCTCTGCACACTTCTAGTGGGACACTCGCAAGGTAAAAAGATTAGCTTTCCATTTACAAGAAGTACAACCAGAATGGTCCTTAGAAGCAATGTCATGGTGAGACTTGGTCTCTTGTGCTTTGGACTTGTTGTTAGCAAGGATTAGTCCTTGGAGAAGGACATCCATGCTTAGACAAGTAGAGGGTCAAAGAAAAAGAGGAAGAGCCCGCAAAAGGAGGATTGATAATGTGGTAATAACAATGGCTCAAACATAACATCTGTGAGGATGGGCAACGTTTCGTTCTTATGTGCATAGGGTCACTATGAGTTAGAACCAAAGGCATCTAACAATAACAACAGCGACAAGATAGAGGATAGGATTTCCAAAGGCCCATGCTCTTCCTCCAAGCACAGCGAGGACGTCTATGGCTACCCAGACGCGAGCTGTCAGCAGGACAGTCAATGAGGACCTCTTTCTTTGAGGCTGGTGATACCCTCTGTCAGAGACTAAAAGTAGGATAAGGATTCTAGACCCCAAAGGTCAGACCAAGGCTAGGACAAGGCCAGCATAGTCACTTCAGGATGGGAACCCAGAACCCTGTATTAATGGGAAGTGTCATTCACAGCCAAACCTGTCCTCCAAGAGCTCTGTACCTGAACTCCATGTGCTGAAACTTGGTGCAGCCTTCATTCATTCTTACATCTCATCAGCCTAATGTGGTTTGCATGAAAAAGGAACTTCTGTCCATCGTCAAGTGAGGGACCGTGTATCAGTTCAGCTTGATCAAGTATCTCATTTATTGTTGTGTGTCTGTTCTGCTGCTTCCCTCATCACCAACCTGCTGTGGTTCCCTGATGACCGAGTATCATGTCATGGCATCTTTTAGGAGCTGGAGACCTGGGTGCTGATCTAAACCTCCGTGTGGCTTTGTGTGGGCTTTGTCATTCTGGGTGAGTCATCTCCCCTCTGGTTTTACATCTTCATCAGTGTAAAGAGGATGGAATAGGGTACACCACGAGCAGTACCAGAACTTCTAGAACACCAGACCCACCTTCATGGAGTCGATTCTGACACGTAGCCACCCCGACAGGATAGAGGAGAAATGGTGTGTATGTTTTCAGGACCAGACTGCCTTATCTTTTGCCCATGAAACGGTTGGTGGGTTAGAACCACCGGCCTTTCAATGATCAGTCAAGTGTGGGTTGGTGGGTTAGAACCACCGGCCTTTCAATGATCAGTCATCACCAGAGCTCCTGCCGAGGACCATGGGTGGGACCAACAAGCTATCCTAGAACACCTACTGCAGATGTTCAGGTGGAAGCCATACCCAGAGACCTGGATGTAAGTGCCATTCCATAATGTGGGCATTCAAGGGGAAGTCCTCTCTGCCTGTAGCTTAGTATATTGCTCACGTACCAAGCTCCTGACCTGGAATCTTGACTTTGTCACCAAATTCCCCAAGAGCATCATCATCTGTGTGCCTTGAGGTAGCAGCTGTCTAGTCTTCTCCGACTCACGTTGACCCCAAGCTCAGTGGAACAAATGCTACCAGGTCCCATGCTCATCCCATCTTCTGCCTGCAGTGATCCACAGGGTTTACGTTGGATGGTTTTTGGACCTTGATCGTTAGCTCTTTATCCCTAATCCCTCTTAGCCAGAAAGCTCTGGTGGAGCCTGCTGCTAAGAACAACAGCACTTTTACTGACATTGGGTGGCAGTTGTGTATGTGGTGCATTGGCCAGGAATCGAACCAGGGTCTCCCACAAGGAAGATGAGGGCTCTCCAACCAACTAATGCTGATGTCGTACTCAGTTTGAACTTCAAGCTCGGTGGTTCAAACCCACCAGCTGCTCCTTGGAAACTCTATACAGGGTTGTTATGGGTTGGAAGGGACTTGGCAACACATAATAATAACTAGAATAGATGTTAGTTTGATAATAAGTTTAAAAATCAGTAGCTGTGGAACATAGACTTGAAAATAAGACTTTGAAAATAGCCTAAAAATATTTTCTCATACACAGTTAATTGTAGTTCAGTCTTTTTCCCCAAAGATAGGAAGCAGACCCACATTGAGAGAGACCTATGGGCTGTGTGTTCTGGGGTCCAGTCTCGAATGCCCATGGATATTTCATTCAGAAACATGTTTGCCTTGACCACTGTGCTCAGTGCTGGCTCGGTTTCTGCTCCGTCTGTGTTATCGGAGCCCCAGAGCTAGAATGAAAAGAACAGAATAGAAATCCAGGCTGTAAACATCGAAGACATCTCTGGAGACGTCCATGAAGATGCTGGGCAGTGGTCCGACCAATGATCCCAAATATGAGACAGTTAGAGTGTGGCATGGGGATGGAAAACTTGTCTTGAGGTGATTCTATGAACCAGAGGCCAAAAGAGCAGGTAAATCAAGGCATGCGATACTGGATTGGGCCTAAACAGTGAAGTGATGGAGGGTGTGTATGAGGAGTAGGAATTGCTGAAGGTTGTCTTGGTTTGGGTCTCTGTGAGTAGACCTGAGCCAAGGGCTCAAGTACATAAATAGCCCCTTTGGGAGATGAAGGACGTAGAGATCAAGAGTAGGCAATTGGGCATGGATGGGAAATGCACTTGCTAATGAAGCTGGTACAATTAGGGCTAAGTGCATGTGGTCACCTGGAGTTTAATCGTGCTTGGGAATTTTGGGAACTAAGGTAGAGCACATGCCAGTGTTATCCCACCAATATCTCTAAGAGCCCTGGGTACTTTATACGTAGATCCACTTACAGGCAGCCATGTGTATTTGGGAAGATCAGGAATGTGGTCTGAACAGGGGTGGAGTAGAACACAGGAAATGGAGCTATGGAAAATAAGGCTGAGTTCCACCAATGGTTTGACACGTCCCTACTACAACCTAGATCTGATTCTAGAGCAAGCTTCTCCCTGGAATAACTGATTCCCCCCGCTTCCTACCCAGACCCCAGCATTTCTAGTTTGTGAGTGGCCATGAGAAAGCAGGAGCCACACAGGGGACTCTAGGCCCCATATCACATGATGACCCATGTAGTTTGGTACAGGTGTGTAATGATTACTATCCCCATTGCTGTATAGTTGTTAAATGTTGTTAAGTCCCTGTCTAGCATTTCTGAGGAGTGGCTGGTGAGCATGAACTACGAATCTTGGGGTCACCAGGCAAATGCTCATCCTACAGCACCACACCAAGTCTCCATTTTATAGGGTGCTATAGGAGCATAAACAAACAAACCAACCCGATGTTTTCAAGTCAGTGTTGACGGACAGCAAGCCTACCGGACAGAATAAGGCAGCCCACACTGGTTACAAGACTCTCTTCTTTACAGCTTTCAATTTTCTCTCCCATGGACCAGCTGGTGGGTCCAAATGCTGACCACTCCATTAGCATCCAAATGCTTCAGTATTGTCACTTGTCCCAGAAGGAGTATGTAGCAAAATTGGTCTGGTGTTTTTCAACTCACTGCCTACTAGTATCTTCACTGAGCTTCCTGTTCAAGCTGTGTTCTCCAAAAGGACCCAGGAACCTACTCGAAGCAAATAAGCCTTCAATTTCTCTGACAAATGAAATAAGGAAGACCACACAGCAAAGAAGCTGAGGTGGCTCTGATATTTCTAAGCCAGCCTGCCTTAATTTACACTTGGTCAGGACCGGTTTAGGCAGAAGTATATGCAGAATCATGGGGCTAGAGAGCAGGTATGACCATCCCCCTATGGAATTTCCACTCCCGGAAAGGTGGGCTAGTTGCAAGTTACACGCCCTATTAAGACACCCGTGTTCTCACCTCCAAACTTAATCAGACTCTCCAAATTTGTTTAACTCATTCTTTAATTCATTAAACCTATCATTAAATCCAAGGACAGCAAAAGGGCGAACGGTGTCACCGTGAGCATCAGGGAAGTCCATCCATTTTAATCCAAGAAAAAAGTTTAAAACTTTCCATTGCAGACAAGTAACACGAGCGAGTGCTGCGTTAGCATTGTGGGTTCTGGTCTGGACTTTCACTAAGTCCTCATTGGCTTGTTATCCCAGCGCCTCTCCGAAATCACATGACGAAATGCAGCGCTGAGACTGCTTAAAGTGAACTCAGGCCCGGGTGGGTGCTCGCTGCAAAATGGTCTCATGTGGTGGTTACAGCCCTGTGTTTCCAATTGTCTTTTTTATGGTCAATTACAATAGTCTTCAGATATAGATTTAATAACAGAGCTGTATGTCCTCCAATTATGTGGCACACATCTTCTGGTGGTCCTGGTTCTCTGAGTACATTTTAACAGGCTTCTATTTTTAAACTTGACTCCAAGGAGCCGCAGAAACACGTTTTGGAAAGGACTTTGTTAGCCGTAACGAAGGCATCTTTCTTTAGTAGCTTCCTGCCCACAGATGCCAGAATGCTTTACAAAGGTATCAAAGAGATAGACAGGGCCCATTTCCTTCCATGTCGAAATACGAGGCTTTATGGGAGTTGGAGGGAGTTACAATCACTAGAGAAAAATCTCACTGTGTCTGGTCAACAGCAGGGATGAAGAGATGGCAGTGCCCAGAACGTCCTCCATAAGTGGAGGTGCCTCTCAGGTTCCTGGAAAGCTATGCTTACTCAGCCACATGCTTGAGGGTAACCCCGTTCTAGAAAGGGTCAGGTGAGTGTCGATGTTTGTCTTTGCCAGTACTGCTTCTGGTAAATTTGACCCTTCCCTTGGATTCACGCATTTCATATCAGGCGCTTGAAGCTACCTTGCAACATGTCCACTCTCGAAGATAGGATTGTTTCATTGCTCTTTGTTTTTCTGCATGGTAGATAATCCGAGGGTGACCTGATACTTACTAGTCTCCTGGATGCCAATCACCTGTAGGGGAGACCTGTCTAAATGATAATGTCACATGAAGGAGAGACAGCTGGTGCTTTAAAGTCTGTATTCAAAGCATTTTCAAGCCGAAGCCTTTTGGGCTCTACTTTAATTAATAGTTTAAAGCAATTCATATTTAATATATCAGATGTTTCCTTGACGAGGACTGTGTTATAGTACCACAGACAGTACACTCGGTTTGGAATCCTTTTTATCTCAGTGAGTTTGCATAGCGTCCACAGTTCAATTCTATGAGGTGCCTGCTACCTCCTGTATACATTGCAAAGATCAAGAGGCAGATCTAGAAATGAATTAAAGTCAAAGGCTCTGAGAGACTCACTGTAGAAGGTGAGAGATTCCTGTGTTAAGGACTCAAGTATAAGGCAAACTCATTGCTGTTCCGTTGCTTCCAACTCATAGTGACCCTTTGGGTCAGAGTAGAATTACCCATAGGGTTTCCAAGGCTGTATATCATTACAGATGCAGACTGCCCAATCTTTTTCCTATAAAGTATCAACTTTACATTTAACAGCCCATCACATAACCACTGTATCAATACAAGGAAGACTGATAGATGGCATTAGAGATATATAAACATCAACCCTGATACCGTATTTAGGGATTCCGACAGCATTTTTCCTGGTTTGCTGAAATATTTGTTGTAGTACTGTAGGATAAGCACTAAACTACTAACCACAGGCTCCTTGGAAACCCTATACAGAGTTGCTATGAGTCTGATCTGACTGGATGGGGCTTACCAACAACAACAATATCTTAGTGTTGACTTTGAAATAAGAAAGCAGAGAACTTTCAAAATCATCCTCTGTGGGGAGATGAATTATATAGAATTTATACCTGTGCCTTTTTGGGGACACATTTGGGTTTGTTTGCTAAGTAAAATTGAATGGACTAAAATTCTGACATGCAGCTAACTCAAATTACATGGAAAAATTTCAAATCCTAATGAAACTGCAAAGCCCTCACGTCTACATCCACATAGCCTCTTCTGGCAAAGGTGATCTTTGAAAAATATGAGGGCAAAAATAGAGCTTGAAGGCTGTTGTATTAGAAGCCAGGTGGCGTATCAAACCAGTGCCTTGTTGGAAAGGTGAATGGAGGAGGAGGAACTCATGCCCCGGTTTCCATCCAAGCCAATCAATGGGCAGAAGATGCTCAGACATACAAAATAAGAAGGAAGAAATGGCCACACCAAAGGTCGAAAAGGGGCCCGAAGATTCTGCTGAGCTGTGGGGGTGGAGTGACTGGGGGCATCTCCTGGTGGTCATCCAAATGAAAGGGCATTTGGGGTCTATAGGCAGAAGAGTATTTCAACTCAGCTTCAGAGAAAACAAATGAGACCTTTTAAAATCAAATATTCTAATACCAAGCACAGTGACAAAAGAAAGAGGAGTGCTTCAAAGGGAAATTCTGATTATGTAGCTGCAAGAACCTCAGCAAGATTTCAGAGCGTGGAGAGAGTGAGAAGCGAGAAGGAGGGAAGGAGGAGGGGACCAAGAGAGGAAACAGAAAATGCATCTAAAAGACGAACTTTTCTAATACACTTGGCTTAAAAGACAGCATAGAAAATCAATTGCTGTCTCCAAGGGGCGTGACCCATCTCATTGGTATGGGAAGCTAAGGCTCCCTGACAACTTCACGTTTCAAATCAACTGAAGACCGCAAGCAGGGGTCTGTGCAGGCAATTGTGGGCAGACCTGACATCCGGCAGAGTGGAACCCTGGGGAAAATGGTGGAACCACTTGTATCACCTTACCTCCCTCCGCTATTGGGATCAGAGAAGATCGTCCTCCCATGGGGAAGGATTGGCCAGATATAACTAGGGGGAAACTGGAGTCCAAGATGATTAAAACACTGACAATAGTGCATTGTATGGAGTGACACAAGTTTATGTCTATAGTGCCAGGTGACTCCGTCCTCACAGAAGACACTGAGGCAAGGATGATTACCATACCAGCAGCACTTGTTGTAATCTGGAGGCATGCAGAAAAGAGGCATGAGTAGAAAAAAGATGGGCATGCCTCACTTGTTTCAGAGAGAAGATCAGTTCTTGAAATAAACGTCAATGAAACCAAATGGAAGGCCCAACACGGTTCTGGTCAGATTCATCCATTCACACTCATGCACCCCTCCCTCCATAAAATGCCTTCTTCTGCACTAGAGGTACCCAACAGGGCTCAAGAGTGAGTCTCTACTCATTGAACTAATGTTGAGTAAGCACCTACTGCATGCTAGGCACAGGGCAGATACCAGAAAACAGTAGGCACAGCCATGCCCTGATGGAGCTGAGAGGCACGTAGGGACACAGTTTATGGATTCCAAGAGGGCAGTCATAAGATCTAGTTGCTCAGAAGGTCACTCTAAACAAAAACAGTCAATTAGTCAGGATTCTTTTGTTACAAGAGCAGAAACTCAATACAAACAGGTTCTGGTGACAGGGTATTTGCTGGCTTGTGTAGCTATGTCCATGCCTTCAGACCTGTCTGGGTATATATATGCTGCTGCTGTGTTGTTAAGTGCCTTCAAGTCAGTTCTGACCCATAGCGACCCTGTATAGGGTTTCCAAGGAGCAGCTGGTGAGCTTGAACCACTGACCTTGCAGTTCAAACGGCTTTACAGTCTGGCACATTAACCCACAGTGCCACTCCAGGACTCCGGGTATATATATAGTGAGGCTCATATGCCAACCACCAACAGATACTTATCTTCGCCACTCTACTTGGTTGGTTCTGTGTGGCCTTTTCTTTTCTTATTAGTCTCTCTCCATGCCAGCTGCCAGCTGCTCCAGGCTCACATTGTCATCTCTGAAACTCCATTGGAAAAAGTCCATATTTCTCCCCTTATTTCAAACAAAAGTCCAGATGACACTCCCTGTCTATTAACATGGGTCATGTGCACCTCTGAGTCAGTTACTATGGCCAAGGAAGACCAGACACATGGATGGTCCAGTGCTGGGTCAAGGTCAGATGCCCCTTCCTGGAGTCATAGATGAAGATGCCATTCCATACTCTCTCCATGCTCTGGAAGGGTCACTGGCCAATCAAATTGTGTCTGGCTGGCTGATCATGTCCTCGGAGAAACTGGGAAAGACAAGGAAGACAAGTGAGGATGGAATTCAAGTCTCTCCAGGGTTTTGTTACGGAAGGAAGAATGGACCTGTTCTCTCAGACTCCAGAGGGTAGAACTCAGACCAGTGCCTTTAAGTGCCAGAGAAGCAAACCTGAATACATCCCCTCCTGGAGATGTTTGGACCCTAACCTTGACTATCCTAGCTGTATGCCTGAAGTAAGGTATAATGCCTTCTTCTGCACAAGAAGAACCCAACAGGGCTCAAGAGTTTAGCAGGCAGACATTTGCTTCTGGCTCTCCAGAGAATTAGCCATGGGTGATTCCTATGGTCCCGACCTGGAACTGGTGACCCCCACTCTGTCTGGATGTCATTGAGGAGACTTGAACATGCAACCTTTCCTAATTGCAAGGCATGCTGGGAAATTCTAGTCAGGTGAACTGTTTACCAGTCTGCGTCAGCAGTACAACTTGCGGTGTAATTACTTTGTGAGCTTTGATTTTCTCATGGGTCAAAGGACAGTGTTAATTTTTGTCGGTGTCAAGCATAAAGTGGGAGTTTCATGCCTGTTTGTTTACTTGAACAAATGGATCAGTCAATGAATGAAGCAGCGTGTACACTCTACACTTAGAATCTGGTTTATAAAAATCCAGTTGTCATTGATTCAGCTGAGTAGAACTGTGGTCCCTGGGGTTTTCAGTGGCTGATTTCAGAAGCTGATCATCAAGCCTTTCTTCAGAGGTACTTTGAGTAGACTTGAACCTCCTTCATTTCATAACTTTTTGCAAGATTTATGAATAGCGGTCCTTGAGTTGACTTTGCTCCATGGCAACCCAGGCCCATTACCCTTGTGATTAGTTGCATGTTGGGCTCCATCCTGGCAACCACTAGGCTAGTCCATCTCACTGAGGGTATCCTCACTCTCTCTTGCCTTGTACTTCACCAAACAGGATGTCCTTCTTTTATCAGCAATTCCTCTGGATGATGTTAAGCCAGCAAGTCAGACCCAATTCTGCTGCAAGCCATAAGATTTTCATTGACTCATTTTTGTAAGCATATCACCATACCTGTCTTCCTAGTCTCAGTCTGGAAGCTTCTCTAGGTAACCCTGCTGGTATTTGAAATACCAGTGGCATAGCTTCCAGTATCATAGCAAAACACGAGCCACCCCAGTACGAGAAATCAACAGACGGGTGGTGGTCTGGTTTACAGCAAGGGTTTTCATAAGTGAAAGTTGGTGCTGTTTTGGGGGGTTTCTCAAGGAATAAATCTAGACAAGAAAATTCCAAACTCAAGTTGGAGGAGTGCAGACTTTTTCTCTGGAAGGATTCAAGTAAAGATGAGCTGTCAGGCATGTGGCCGAGAAGAGACAACAAGACAGCCAGGAATGAAGATGTGCCATGACACAGATCTCTACTCATGTGAGAAACTTGCTACCTTGAGACTTTGGTCCAACTCAGTTTTTTTTTAACTTAACAAGCCAACCATATAAACAGACATCCCTAGGAGAGTAGCCATGAAGATTCCATGAGATGAAATCATAGAAAAACATGGAGCACAATCAATCCCTGCAAACTGTAGGGACTTCATAAACACCTCTTCTCTTTTCCTCTACTCTGCTTCCTTCTTTGGTATTCCCTGTTCGGATGCAAACAATATATATACCTTTGGGTCCACTCCAATGCGTATTACCCTTTATAAGTTTTCCTGAAGAGCAGCTGGTGTGTTTGAACCACCAACCTTGCAGTTTGCAGTCCCGTGCTTCTGCTACACCAGCACTCCGATACAGACACTGGTCATCATAAACTGCCTTTGATCTCATTACTTGTTGTCATTTTAGATAAAGAGAAAATGCCTAGGCTGGAAACAGAATTGTCAGCCTATAATTTCCCAGTTTTCTTCTCTGTATATGGTCACAGATCTGCATGGTAATGGGGACCCCTGCAGGCGGTGAGTGTGGTGGTGTTACCAGGGACTCAAGCAGGCAGATGCCTGGCTGCCATTTCCTAAAGCTTGGTCTCACAACCTCTAAGAAATGTTGACAGGATGACACCTTTCATATTCAACCAAGGTTATCTGACAGTGTGCCACTGTAAGGTAATGCACTGGGCTACAAGGTCAGTTTAAGCACCAAGGTTGGCAGTTCAAACCCACCAGCTGCTCCTTGGAAACCCTATACAGGTCACTATGAGTCAGAACCTACTCAATGACACTTGGCAACAACAATAGCAGCAATGTGTATCTGGACTGCTCGGGACTGCGGTTCGAGCCCACCAGTTGCTTTGCAGGAAGATTAGGCTTTCAGCTTCCACACAGATTTACAGTCTCAGAAACCCTATACAGAGTCTCTGAGCTACTGTAAGTCTCTCTGCAGAGCCTTACAACAACAGAGAAACTAACTATAGATAGCTTTTATGTAGGAATAGGGCAAATGCAAATCGAGAAGCACATGTTTGACAAAACACAAGATAATGATCTAAGAATTCACTTGCTAAATGAGTGTTTTGTGATAAAATACAGAAAAGCTGCTTTGTGGATTCAGAGACCCTGCAGAATCCTTCACTGCTCTGCCTTGATCAAATATTCACATACATCATCATAACTGAAGAAAAATGGGAAACTGGAGATTTAAAACAAGCTCTCCTATTATCCGTCTGATTTTAGGGCAAAAACATTCAGAACAAAGTGTTTTCAGGAGGCACTCCAGATTCGTGGCATTCAAGTGACCACTTGTCAGTTACTTAAATGCCACGGATATTGTTGTTACAACAGTAATAACAGCATGGTTGTTGTTATTAAGTGCCATCGAGTGGGTTTGACTCATAGTGACCCTGTGCAGGGTTAACCTGTGTAGGTTTAACTCACGGTTAGCAGTTCACTGCATATCCTACAACACCACACCCGGACTCCTAAGGGGATGTTGTTGTTGTTAAGTGCTGGTGAGTGGGTTCCCACTTATAGTGCCTTGTATAGGACAAGACGGGGTCCTGGTGTGGCACTGTGGGCTAATATGTCAGACTGCAAAGTCGTTTGAACTGCAAGGTCAGTGGTTCAAGCTTACCAGCTGCTCCTTGGAAACCCTACACAGGGTCGCTATAGGTCAGAATCGACTTGATGGCGCTTAACAACTTAACAACATAGGACAAGAGAGGCTGATGAGCTTGAACTGCTGACCTTGCCTTCAAAGGACTTTGCTGTGCAGAACATTAACCCACAGTGCCACCCCAGGATAGAAACAGCAATTAAGTGGTCAAAGCCATCCCTTAAAAGTTAAGAGACAGCCTCAAGTTCTACCTGCATAACATTTACATTGTATTAGGTGTCCTAAGTAATCTAGAGATGATTTAACATGTATGGGAGGATGCCATTAAGTTACATGCAGATACTATGCCCTTTATTGAAAGAATTTAGGCATCTCTGGATTTTTGTATCCTGGAGATCCTTAGACACATCCCACAGTGGACATGAGGCCTGCTGAACTTAAGCTATGTTGTTGAAGTTTTCTTTTTCTCAACTGTTGTGCATTGTGATTCTCATTTTTGTGATGTCATTTAGCTCTTGGCAGCTATTATTCCCTATCCCACATTGTCAATTGGGTCCTGAGGATGTTCTAGTAGCTTTAGAAAAGCCACCATCTACCGACTTTTACAGCTTCTAAGCTAAACCCAGGGGGGTTGCCCCAAAAGCAGGTGAGTTCCAGTTATCAATCTGAAAGGTGAGGTTTCCTGTTTCACGGCACTACCTCCTCTAAGTCGCCATAGCCAGCACTTCTCCGAATGCATAATGACATAATAAATAATGTGCGCGCCGGTGGAAGCTTTGACTAATGGAACCCACTAACATTTAGAATTTCATTAAGGACAAACTGTCTCTGATGTTCTCAGGGCTGTCGTTACCCTCTTGTTAAAGCTGGTAGCTCTTGTGTTTAATGCACTTTGGAGACGATCATTGATACCTGCTTGGGGGTCAGAAAAAAACAGAGCTAGGTATTCTTTTATGTTTTTTCCTTAAAAAGTTCCCATGAAACCTTAGAACTCGGTAAGAATAAATACTCTGATTACTCGAGTGGGTGGATTTGGCAGTCTTTATTTTTTGTACTTTTTTATTATCTAAAGAGAACCATGCTTGTTTCACCATGAAGTAAGACTTAGAGCTGTATGATCAATCTCCTGATGTTGGAAGGTGGGTGAACTCACCAGGGACCCGGATCTTCTCCTATCCAGCAGTCTTTTGGGGACGCTGCCTCTCTTAGCTTTCCACAACTCCCATCAGCTTCCTACCTCCTTATCACGAGGAAGGAGGAAGTTAAAAATTGGGGAAGGGTCCCAGAGCAACTGGGACCCCCAAGGACCACACATTCAGAGTTTAAAGGTGACATTGGCCAGTCTGTTTCTATGAATAATCGCCAGGTGGAAGTGCAGGCTTAGTAGTATCAGATCTATCCGCCCAGTTATCAGGAAAAACTGATGTCAGTCCTGGTATCTATATTCAGAAGCACTTGGATGATATCAGCTTTGACCCACTCATGTGCTCACTGAAGGGCTGGAGGCTTGGGCTCACCCACAGGGACAGCCTCAGAAGAAAGGCCTGGTGAGCTACTGCCACAAATTTAACCCTACGGAGTCCCATGCTGCTCTGACATACATGTAATAACCCAGAGTAAGGGCAACTGGTAAAGCTGTATTGAAGGAAGGGAGCTGGGGCAGGGACAGCCTCAGCCTTAGGAGCTAAGCAAATCCCTGCCCTGGCAACTCCTCATAGATCCTCGCTGATGTTTCCGTGGTCACACCAGGTACTGAGGTCAGTCATCCTAGGCACACAGGAGTTTGGGAAAGTGAGTCCTAACCTGTCTGGCTGGCTAGAAGGAGATCAGGGAGAAGAGAGTGAGGAACAGGTGTTGGGTCAGCTAGCCTGCATGCAGACATATTTAAATAATGGCGGTATAGTAAAGGAATCAAAATATGTGGCCCAAATAAAACGTGTCATAGAGCCAGAAATGACTCTCACATCTAGGGTTAATAACTGCTCCATAAAACTGGGTGCTACAAAGGGTTAAACTCATGACTGTGACTGGAAAGTCAAATGTTCAAGTCCACCTAGAGAGACCTTGGAAGAATGCCTAGCAATCTCTTGGAGAGCTGGTTAGCAGTGAAAACCTTTCAGCACAATCCTACTCTGACACACGTGTGGTCATCACAGGTCAGGGTTGGCTTCATGGCAACTTGTCAGCCAAACCCATGTCCATTCCTGGTCCCCTCTCTGCTTGCCGTTCTAATACTTTTCCTCACTTGGCAGCTCCAAGACTTTCATCACCTAGGACCTGTCTGTCTCTTACTTTCTTTCTTTCTTTTTAGTTTTTCTCTATGGAATCCATCTGTTGGAACATTCTGACTACAAACGCCTTTTGTTAAGTAATAATGAGTTAGCCCAATTTAAAAAATTCAACAAAGACTCACAGACCTGCCAACCCGAGCCTCTGATGGACACAGGATGATCAGCAGGAGGCTTGGTGTAATTCCAGACAACTGTATAAAAAAATTACAAAGACATTTTAATTAGTCTGTGCAGCTTTATGTTCGCTAAATGCATGCATTCCACTAGGCCAGGGGTTATAAACATTTTCCATAAAGGGCCAGATAATATTTTAGGTTTTCTGGGTCATAGGAAATTGGTCTCAGTGCTTAATTTTGTCACCGTACTGCAAAACCAGCTATTAAAAAGACCCAATTCCATTGCTGGAGAGTTGATTATGAGTCACAGCGGTCCTGCTATGGTACTGTAGGGTAAACACTAGACTGGTAACCACAAGGTTGGCTCTTCAAACCCACCGGTTGCTCCTTAGAAACCCTATACAGGGTCACTATGAGTCACAACTGACTTCAAAGCACTTAAAAACAAGAACAACATAGAGACCCTAGAGGACAGCATAGAACTCTCCCATAGGGGTTTCAAGGCTGTAATTTTTAGGCAAGTATATTGCCAAGTCTTTTCACCTCTGGGCTTGAAATGTCAACCTTTCAGTTAGCAGCTGAGTGCTTAACCATTGTGTTACCTGGTGATGGTATCTATCTGTCTAGCCATCTATCCATCCATCCATCCATCCATCCACCATCTATCTATCTATCTATCTATCTATCTATCTATCTATCTATCTATCTATCTATCTATCATACACATATGTAATATAGATACAGTATATATAACATATGTGTACATATAACACATATATGTACACATATACATATATGTTATATGTCCTTTACATAAATAATATCTATGCCTTGCAATATATAAATATAAATACATATTATATACCCAATCCCCTGCCATCCAGTAGATTCATACTCATAGCAACCCGTAGGATATGCACAGCAAAACATACAGCAGTTCTACAGTTTCAGTGTGTACAATTTGGAGACTCTGGTTACATTCTTCCTCTTTCTCTACTTTTCTGAGTCATCCTTCTACCATTAACACATTGTCACTGCCCTCTAAGGTCCCCTGTTACTATTGTCAACCTGAACCCATAAAGACTATTCCTAAAAGAGTACAATGCTGAAGAAAGACTTTGTTGTTGTTGTTGTTAAACTAGTAAAAGCTAAACTGTTGTTCAGTTTTACAATGACTTTAGAGGCCATATTTGGTTTAAGGTTTAAAGATGATCTCGGGCAATAGTTTGATGGATGGATTCTTCATAAGCAGATTGTGAGCACTTTTTAAATAGCAGTCATTGTATGCAGTACTGAGGATATCAGATAATGTTGGTGTTGAGAACCATGTGATGTATGTGGAGAAGCATGTGGCTGTAATTATAACTGACATTTATGCACTTCTTACTAGTTGTTGTGGTTGTGTGCGATGGAGTTGGTTTCGACTCATAGCGACCCTGTATATGGTTTCTGAGGCTGTAATCTTTACAGGAGCACAAAGCCTCATTTTTCTCCTGACGAGCAGCTGGTAGATTTGAACTGCTGACCTTGCGGTTAGCGACTGAACTCATAACCCACTATACTACCATGGATCCTCACTACATACCAGGCACTGCTCTGATTGAGTGCTTTCACAGTTGTGTTAATGGAATCCTCATAGTAATCCTTAGAGGCCAGTCTTAAAATTGTTCCCACTTTATAGATGAGGAAACACAGCCACCGCTAGTAAATGGCTGAACCAGAATCCATCCCAGATGTAGACAGTGGAAGGAGTCTTGATGGCATGTGGATAAAGCACTTGGCTGCTAACCAAAAGGTCGGAGGTTCGAACCTACCAGTCTGCAGGAGAAAGATGAAGCTGTCCACTGACATACAGATTCCCAGCTTTGAATATTCTTATCAAGCAGTTCTATTCTGTCTTATAAGGTTGCTTTCAATATTTTGACCATCGTTCATTCAATCTGCAATTGCAGGGTCATGGCTATTAATACTTTAAGGTACATGTTTCTAGATATCTGCTTAGCTGTAGGCTTATACAGTTACAGAAATCAAGAAATTGATTCTTTTCTCAAAAATGAGATCCTGTATCTGGTTAACCATGGAACAACAGGGCTCTGTGATACAGGGATCGAGGCATAGTCAGAAGAGGGGAACTACTGTTAAGATGCTTGACTGTCTTATGAATATTGGTTTCCCTTGCCTACTATTGTAAAATAGACACTTGAGTGGAAGAAAAAGGAATGTTGGGAAACATGATTACAGAAAGCTTTTAAGTCCGTCTTCAGCCTATAACTGATTGAACATCTAAAAGGGGTTCTACAACTTGTTCAGTGAAATAGGCTTCTTGTGGAGCCTTTGCAGGGTGTAGGACCTTAGGTGGAATTCTGAGTCCCATCCAGAACTATCTGAGGTGGGACATTCACACTAGAAAGGACAAACAGACCAGCCTGAAACAGCAAGAGCGACAGAAGATACAGCTTCAAAGAAAGATCAGCAGGAAAAACCCAAAACAAAAATGGCAGTATGACTGGCGACTACAACAACAAGCAAGTTGTTTCAGGAAGCCATCAAGGCAAGCAATCAAGTTCCTTCAGGACAAACCCCCATCTAAGACTGAAACTCCAAGGGAACACGTGAGCAGCCATGTAAGCTTGCTGACGACCATGTTGGTCTATTGTTGAGTGAAAGAGGGGGAAAGGCAGCAATGAAGAAATGGGCTGAGTTCAACCATGCTCCTTAGACTCCTGTTGACCTGGAGATAAGAGACAGAAGAGGAAGGGCTGGTTGGTCCGAAGTGTGGTGAGACCTGAGAACTCCTGAGTCCATGTACAAGGACATAGCCACAGAGGGTTAAAGCTGAGAGTGAAGCATTCAGCTGATATGAAGTGAGGGGAGATGCACAAGAATGCCCAAACTTGCATATAGTACCCCTTCAACCTAGGCTCAATGGCTTGATAATCAGAACTCAACTAGAGGAAGATTAAACTAAAACCAAACAATTTTTGATAAAGGAAATGAGTGTAAATTGCTACGATTTGATGAACTTGACCTATACTTATGGATGTTGTTGTTGTTGTTGTTGTTGTTGTGTGCCGTGGAGTCGGTTCCGACTCATAGCGACCCTACACAGGGTTTCCGAGGCTGTAAATCTTTACGGGAGCAGACCACCTCATCTTTCTCCCGCAGAACCGCTGGTAGTTTCGAACTGCTGACCTTGCGGCTCGCAGCCCGACTCGTAACCACTTCTCAAAATACCAACTGAGAGGGAAGGAGTCTTCATATCAAGTATCAATGCTATCCTCTCTGTAAACAGAGTACATAGGGATGGATAACTTAGGCATTGGCTACCTAAAATAAGGGGGTGATAAAGGCATGAAGTGACTGGCTTACAAGGTTTCAAGAGGGAGTTTTAGTTTAAGTGTGTAGGGGACGGTAGAGTCCCCACTAAATAGTTTTCATCTTGTCTCGATGGGTCTGGTGGAAAGAGATGGGGATACAATTCTTATGATTCAATAGTGAGTAATTGTTATCATGACTAATTGTGACTGTCACAACTATAAAGGTAGAAGTTTTGTAACAAAAAGGGGAGAGTAGTTAATATTACAGTACAAAAACAGAGGACCCTAGGACCATCAAAAGAGAAGAACACAGAGTGCGGGACCCTATCCAGTGAAGTAACGACACCAGAGATGAGAACATAGACAGAAGGAGCAGCTGAGGACTCTGGACTCCTGGAAAGAGATGGACTGGGTGCTGGCAGCCAGGAGGCAGGATTGCAGATTATGTCCTTTGGTTGTTTAAATTATTATGTATTCCTGAGTGTTTCTGTGTACATTCCCCCGCAAAAACCAAAAACAAAAACAGGAAATGGAAGCAAATACTGTTGAATGATGATGCATAGAGGAGATTGTAATCACTGCAATGAAACAATGGTGATTACAATGTTCTCCCATGTAAACTATCACTCAGTTCACAGTAAAAACTTAAAAATGAAAATAAATAATATTTTTGGACTGGAGCCAGATTTTGAAAACTTTCAACCAAAACATTCCTGAATAAATTATTATAAAAGAAATTCTCTTTCCCCTTTAATTATGTACCATATACATTCAGAGCTTAGATTATTCCCATAGTTTAATTTATGTTACTATAATCCCCAGCATATATTGGATATTTATGGCAATTGATAGCTTTGATATATAAACAATAAAATAAACTGAAGCTTGTTTATTTCTGTTTAAAAAAAAATAACAATGTCATCATGACAGAAATACTACTCTGAACTTTTCTTCTTCTCCATTAAACAATACATATCATGTAATCTGTGAACTGACTGGACGGCACTTAACAACAACAACATCATGTAATCTGTATATTAATTTACATGTGTGTATGTGTGAGTATGTTTGAAATGTACTTAAGGCTTTTGGATGGCTGCATACTTTTCCTCATCCCAATTGCATTCTTTAGTATTTGGCTGTTCCCCTAAGTGGTGTGCAGGTTGTGTTTGCTTTTATGCACAGTGCTTCAACAACAATACAGATCCACTGAATGTAGGGTTGGATCTTAGGACCTTTACTGATCAATTCAAGCATTTGACAGAACTGAAATGTTGACTGAGCCTACCAAACTGCCTTTCCAGGTGTCAAGCCAATTAATATTGCAACCAAGGGCATTTCCATGTGTTCTTTTCCCCAAGTTCGAGTTCTATCACACTTTTTCAGTATTCGCCCATCTTTTGGGCCCTGTGGACTATACCACATGCTTTCATTTGTAGTTTTCTGAAGACACAATTAGATTCTCTCAGGTATGGTGCTGTGGGTTAATGCGCTGAGCTGCAAAGTTGGCTTGGGCTGCAAGATTGTTGGTTCAAATTCACCAGTCACTCCTCGGAAACCCTGTACATGGTTGCTGGAGGGCACAACCTACTTGATGGCACTTATCAACAACATCAAAAAAGAAAGAAAAAATACCCATAATACAGTTCTGTAGACTCTGTAAAAACGTCGTCTGCACTGTCGTTGAGTCAATTCTGGCTCTTAACAACTCCATATAGGGTTTCAGAGACTGTAAATCTTTGCTGTCTTTTCTTTCTCCCAAGCAGTGACTAATGGGTCTGAACCAGTGACCTCCTGGTTAGCAGTCCGATGCTTATCTCACAGCACCACCAGGCCTCAGGGATTCTTCGAGTTGAATGGTTGGTTGTATATCTTTATTGATTTTAAATCCTGATGTCATGGAAGGTTTATAAAAAGCCTACACTCTTCATTCTATACGAGATTTAAGGAGCAAGCCCGAGAACAATGGGAGATGGGAATAAAGGCTGTACTTCTGAGAGCCGCCGAGACCTGTCTGCTCAGCTCTGTTCTTCTCATGGTTCCGCCTTTCTGCCTCTTGATCAAGTCCCTATTGTTCTGATGATGGAAGAAGACTTTCATAATATCTGTCCTGCCAAGTATACCAGTCTATGTAACATAGACTTTATCTCCTTTCTCTCTCAGCAACTCTGACATTTGGGGATCATTTGTGTTTTGTAACTAGTATCACCTTCTAGATGCACCTATGTGATCATTTGAACCAGGAGAACACTCCAAGTTTTCAACCATTTAGTAAGAATCATGCAGTCCAGGTGTGGGGTAGTACGATCAGCACTGGACTGCTAACCACCAGGTCAGCATTTCAAACCTACCAGTCACTCCTCAGAAACCCAATATAGGGTCACTGTGAGTCACAACCGACACGATGATGCTTAACAAAAACAAGAATCATATGTATGAGGGGCTTCAAAAATTCTGTTGAAATATGACATTAACTTTTCATTCCATTTTCCCATGAACTTTTGATGCCTTTGCACACACATGTGTGTCATGTACAGCTACTTATATGGTATGTCAGGTGACTTATGATTTTCACAGAAATAGAATCAGCAACCAGATCAAAGCAGAGCATGACCAGTTTCTAAAAGGATCCTCCCACCCACTCAGTGTTTCCCAAAGAAAACCGCTGTCTGACGTTAATAACGTGGGCTAGTTTTCCCGTCTAGCGCTTTACCTAAATGGACCCATGCAATACCCGCTCCTTTGTGCCTGACTGCCCCCCTATCTTCCTAAATGTTATAATGGACTAATAGCTCACATTTAACTCTCGTTCACACTGTGTCAGGTGCTTTGCTAAACGTTTTATACACACTTGATTAAATGCAGGTGTGTTAAATAGGGTCCCACACTTGGGTGTTTTAAATTTTACTGTGAATTACTTGGTATTTATAGGGATGTGTCATGGGTTGGAGGAGCCCCAATGGCACAGTGGGTAAAAGTGTTTAGCTGCTAAAAAAAAAAGAGGTTGCTTGTTCGAACCTACCCCCCTCTCCACATGAGACTGATGTGGCAGTCTGCTTAGGTAAACATTTACAACCTTAGAGACCCTTTTCTGTTGGGTAGCTTTGAGTCAGTAAAGACTCAAAGAAAATGGATTTGGCTTGGTTTTGTTAAGTTGCTATTGTTAAGTGCCATCAGGTCAGTTCTGAGGAACAGAAGGTGGGTTTGAACTACTGACTTTGTGGTTCGCAGTCCAGTGCTTATCCTATAGCACTATACCAGGAGTATGTATATATGTATACAAACACACACACACACACACACACACACACATATAATTTTGGAGTACAGTGACTGTAGGGTAAGCACTGAACTGCTAACCCCTTGCTTGGTAGCTTGAGTCCATCAACTGCTTTGCAGGGGAAAGATGAGGCTTTCTGCTCCCACAAAGGGTCACTATGAGTCAGAACTGACTGGACAGCACTTAACAACAAGTTATATAACCTTAATGTCCCTCTCCAGGGGCTGGTACCTACTGATAACATGCCCAAAGTACGTGAGGTGACAAGTCACCAGTCACACCTAAGGAGCAGTCTAGGGGTATTTCCAGCACAAAGAAGACATAAAATCTGTGATCGAATGCATGAATACCTGCTTATGTCTTTTTAAGCTGACCTCATGGAGGTCATCCACTGATTCTTCAGGTGCTACTTATGAACATGCAGGAAATTTGATTTTGCTGAGGACCAAAAGCAGATGATCTTGGTTCAAGTGTTATGAATATCTGTGTCCCCTGCAATGCTAATTTGTAGCAAAGACTGTTTTCATTATGGATTTGATGTTGTGTATTCACTGGTCATATTTTACTACATTTATTTTTTTAATGTTTGTACAGTACATTTGCACAAAGGTAGTTTGTTTTATTTTGCTTTAAGACATCAAACACATTGTAAAAGAAAAATAATTGCATGTTGTTATTAAAATTTAGCACCAAATTTTCTGAGTTTCCAGGTTGCCATAAAAAAAAATAGAAATGTATTGGGTTCAATAATTCTCAATGTTATTATTATCATCATTTTTTTAAGGATACCAATTTATGGTATCTTTCTATCTTTGGCATTTCTTTCTGGTGGGAATATATCTTAAGAACCTTAACTGAGAAGGACGCTAAGTTATACATGGAATAGCTTTTTCAATAGCTATTTTGCCAGAGGTGTAAACACACTCTCTGCCTATTACTTTGTGTGTCTTACCTCAGTAGAGACATGAAAAGGAATCATGATAAATTGAATACAGGAGCTAAGCTTCCTGCTGATATGACGGGATTGAGGAATAGAACTGGGTGAACTGAGAGGATTAACTGATCAATGTTTCTTTTAGATTAGCACTCTCCAGCATCAGTGGTTGCCATCAGCCCTCACAGAGATAATGAGGTACTTTTAATATTGAGCTTTCTGCAAAGCATCCAAAGTATAGAGCCCGTCTGTGGTCTGAGGAAGACCTAGCTTTGTGATGTACTTAACCTTCTGTGAGGACACCATTGGCCAAATGCTAGCAGGGACACTGCTAGCACTGGTCCACCAGGGACACATGACCCGCCATGACACTGTGTCTTTCTTCATCAAGGTCCTCTAGAAGAGACAAGGATGTGAATGGGTGAAGTGGATTTAGGAGTTTCAGGGAGCTCCAAAAAGATAATTGAGACTAGACAGAAAGGACAAGGAGTTCTGGTAGCGTAGTGGTTACGAATCGGGCTGCTAATCTCACGGTCAACAGTTCAAAACTACCAGCTGTACCATGGGCGAAAGATGAGGTTTTCTGCTCCCATAAAGATTTACAGCCTCGGAAACCCTGTACAGAGTCGCTGTGAGTGGGGGAACCAACTCCATGGCACACAACAACAACAACAAAAGACAGAAAGGACAGATAATCAGCGAAGAGGGCATTCATAGTCCAATTTTAATCCCAGGAGAGAACTCTGAGCATATTGTAGAAAGCATCAGAAAGTTTTACCACCTGTGGACAAGGGCACTGTGATATTGACATACCAGTTCCCATCAACCAGGAGACGGTCACCAACTGCTTCAGTTGGAGGATAATCGAAGAAAGTGGTGTTAATCCCAGGGCACTACCTGATTCCAGAGTACCCGGGCAGAACTATTTTTCTGGGGTGCTGGGACAAGCCTTCAGACACTTGGCCAGCAGAAATTGTCTGTAACACCAAGGCAGGGCTGGGTACTGGCAGTTTCTTCTCTAGTACCTTCTTTCAAACCCCAGGGGTGACTGACCACTCCAAGTGACTTCCCATCATAAAAGGCTTCCATTCTATCAGCTAAATCACCATGTGTCTCCTTTGCCAATTCTCATTACTTCAAGCAGACAGTCTCACAAAGTTTCTGTGTAACTTGAAGGGCTACACTGCTTAAGAAAAACAAAAAACAAAAAAGGTGTGTGAGGGGAGATTTGCAAGTGTGGAGAGGTTGAAATGACACACAAATTCCCAGCCCCCTCTCCAAACTGAGTCTCTGTATTTGTACTAGTAAAATGTTGTTATGTGCCGTCCAGTGGGTTCTGACTCGTAGTGACCCTGTATAGGGTTCCCAAAGAGCGGCTGGTGAGCTTGAACTGCCAACCCACAGCGCAACACCAGGATCCCACACTTGTAAAATGGAGATGGTAAAAGGTTGGCAATTCAAGCTCACCAGTTGCTCCTCAGAAACTATATACAGGGTCACTATGGGTCAGAACCGACTCAAAGGCACTTAAGTATAATATGAGCTGATGGTATTGCATGCTTGCTCACTGGTAAAGCCGGGCATGAACCTTATTATCAGTTTGGTTAATGTTATTGCTGTTTACCTGGCGGATTCATTTGGGTTTTGTCATCCGTCCAATATTGATCTATGGTTGTATAGTTTCCTTTTTAATTCCAGATTTTGACTAAGGTGAAGTGAGCAAATCAGAGCGATGGATTCTTCATTCTTCTTCACTTGTCTCACCGTAGCTGGCTTCGTGCTCCATCCATCTTCCAAGATGTTTGTAGAAAACTAATCAGCATCCCTGTTTGTTTTCTAATTTTCCTTTGCTCACACATACCGTGGCCACTTGATTAGCAATCAGCTCTGTGTTGGCAGTTAACATCCAGGCCTGTGCCTCCTAATCAGGCATGTAGGAAGCAAACTCTGGTGTTTAAAGGGTACCCTATTTTTGAGCTCTTGTCCCATGACTCCTAATTGTTGTATTTCTCAAACTCAACCCAGCTGCAAGCTTTATGAGGGAAACATTTATTCAGATAACAAGCCCTGAGTATGAAAGAAAGGTAATTATTTTTGCAAATGTCTTTGAATCGTTGTATGCTAGAATGTCTCTCATCCCTCCAATGTAGAAGGTGCACATTTGGGTAGGAATGGAGCTTTGTAGATGGACAATACAACAAGTGAAAGACGAATTGCTCCTGGCAAATGATAGAAAAATGGACAAATGAAAAGTTTCCAGTGGAATGAGAGGTGGCTGGATAGAATGGAATCAAGGAACCCGGAGAGCTGGCCAAAGTGAAGACAATGTCTAAATTGCATTCATAACTCATTCATTCATTTTTTTACCCAACATTTTTGAGCTCTTGAAGAGCTTTATGTTTTCATGGGGAGAGTCATAGTGAAAGGATGTCATTTGCGATCTCCTAGCCTATAAAATCTAAGGAGCTCTAATAGCGTAGTGGGTATAAATCAGGCTGCCAACCTCAGGGTCAGCTGTTTGAAACTACCAGCTGTTCCACTGGAGAAAGATGAAGCTTTCTGCTCCTGTAAAGATTTACAGCCTCAAAAACCCTATTCAGGGTCGCTATGGGTCGGAACCGACTCCACGGCACATAACAACAACAGCTTGTAAAATCTACAAAACATCTTCACCAAACTCCCTTCTATGACTTGTGAATGATCTGTGATATTATTGAAATTTCTGGAACCTCGTAGGGGTGCTGCGCTCATACCAACGGTGGCCTCTAGCTCCAAAATTATACTTCTGGTTTCAGTGGTTTTGCCTTATCCTCCTCATCCTCATATTCTCCTCTTCCTCATATTGTTCTACAATCCACAAGCACACATACACACTTAAATGAAGCAATATGCATGAGGTATGCATTACCTAAATTCTAGAGGGTAGTATTTAGAATATTGTTTCTACTCCCAATGGAATATTACACATGATATTCTTAAACTCTGGTAGCATTGTGGTTGCAACTTGAGCTGCTAACCTCAAGGACAGCAGTTCAAAACTCCCAACCTGTGGGAAAAAGATGAGGCTTTCTGCTTCCATTAAGACTTAGAGCCTAGGAAACTGTTTACAGGGTCGCTATGAGTCAGAACCGGCTCCATAGCACACCACCACCACCACCAAGCACATTTACATTGGCCAGGACTTTGCTATTAGGCAAAGATAGCATGCCTAGCTGAAAGGTCCAAAGATCGGATCTAAGAAACCTCATTCTCATTAACTTCTTTGTGATTCATTAATGTTAGGTGCCATTGAGTTGGTTCTGACTCATTGTGACCCTGTGTAGAAGAGAAAAAAAGACTGTCTGGTCTTGCATCAACTTCAGGATCTTTGCTAAGTATAAGGCTTTTGTTACAGTTACTGTGTCAGCCCATCTCATTGAGTGTCTTCCTGTTTTTTGTGTTTTTTTGCTGACCCTCTACTATTCCAAACATGATGTCTTTCTCCAGGGACTAGTCCCTCCTGGTAACATGTCCAAAATGAATGAGATGATGCTTTACCGCCCTTGTGTTTAAAACACATTCTGGCTGTACTTCTTCTAAGACAGTTTGTTTGTTTCTTTCTTTGTTTTCATTCTTCTGGCAGTGCATGGTATATTAAACGTTCTTAACCAACACTGTAATTCAAAGGCATCAATTCTTCTTTGATCTTCCTTCCACATTGTTCAGTTTTTGCATGCTTATGAGGTGATTGAAAATGCAATGGATTTGGTAAGACACACCTTAGTCCTCAAAATGACATCTTTGTTCTTTACCCCTGAAAGATATCTTTAGCGAGAGATTTGCCCATTGTAATATATCATTTGATTTCTTGACTGCTGCTTCTATGGGCATTGATTACTGATCCAAGTAAAATGAAATCTCTGACAACTTCAGTGTTTTCCACATTTGTTTTTTTTTCTTATTGGTCCAGTTGTGAGGATTTTTGTTTTCTTTATGTAGTCCATGCTGAAGGCTGTATTCTTTGATCATCAGTAAGTGCATCAACTGTCCATTGACAGAGAACTTCCAGAGGTTCAGGCTGGACTCAGAAACAACATAGAATGAGGGACATCATTGCTGATGTCTGATGGATGTTGGCTGAAAGCAGAGAATATCAGAAAGATTTTTACCTATGCTTTATTGACTATACAAATGCTTTTGATTGTGTGGATCATGACAAGCTAGGGACAACATTGTGAAGTATGAGTATTTCATAACAATTAATTGTGCTCATGAAAACCTGTATACAGACCAAGAGGCAGTTGTTCGAACAGAACATGTGAACATTGAATGGTTTAAAATTAGGAAAGGGTTGTATTCTTTCACCAAATGTATTGCATCTGTATGTTGAGCAAATAATCCAAGAAGCTGGACTATATGATGAAAAATGTGGTATCAGGATTGAAGGAAGACTCATTAACAGCCTTCAGTCTGCAGGTGATACAATCTTGCTTGTTGAAAGCGAAAAGAACTTAAAATACTTAGTGATGGAGATCAAAGAGCACAGACTTCAGTACAGACTGCATCTCGTTGTAAAGGAAATAAGAACCTTCACCACTGGACCAATCAACAACATCTATGCAAATGGAGAAAAGTTTGAAGTTGTTAAAGACTTCATTTTGTTTGGATCAACCATCAACACCCATAGAAGCAACAGTCAAAATATCAAAACGACGTATTGACTTAGGCAAATCTGCACAACACCTCTTTCAAATGTTGAAGTGGGAAGATATCAGTTTGAAGTACCTGACCCAAGCCTTGGTATTTTTTCAGTTACCTCACATGCATGTGAAAGTTGGACAGTGAATAAGGAAGCTTATAGGAGAATTGATGCAATTGAGTTACAGTATTGGAGGAGAATATTAAAAGTTCTATGGGCTGCCAAAATAACAAACTCATCTGTGTTGGAAAAGAAGTACAACCAGCATTTTCCTTGGAAGCTAGGATGGCTAGACTTCATCTCTCGTATTTCTGACATATTATCAAGAAGGACCAGTCCCTGGAAAAGAATATCGTGTTTGATGAAGTGGAGGGTCAGGGAATAAGAGGAAGATACCAATGAGATGGATTGGCACAGTGGCAGCGGCAGTGATCTGAAATAGCAGCAACTGTGAGGTTGGCACAGGACTGGGCAGTGTTTTGTTCTGCTGTGCATAGGGTCACTATGTGTCAGTACTGACTTGATGGCACCTGACAACAACAACAAGTGCTTCAGGTCGTTTTCTTTTCAGCAAGTTAGACTGTGCCATCTGCATATTGCAAGCTTTTAATGAGCCTTTCTCCAATCCTGATAGCCTATGTGCTCTTCATATAGTCTAACTTCTCATATTATTTTCTCAGCCTACAGATTAAATAAGTATAGTGAAAGGAAACAACTGTAACATACACTTTTCCTGATTTTAATCCACTAAGCATCCCTATGTTCTGTTTAAATGGCTGCTTCTTGGTCTTTAGTGTTTCTCATTGTGTGACACCTAGCGACTTTGAACTTGTAGTGACCCTGTATGTGGTTTCCAAGGAGAGATTGGTGGCTTTGAACTGCCGTCCTTGCAGTTAACAGTCCAGTGCTTATTCTACAGTGTTACACTAGAATTCTGACTTATACTATACTGTTGTTCATGTTAAGTGCCAGCAAGTCAGTTCTGACTCATAACAACTGCATCATATATAGTTCTCAAGAAATGACTGGTAGGTTTGAACGGCTGAACTTGTGGATAGCAATCAAGTGTTTATCCTGCAATGCTGTGATGGTAGTGTTGGTGTGCCATAGTGTTAGCTCCGACCCATAGCAACCCTGCATAGTGCTTCCAAGGCTGTAAATCTCGATAGGAGCAGAAATCTTCCTCCTCCTCCCGTGGGCTATTTGGTAGTTTTGAACTGCTGACCTTGAGGTTTGTAGGCCAACTCATAACTGCTACACTATCTTATAACACCATAGTATTCACAGGTCCATCTCTCTCTTTTGTCAGTGTGTGCAAGTTACCCAACATCTTGCTATATCCATTTCCTGCAGTGGAATGAGTAATAATCCCATATTATTTGGTTCTTCTGAGGATTAAATGATACAACCTTCATCAATAACGTTCCATCCATGAGGGATTTTTCCTACTCGTGAAAGAAGTTCTGCTGACAAACAAAAGTGTAGGGTGAATGGATATAAACAATGGAAGGTGCGATCCACATGCCATCATGCCAGGCCATTTGCAAAAATATGGCTGATATCTATAGACAGTGTAGCTGGAAATTCAAATAAATATGTACTATCAATTAATTTCTATAAGAGCATACTATCAGCTGGGGTTCTCCTTGAAAGCTACAGTCATTTTCTATATAACCAATTAGAGGTAGAGGAGGCAGGGTAAAGAAGACTAGAATTTACTGGCACTTCCCAACATGTAATTTCATCCTTGGAAGTGTGCTTTTTGGAGCCATGTTTTACAGATTTGAATATTGAGGTTGCGAGTAGTCAGACACCTACTGCAAGAACACTGACCTGGAATTTGGTGTCACCTGGATATTTTCTCTGTTCTGTTGAGCTCCAAAGTCTATATTCTCTCCAGTCACCTCAATTGCCTCTCCGCGGAAGCAGACTCATTTGTATGACTAAATAAGACTGAGATAATTGATTCTCATTTTAATATAATAACTGTTCTAACACTATCAATATGTGTCTAAAGATCTTACGATGCATGACTAATTGCGCTTTTGAATTATATACATTTAATTGCATATTTGATTTGATAGTTTGAGTATTTAGAATTACTTCCATTTCCCACTTAGTGATCTTCCATTCTTCCATTCTCAGTGTCTGTTTTGCAGGCTCCTTTCTTAGGCAGAGATAAGAAAGATTGGTCTGATTCCTTCCTGCCATATTTTTGCATTACATATTGCTTCAGTAGCAGGCATCAGAGGGATACAATAGAATAGATCTGTCCTCATAACAGACCCCTTGCAGGATAGACCGAAAGTCAAATTTGGGTGGAATGATTGAAAGGTTTTGTCTTTGAGTGTATAAACGAAAGTCTCCACTAGTGAAAATTTATATGAATCAGATGAGAAAGGAATCCATGACAAAGAGTGTGATTATCAGTATAAGAACCTAAAAATCTTTTCTCAGAGAGCTAGACAGTTAATTCCTTCCGTCTGAGACTCTGACCGATGGCTAGGCAGTTATCTGACAAGGTATGTCTGATGCAGCGTCTCTGGATCAAGTCACTACCTCTCTGCAGTCAATCAAATATTTATTGAGTACTTTATGTGTCCAAGACACTTTGAAGAACAAAGAAATACAAGCCTGCCCTTGCCTTTAGGATTTATCAATTGAGATACAATTTACACAGCTACAGTCAATTACACAGATGTCTCCGAATTCGCTATCAGAATCCTTGGGGTAAGCAAGACAAAATGTGCTAATAATGAACCAAATTTCTTTTGTCAGGCTATTTGGCTCCCCAAATTGTAGTGGTCATCTCACATTTTTCTTGCATCCTCTGCAGTTACCAACTTCAGCTGATTCCAGAATCTTCTGACAAAGAGAGGGTCCAGGCCTCTGGGTCTGGAAGTGCAATATTGTCCTTCTCTGCATCCAATTCAGATCTTGGTTCTACCGCTGTGAAATGCTTGCATAGCCCTTTCATCAACCCAGACCCCTTAAGATGACGTATTTAGTTTCTCTTGATCTCCAGCTGTAAGAAATAGCCCAGCTCATTACATCTCCTTGGTTTAATACATTCATACCATTCGAAATTAGGAGGATTGTCTTGCTGGGCTGACTGGACATGCCAGACCTTACCTCCCTTCATCCAGCACAATGGTTGGACTGCAGAAGGAACCGAAATTGGAATCCCATTCATGGGATTTGCTTTTCTCACATTCTCCAGTCCCAGACTTCCACCGGATGAGTCGCTGGCCTGAGTTAACCTGATGTAAAGAGGGTTGCTTTCAACACATTCATCAGTACTTTGTGTCTACAGTGAGCTTTGGCTTTGATTATCTCTTCATTAGAGCAAGCAGTAGGACAGAAGGGTGTATCAACAGAGAATGTACCAGGGAACAGCTTTTTCTAGACCTGTAGTTCTCAAATGGATGTGGGAGACATTTCCCCCCTCCCACAGTGGACATATGTAAAGATCTTCACAATGAGTGGGTAAACTGTTAGGAACATCTAGTGGTTAGAGGCCAGGATAATCCTGAACATCTCACAAAGCACAGAATAGTCCTCACAACAGCATTGTTATTGTTATCCCATGCTGATGAATCAGTTCCATCTCATAGTGACCCCATATAGGGTTTCTGAGGAGCAGTTTGTGGGTTTGAATTGCTGACTTTGAGATGAACAATCTCGTGCGTATCCTGCACTGGACAACACTAACATTCCACAGTATTACCCAAAGTCAAATATCAACAGTGCTGAAGGTAAGAATTGCCTTGCTAGACCCAGGGTACCTGTTTGTTATTCATGTCATCTTTAAAACTGTATTAATTTAGCCATATACCCCTGTAGATTTTTGTTTATTGATTAGTTAGATACAACTGAATGGATTTACAGAATATAATCTTCTTTTGATCTATCTGTCTGTCTGTCTGTCTGGCTGGCTGCCTGCCTGCCTACCTACCTACTTACTTATCTCTCTTCCTACCTATCTACTAGATATAGATACCCATTATCTATGTATATATTATCTATCTGCCTGTACTTTATCTATCTAATAGATCTATCTACCCATCTGGAATCCTGGTGTGGTGCTGTGGGTCCATACACTAGACTACAAGTTGTTTTGAACCACAAGGTTGGTGGTTCAAGCTCACCAGATGCTCCTCAGAAACCCAACACAGGGTCAGAACTGACATGATGGCACTTAACAACAGAAACATCTACCTACCTATCTATCTATCTATCTAGTTATCCTTTATGTATCTATCTATATATTATCTGTTTTCTTTCTGTCTATCTATCTACTATCTACTATCTATCTATCTATCTATCTATCTATCTATCTATCTATCTATCTATCTATCTATCTATCTA